>NW_012098388.1:1081134-1154472 GCF_000951045.1 Mandrillus leucophaeus | reverse complement strand
CTCAAAAAAAAAAAAAAAAAGAAAATTAAAAGTTTAGCGTTGCTTCACTGAATCATTACTTAAGTCAAAGATGTTAAGCAGACTTAGTTATTATAATTAAATCCTTTTTGCGCCAAGAAAGAATTACAGTACCAGAAATGTGCAATTTGTATACATACAAATTTAGTTTTTGAGACTATCGAAAGGTAATTGGAAATCCATACCTGAGGACAGTCTCTTAGAAAGCATATTTGTGTGAGTCCTTGTTTATTTGGATCACACTAGAGTTGTAGGCAACATATTTGTGTGACTAAGATCATCACCATTGTCTCCATCATAATCATTATCAACAAGCTGGTATTAATTTTAAAAGTGTTCATTATACAATCAAAAAAGCACGATATAGAACAGGACCCTGACTATTGAATATAATGAGCTTGCACCAAGGATTATGTGGCTTGCGGAAATGCTGTGAGGGATATGAATTTTGTCTGTGACATACTTCTGTGTTCAGTTTCAGCAACTCCCACTTCATTTGAATCCCAAATGCTAATGTTAATAACTTTAGTTTCTGAATGCTAAGAGTATTCTATCCCAGAGAAGACTGTTTTCTTAAAAATATATGCTCCCAAGCCACCACTAGCTATGTATTTTTCTCATCAAATTTATTATTTTTAAATTTATTTCTTTGTGTCTTCCTAACTTTAGTGTAAGACTGAGAGGATATGACCTCATTTATCTGGTTCACCACATATCTTTGGTGCCCAGGAGAGTGCCTGACACATTGTGCAATTCAGTTCAATAATTATCAAAGGAAGGAAAGAAAGAAGAATCTCCCAGAGTGTCCTGGTCTAAGCAAGATAATAGGAGAAAAGAGAGTTTGATTGAAAAACACACTAAGCCTAGCTTGGGAGATACATGACATTTGCACTGTAAAGGTTTTGTTCATGATGCAATGTTACTGGTATAGTAAAGTTAGCATTTATTCCATCCCTCATGGGGATGGGTACAGGTATATCACATGCTCTAAATTGCCAGGTCTGTTGACAGAATGCCTGAATGCCAAGCTGATAGCTTAGAACCTATAGCCAAAGATTTTGGTTGCATCAATAATGCAGAAAGCGATGTCTTAAGGACCATTATTCTGACAGTATGTTTTTAATGTGAGCAATGCCAAAATAGATTGGAGCCTATAGTTAGATGGCACTATATTTTTTATAAATTACAAGGTGATAAAAGTTCTCATTGTTTTAGCTTCTTAGCTGTCCCTACAATTTTTCCTTATGTATAAGTATCCATTAAGAAGAAGCTTTAAAAAAAACACTAATTTCATTTTTATCTCTTTCATAGTATCAATATACCTTCTCCTAATTGCAGAAGATATCATGTTATACTGGAATTCACATTTGGATCAAGGCAAGTGTGAGTTCCAATTTTGGCTTTGACATTTACTAGCTATGTAACCTTGGATAGGTTACTTATGTTTCAGAGTTTCACTTTCCAGATCTCTGGAGAGAAAAGAATACCTACCTTTAGAATTACTGGGAAAAGTAAAAATAGTATTTGTAGGCCAGGTGTGGTGGCTCACGCCTGTCATCCCAACACTTTGGGAGGCCGAGGTGGGTAGATCACGAGGTCAAGAGATAGAGACCATCCTGGCCAACATGGTGAAACCCTGTCTCTACTAAAAATACAAAAATTTGCTGGGCATAGTGGCACACACCTGTAGTCCCAGCTACTCAAGAGGCTGAGGCAGGAGAATCACTTGAACCCGGGAGGCGGAGGTTGCAGTGAGCCGAGATTGTGCCATTGTACTCCAGCCTGGTGACAGAGTGAGACTCAAAAAAAAAAAAAAAGGTATTTTTAAAGCATATCGTGCAGTGCTTGACAAATCATAGCTACATAATAAATGCTAATCCTTATTTTAATATTTTCACATGTTGTATTATAATATATTAAAATATAAACTAAAAAATTAGTTTTCTCCCTGTACCCAATGGTCAATATTCCATCTTTATCATAGTTGACCTGTGGGTAACAATTGCACAATGGATCAGTCGTTGTCCTTGTTTATTTGGATCATACTTGACTTGTGGGCAACATTTACACAATGGATCACTCCTCTTCAGTACACTTTCTTTACCTGGCTTTGGTGACAGCACAATCTCTTGGTTTAACTTTTTTGCCCCTTTTAATTCTTTGCTGGGCTCTTTCTTACTTTCTCTCCTCTCCATGTCAAAATGCTCCATGGTTTAGCTCTTGGCTGTCTTCTCAGTCTACACTCACCCCTTAGTGATTTTATTCACTCACTCTTATGGCTATTCGTATCCTTTTTTTCACCACCTCTTAAATTTATATCTCTACGTTGGTACCTTTTCCGATTTCCAAACACATACATCTAAGCACTTATTTGACATCATCAGCTATTTGACATTTGTCACTTACTTTGTCCAAAACTAAACTTCTCTTTTCCCTCCCAAATCTACTTTGTTTGCAATTTTCCCATCTCAATTGATATCAGTTTTATCCTTGTATTTGTTCAGGCCCAAAATCTTGAAATCACTCATCATTTCTCTCCCTCTCTCACAAACCACATCCAGTCATCAAGCCTTGTTGGTACTATCTTTACACAGATCTAGAATGTAACTATTTCTCACCACCTCTACTGCTATTATCCTGTGGAACCCCCCATCATCTCTTTTCTAAATTGCTGCAAACCACCAAACTGACTCTATGCCTCTGTTATTGTTTTCTACAATCTGCTCTCAATATAGCAGCTATGGTTGCCTTTTGAAAATGGACAGGTTGTGTCACTCTACTTTTCAAATCCCTGCATGGGTTGCTGATTTTACTTGGAGTGAAAGTAAAGTTCTTATAATGGCCTAAGGAAATTGGCCTACATTACTTCCTTGACTTCATTTCCCCAACTCATTCTCTCTTTTTTAGCTTTCTCATTTCTCACCACTGTCAACTTGCTGTTCTTTGAAGGTGACGGGTAAGTTCTTGCCATAGGACCTTTTCACTGGCTGTTCTCTTTGTTTGGAGCATTGTTTACCCAGAAGTCTCAAGGCTAACTTCCTCACTTCCATCAGTTTTGGTCTACCTGTCATCTTCTCCATGAGACCTACTCCGACCGCACCCTCTAAAATTTCAATACACTCACCTCCACACTCCTGATCTCCTTATCTGGTTCTACTTTTAGGTACTTCTTGTCATGTAGCATTTTTTATAAGTTATTTGTTATTCTTATTGGTTATTGCTAGAGTTTAAGCTCCACAAGAGCAACGATCTTTGTCCTTTTAGTTCACTGAAGTATCCCAAGCACTGAGAATGCTATATGTAAATTTGGTAAAATAAATATTGTTGTAAAATAAAGATAATTTTCTTACCTAATGTTACTATTGTGAAGGTTTAAGTAAGATAATGCGGTTAGAGTATTTTTTCACAGGGCCTGACATAAATTAAGGGCTTAATAAATGGTCGCCATTATGAAGTGTCTCATGGCAGTAAACACACATGATATACAACAAAAATCAAAAGTATTACAGCATGAACCCTTTTCTTCCACATTAAAGTCTCACCAATACCATAGGCATATAATATCTTCTGTAGGTATACACAAGCATATCTTATTGTTTTATGCTCATCTAGTGAAGATAAAGATATGCTAGTATTCAGCAGTAGCTGACAGTTCACATATGCCAGTGAAATAAACTGACACTGTTCTTTTTTACTTTATCCAGTTAAACTTCATATAATTTAAAAAGTTAGTGACAAATATTCTCTAATAAGGATAATTTTTAAAATATCACAATAAGATGATATTCTCTAATAAGGATAATTTTTAAAATATCACAATAAGATGATTTGTAAGATTCCTGAGAGCTCCCTAAGAATTAAGGAGCTAACAAAAAATGATATTCCCATTATGCATTTTAATGAATAACCAATTTTCTTCTTTTTGTAGATTTCAATGACAACTTGGAGTATTCAACGTGTTTAACAATTTGATTCTTTTCCATGTTTTATAAATAGAAAAAAATAAAAATGATTATAATGAGGTATTCTTATGTGCATCACAAATGTAGGTTTTAGTGTGTGGGATTCAATAGCAAATAAATACTTTCTTTTTCCATCTTCATTTGTGAAAATACTGAAAAATAGTTATAACAGAAAGCCTTTTGTAAATCAAAATGAAAAGTATTATTTCTGAATATTGAATAGATGTTCTTGTCTATTGCCTGATCATCTAGTTGCTTATTCTAATCAAATACATTTATTCTTCTATGTTTCATTCACATATCTTAGTCTTTTCCAGAGAATTTACAAATGTTTTACTGCATGCCAAACCTTGGGTAATTAAAGTCGATGACAGAATGTGCCCATAGTTTATTCTGTAGATCTGACTGTAGATGCAGAGGCTTACATTACTTTTGGGGTGAATGATAATCTTATATTATTTTCTTCATCCACTAAAAATATTTTAAAGATATAGATTATAGAATTCACTAAACAGGTAATCTGCGAATAAATATATTGCCATATTTTTAAATTGCTCTTTCGTTCTCTCATATGTTCATCATGCAGCTTAATTTCCTTTCTCCATGTTTGGGATGTTCAGGTAGTCACAGCTTCCCACTAAAGTTCATTAATTTTTCAACCACCAGAAAAAAAGGTAAGGAATGAAAGAAGGAGAGGAAAAGGGAAGAATGGCAAACTCCACGTAATTGCCTGAATGCTACCTTAGATCTAAATGTTGTAAGTTTTCTTCTAACATTTTAGAAAGAACCACTTTTTTCAAGCATTTTTATTGCCACTCGTGCCTACTTCACTTTGTTACTCCTCTGCTGCTTGTGGGTGGATGGAGTTTGACTATTTCAGAATAGTTACTGGTGGGTGGGTTCAAGAATCTCTAGTGGGTTGAGGAAAAAGCCATGTTTATATAGATAGTGATCCTTCTATTAAAATCCTAAGAGTGAGTAATATTTAATAGCTATGTTCACCACGCACATAGCAGAGTCCATCTGTACAGAAACTGAGGGTATCTGAAAAGAATTCCACAGGAGTTTTGGCTTCCTATAGAGTTTGCACACAGAGGCTCTAATCTCCCAAATTAAATTTTGTGACTTGGTAGATAAACAAGGTTTCTTTCCTGAGGGCATGACATGAACCTGGATGCCTACTGGTCCATACAAGTATAAGATGCTATGAATCTGTCAAGACTTAGTCTTCCCACTATAATGGATCATAACATACAGGGCCTTGTGTACATTGCTTTGACTACAGATGTAAAACATTTAGGTTGACTGGCTTTAAATTGTGGGTAGTTCTGGTAAGGGTGATCACATGACCTGCTTAGATGCCAAGTGAGTGAATTCTCTTCTTTGATTTGAAATCCAGTTCTTTTATATATTTTTGAGTACAGAGCTGGTAGCAACCAGTGATGCAATGTATACATTGAAAGTGCCATAAATTTAGAGAACACTTTCTGTATGACCAGACCACGGGAAATGACAGGCCTTTCAAAATATAGACTATTTTAGATGATTGTTCTTGAAAGACCACTTCACTTAATGTGATATTTGGATTATAATAAATTCTAAATCATTGTGTTCTCATTTCTGTCTTTTCTATACTGAAGAAAATGCCTTACCTTAATCTTTACCACTTACCTTAATCTTCAGAGATTGAGTAGTCATTGATGTTCATTACCCACTTTACTGCAGCAATGCCACCATCAAAGCATGAGATTTGGGTAGCTGCAACATGTGTACAGCTGAATTTTAAGTTTTGCAGACAGAACACCAGTGATCAAATTACATATATTGTGTCATAATTAGTCAAAAATGTAACATATGAAGACAATTAAAGGTCTAAATAATTTGAGATAGAGAGCCCATTTTAAAATAACATTTTACTTTCGTTTTATTGGCAAGTTTTAAGACCAAAATTTAAAAGGACCAAAAATGGACATAATTTAGATGTGCATTTTAATGAAGAAAGAGAAAATGCTAAATGATTTGGAAAAAAGATATTTAGCATGATGCAACTTCTATAAATGATGTTTTTTTTCTCCTGTTCTTTAAAGAATGAAACAAAGTTACATGTAATGGACGGTACTAAATTCAGACTGGCATTAAGATGTGAATGTTTTAAATAAGTGACATATTTTAATTTGAAAATTTGAATCTAATATAAAATGCAAATTGCAATAGCCCTTAATGTAGAAAAAGGGAAAAATGTAGTGATTGAGTTTGGGGAAATTGTAACTTGGGCAGATCTAGCCAGCTGCAATGATGAACAAGGCTTCCTTTATTATTGCTTCAAGAAAAGCTATTGAGTGTCTAGCACAAAGTAGCTGCTTGAATATGGGAATATCCAATATCCCTTTGAGAGGCGTATTTGATTATACATTTTCCCTTTACCCTCTTGTTTCTTTCTGACTCTCCAAGTTCCACAAAAAGCCCCAGGATCACTGTTGTTATTATCATCGGTGTTGTTTTTTGACCCAGAGGTTATACCACTGACAACTAGTTACCTATGTAAAATGATCTCTATCAATCTTTGAGTAAATTTATACCTGATCCTGTTGTTCTTTTGTTTAAAATCTTCCCATAAATCTTTGGTCCTTACAGGATTATCTGTAAGAGAGTTAGCCTGACAGGCATTTTTTTTACAATCAGATTCAACAGAGTTCTTTTTCAGCTTCATTTCTCACTTTGATCAAAATGACTTCGCAGCATGCATGTTCTTCTACACACACACACACAGACACCTACCTCTCTAATATATGCTTCCTACTAATTTCTGCCTAGAAAACTCTTACTCATCCTCCAATACCCATCTCAGATACAGCTCTTGTTTTAACCCTTCCTTAATGTCTCTGGTAGAGTGCGTTATCCAATACCACTCCCCGTCCCCGACCCCACTCAACCCCAATGATCAGAGAACATATTCCTGTTAAATCACCTATTTTACTGAAATTATTTTGTTTGTCTCTCTCACTTTTTAGAATGGAATCTTCATAAGGCCTGAGATGCTATTTATTTATCTCTGAAAAAACTAGCCTTGCATACAGGGCTTATCCTAATAAGTCCTAATGAATAGTTGATTGACTGAATGAACGGATCTTCACTTGTGGATTTTGCACAACCTACAGTTGTGGGTGCCAACTCAATGTGCAGAGTTGGAAGCTGTTTGTAGCTCTGCCAGTCAGTTTTATGTTCTGCCAGCACATTCTTGGTTGTTGTACATTCCCCACTGATAGGATTTTACCCAACAGTACTTGGCTTGATTACAGTGTTCAAAATTGTTTTTCACCATGTCTGGGTTTTTTTCCCCTACTCGACTTCATTCTTTCAGTTTCTGTACAGCAGGCTTCTGGGGCATCCTGTTGTTACCCATTCCCCTCCTGTACCTCGCCCATCCAAGTAACTTTGTGAGGAAAGGCTGCGAGACTGGCTAATTTCCAGCATCTTGTTGCTGGTGATCCTGTATTACTGTAGGCATATAAGTGGTGAACCCGGGCATGCTGCCATGGCCAGCAGTGAAGGTGAATGCATTCCAGTGCCAATAAGGGCTAAGGCATGGAAGTAAATCCATGCAGAATTGACTTTGTCAGTGCTTTCTAGTAAAGGAGGAGTTTATACATGGAAAGTATATCGGTAGCCGTGAGCATCATTTTGTTCCTTGTAGTTCTAGATGAAAGAACACCAATATTTTTTTACCTTAATTGCCTAGTAAGAATCTGATGTTCATAGAAAGTTCTGTACCCTTGTTGCATTTGCTGCCTAGCTCAGCTCCGAGACTGAAAACTGAATTAGGTATACAGTCCTATAAGCCATTGTTGCTCAAACTTGAATTGCACATGGATCATTAGGGGATTTTAATTCAGTAGGTCTGTGATGGAGCCCAGATTCTGCATTTTTAATAAGCTCTCTGGTGATACCGTGGTGTGGATATTGTTGGTCTGAAAAACTCACATTGAGCAGCAGGATGTAGAGGGCAGAGTGAACTCCTCAGCAAGCAGTGCCGGCTAATGGGTGTACCCTCTACATCTTGAGTGCCTCAACAATGCCACCGGATGACAGAGCATGCCAAAACACAAAATAAATCAGTTCCCTCATCACCACTTCATGTTAGTTCAGAATGTTACTGACGGTGGTGGAAGCATCCCTGAGTTAGTGTTCTCCCTCCCACAGAGCTCATTTAGATTCTTTGTGGAGAAGGGAAGAGGTTGGCTTCCCCACCAAATCTTCGGTGAAAACGATTTAACACATTAAAAGAGCAAATCACTATCTTAAGGTTTAAACTTCTTAGCTGCAGAGGAAGTTAAGTTCAGTTCCTAAGGACTTAAGGGTTCAGTGAATTTTCACCAGGTTCTTTTTTCACCTAAACTTCAAGACAGCGGTAGGAGAGCCATCATTTATTGAGTTCCTGCTATATGTGGGCACTGTTTGTTAGGTGCTGGAGGTACAAAGAGAGGCATCACACGTAATCTCTTCCCCGAGGGAGTTTACAATTGACTCCATTATAGGTACAACTTTTTGAGGATAAAGGTGTGTCTTACTTGACTTTATATTTCCCAAAGTGTAAAATTAATAACTACCTATTAACTAAAATGTTGCTAAGACACAGCATAAGAAGAGTGCATTGTATTTTAAGGCTAAATCATTCCACAAATTATGACATGGTTAGTATAGTTACAAGTGACAATTGCATGCCACTTCCATTCTGTAAATCAGAGCTTCCTAATACTGCTTTAAACACAAAATGTGCCCTTGGGTAAATGCTGTATTAGCACCACTAGTACTCTGTTTTTCAAATTACAAAGGGCATCCCAGAGTTTTAATTTTGTTTCTTGGTGTAAAACTGTATGCTCTTTGGATAGCCACTCAATTTGTCCATGTAGCCAAGCTTCTCATAGGAGAGATGACAGAGGGGAACAGATAACTGTAGAACACAAGATAAAATATGATGAGGGCCAGGACACTGAAACACAGATAACGTAGGTATCAACAAACTACTACGCATGACCCAAATCCAGCCAGTCACCTATTTTTTTAAATAAAGTTTTATTGGAACACAGCCATGGCCATTCATTTAGGTATTATCTATGGCTGCTTTCATGCTACAACTGCAGAGTTGAGGAATTGCACTAGAAACCATATGGCTTGCAGAGCCTAAAAGCTATGCCTTAGAGTCTAAGAAGCAGGCTTTCTAATATTTGTGGGGTCAGGGCAAGAAAACAAAAAGAAATCTTCCAACTATGGCCCGCCACTGTGCTGTTCTCATCCCGGCTCTGTTCTGCACTGTGAGAGGTCTCAAATACATCCTAGTTATATCTAAGTTCCATCTACTCTCCTCACACTCCTGCTTCACAAACACCTGTATCCTGACCTTCTTTCAAAGGAAGGGTGCACACACAAGCACTGGTGTCTGTCTTCAGAAAGTAAACCAATGGAAGAGGCCCATAGAGGCCCTAGAAGTGGTCCTAGGGACTCCTGGGCAGGGTGTTTTAAATTTTCGGGTGGCAGATAGTGTTCTGAAAGAAAAAGGGCAATGGCTTTGGGCATGCACACCCCCTTGGTTCCCCTAGACTCCTTGTCCCATGGCTAAGGCATGGCAGGAATAGGGCCAGAGTAGCACCCCCTAAAGGGAGGGGCAGGAAACAGGTTTCTCTGCCTAGGTATAAGGGTGATATTGTTAAGGAGTCCTGTTTAAATTGGCTAGGCAAGGACACTATTAAAAACAGCTTTTAGCTAGTGCTTGATGATTATGAGAACATTGTTGTGCACAAATGGTGAAGAGAGGTATTCTAAGGAGAGAAAACTTTATGAGCAAAGTCATAGAGATGAAAAAGCTTTAAACACTAGTAGAGAATGGCTATAAAAGATGGATATTTTATACCTATGAAAATATGTACTGTATCATTTTATCTTTGCAACAGGCTCTAATGGCTAGTATGGAAACTTTTCAATGGGGAGAAATTGAACCATATATTAGTTAAAATTAGAACCTGGAAATCTGAATGCTTGTTTGAATGGCAATACTATCAATAATATCTTGGCAAATTTTGTAACATTTCTGCCTATCAGTTTGGAAGATTAGGGACTCTTGTCGTATAGCTCTATGATGATTAACTGTGTGGAGGGCATCACTAAATAATAGGAATGTGTTGTATGCTTTAACATTGTTTCAGTGTGATTTGAGAGACAAGAGAAAGAAAAACCAGCTGTAAGTTGAGAAGCAGTGCTCAGCCTAGATAATGGCTCAGGTTGCCTTTATTTTAAGATTAGACTTAAACTAAAAATCTTATGTTAATTAGTGGCTGAGCTGGAATTAGAAAATAGTCCTCTTGACTTTGGGCCCTGCTGTTTGTCCTGTGTATCAGATTTGATAATCAGCAACATGGCACTGGATACAAAATCTATTAACCTGTGGGAAACAGGGCATGTATTAGACCGGTGGTTTTCAAATCTTGGTGAAAACAGTAATCCCCTGGTGAGTTTTCTAAAGTGCTGATCCCTTAGCCAAAGGCGAGAGACTCTGATTCAGAAGGAAGGCCTGAGGCCTGGGAAGCTGCATTTTAAAAACAGCGGTAGAAATTTGGATAAAGGTAGTCCTTGGGACTCATGTTGAAAAGCAGTGGATTAGAATGTGCTTTCTTTCCTTTTGGACAGAAGCTCTGTACTGAAGAGCCTTTAGTCTGTGAAAGACCTGAGTTATTTCTGCAGGGAAGGTGACTGTCTGGCTGAACCATTCACATTCTCTTGCCCAGTTCCACCGAGGTCTATGGAGTGCCCATATATGAGACTAAAGTTAAGGAGTCACCTCCAGCCACGGGACAGAAGGCAGTTTCCTGACCTTATCAGATTTTATCATTGCCATACTTTAACTTGCTGAGCTAACCAGCCACAGTTTTGTTGGAACTCACCATGGAGACAGATTAATTTTAACTCTGAGAGAACATGGGCTTTTCAACACAAGTTAAATATAGGCTGGCACAGAACATCACAGAAGCATTAGGTCCTCAGAAATTTTCTTTAGCTCCCAAACTTTGAGCTGCCACTAATTTATGCTACTCATACTTTCTCCTGGTCATTTTCATGTTTTTGTCTTCTTTGGATCACTGAAATAGAGAAGGCAGGACTTCACCTGCTGGAAACAGGTCGTCTATGAGCATGTTTCTCCTAAACAATTACATGGAAAATTAGTGGAAAGAATAGGCTGTATGTCTCAGGCTCTTGGGCAGACCACAAGCTTTCGTTCTTGTTTTTTTGGGTTTTCTTGGGTGAAAAACTTAGCTTAAAGAAATATTAAATACATTTAAAAATTAATTTCCACAAAACCAAAGCTCTGAGATTTGACCAAATGAAAAAACTTGGAGGTAAAAACGCTGCACGGTTCCATGTGTAATAGTTTTTATTTTTCCTGGAACTAAAGAGAGCACATACATGTTCATACAATTCCTACCTTTAGCAGGTATTTCATTAAAATACCACACAATTTAAATGTTGATAAGACCTTTTCCAATAGAGAAATTAAAATGATACCTTATTAACTTTCATTATAAGGCATTAATAATTTTTGTACTTCTGATTAGAATATGGAATTTTGTTAATGTGGTGATTTTCAATGGCAGTCATGTTCGGTGCAAGTGGGTTCTACGATAATATTGAGAAGCAGAAGATGAAAGTTAAAATACTGGTGATAATGGGCCACATATGACCTACATGGCAATACGCAGTAGTGTTTCAAAATACCAATAACTTAATAAATTACTAATACTAATAAATGTTTGATAAGATAGGAATTTTTAGTGCTTCGAATATTGACCTCCCTAAGTTACATTTCAATACCAGTTGTACAATACTAGTATTGAACTAGTGAGGATAAGAGTATTTGACGCCATTGCTTGTGTTACAGTTCACATTCCAGTTTTATGACCTTTGGTGACTTACATAAACTGTCGTCTGTTTTTTTTTTTTTTTTTGAGACAGAGTCTCGCTCTGTTGCCCAGGCCGGAATGCAGTGTCATGATCTCAGCTCACTGCAAGCTCCACCTCCCGGCTTCACTCCATTCTCCTGCCTCAGCCTCCTGAGTAGCTGGGACTACAGGCACCCGTCACCACACCTCGCTAAAATTTTTTGTATTTTTAGTAGAGATGGGGTTTCACTGTGTTAGCCAGGATGGTCTCAATCTTCTGACCTCATGATCCGCCCACCTTGGCCTCCCTCCCAAAGTGCTGAGATTATAGGTATGAGCCACCGCACCTGGTCAACTGTCGTCTGTTTTTTGTTTTTGTTTTTGTTTTTAACCTACAAATCTAATGAAATTACTCATAGGGTTGATATGAATATTAAGAGAGATCACATATGTAAAGAGCTGAGTACAGTATAGTATAGTGCAAGTAGTTAATAAGAGTTAGGTATTAGCAATATATTATAGTTTCATAATTTTTCTTCTAAAAACCAATTGCCAAAGGATGTATTCCTTTAGTTGAAATACTATAGCTCAATTGTGTATATAAGCATATATATTAATTTGTTAAAGTCAATTAATAAAAAATAAGTATAATGGCATTTTTGAAACATAGCCCTATAAATAATAAACATGCTTCCAGGTTCTCAACGGATGATAAAAGCCATCAACAGGCCCTTGTCCTGCTGAGTTTCCCTGTGAAGCCAACAGCTCAGCCAGCCCCTCAAAGGCCATGGAAGCTTGAAGGTCAGACGCTGCATGTAGGGGTCACCTGCAGATTTAACTCTTAAATGCGAGTTGCTTAGATCTGTGGCTGCACCTATTTCTGTGAGATATGAGACATCTTCTACATTGGGAACATTGATGATATGATGAAGGAAGTCACGCCAATAATCATACCCAAAGCTGCTTAATGAAAGGCAGAATGGAGAGTCACACAAACGTCAACTCTTAGTAATAGAAACTTGACTGGGAGACCCAAGCGAGGCCCCTTCTTCCACCAGCATTCAAGCTGCATCAAACTAAAATGTCAAAAATACTTAAAAAATAGTAATAATAATAATTGTGTTTAAGGCCATATTCACTGATCAATGGTCCTTTATTGATTTAGATCTTTACAGAAGTGGAGTTCCTGAGTTCATTGCTTCATCCAATTCCTTGTTTTTATTATTTGAGTAAGGCACTCCCCCAGGGGATTTGACAGATTCACATATATAGTTCGAAATGGTTGATTAGCGTGTCAGATGAAAACATAGGACGAAGGACTAAGGGCTCTTGGACAGCTTAAATTTGTAGTTTTCCTGATGTCTTTTAGGCGTATCATTTTGTCATAAAATGAAGTTAAAAGGGTCTGAATATGTAGACTTCTCACAGGCTCCATTGGAGACGTCTCACCACTTCTGTTTTCTGGTACGTGCTTACAAATTGACTATTTGTTCCTGGATTTTTGTACAGATCAAAGCATCCTGGCTGATTTGTTATTTTCTAGAATTTACATTTAAAAGCATGAAGGTTTCTATTTGTAGTAAAGGCATTTTTCTATTTGTATTTGGGTATTTTTCATAATCCCTTACTCATTCATCAGTTTAGAACAATAGCTAACTTTAATTGGAATGAATTTCAGTGTAAATTAAACAATTGCAGCAATAAAAGGAGAGATCCATAACTAAATCCACAATGGAAGCATAGAGAGCTAAAGAATATAGAACTACATCAGTCATAAGGAAGTATTCAAAAATTGTGAAACTTTACAATTTTGTTTTTCATATCTTGGCTTCAAATATGTGTTGCTTTCCTCCACAAAGGATTTCAAGAGATGTTTCAGAGAACTCTAAAACTTTCAATAATGTTTTAAATACCTGGGGAATAAAAGCAAAACCAACAGTAATAATGTTGGAGGAGGAGGCAGTGGAAAGGAACAGAGAATAGGAGCAAAAAGAAAAACAAAGATGTTAACATCCTTAGGTGCTACAATGGCTGATTCATCGGTAGTCTCCTATTATAAAATCTTATGTGGATTTGGGAGTAAGCTCCTTACTACCCCTTCCCACCCCCATGCCATTCCTAACACTGGTCTTTTTGGGGAAGAGGCTGTCATTGACAAGTTCTTACTTTTGTCATACTGTTCTCTACAGTTTCTTTCTAAATTATATTAAAATGAAGGATTATATGATAATTGTGTTAATATTTTTATTCTTGAAATATTTAAGCTCTGCCATATATTATCAATATAGCCTTATCTTTAAAATGAGGATGATAATAGTGCTGGCATCAAGGCATGCTTTGAGAATTAGGAGTCAACCCAAATATAGGACCTCAAATATAGCCTTTAGCAAGCAGAGGCTAGCCCATAGAGCATGCTTGATAAATGGCAATCCTCATTGATAAAGCTCGTTCAATGGAATCACTTATTTTTAAACTGTAGTTTAACCAGATATGGTATCTTCCTATCCAGTTGAACCTAGGAAATGTAAATGATTATAGGCACAGCCTTTCCTTGGCTTTGTTTAGAATCGTTATAGAAATAGACTAATATTTTGAAATTTCATATGTTGATAGATTCAAGTAATTTGAATGGGAAAGAAGCAGGGAAGAACTTATTATTATTTTTTCCAGTCTTGAAATTTCTCAAAGCATTTTAATATTCTCAAAATAGGAAACCAGGTTAGCCTTATCTTCATCAGTTCTTTATACACATCCCTATATCACCAACATTTTTTCTTATCCCATTCAACCTTCGAGTACACTTGTAAGGCTACTTAAAAGATGCTAGATTAAAGAATGCTTTGTGTCACCCTCCCATGTCTTTGACATCTCCATTTTTCTTGAACCTACAGGGGTAAGTGAGCACTCCATGACAATATTCAAAGAATAGATATATTTTTTTCACACCTGTCTCTTCTACTGTATGGTTCTGCTTATCTCTTTGTGACATTTCAGTGGTATAGTTTCTGCAAACATGATTTTATCAGGACTTTGCTTTCTGCTTTAGACTTGAAAGTGAATTTCTTTTGGGATAGTTACATCTTACTTGTTCAAGGTGTGAAACATAAAATGGTATCTGATTTTTCAGTGTTCTACTGGTACACAATAATTCTAAACTGAAGCAATATGGTACTGTTGCCTCCAGCTTTTATCTTAGATAGAAGAATGAAAATTGAATATTCGGGTTAAGTTAATATACACAATACATGGATTACTCAAGTTATTACATTTTCAATATCTTATAGTGCAGTAATACATATTTTAACAATAAAGCTCTTAGGAGAGTCACAGTGTAGGGAAGTAATCTTATTTTTACAACAATGACCATTATGTATTACGCTAACATGACTTTGGTTTAATGGTACTTTCTGACCATGTGGGTAACAAAAATTATTGTAATTGGATTGGACCAACTGAATATTTGATCAAGAACAACTTTAATTTTCAGCATTTTTTTTTTCAAAATTACTAGGGAAATGTAATTGTAAAAAATATTTTTATAAACTATATTTTATTTCCTATTCTGAGATTATAAGTTAACTTTTCAATTTCTTATTAACAGGGTTTTGAGAAGCCAGATTCCACATTAAGCCACTTAAATGTTCTGTGGGTGGACTACAGCAGGAGGTGGAGGAGCTCCCATGTTTCTGAAGATAGTTTGAGATAATATTGTGGGTGGTGAAGGGGAGGGTACTTACAGTGTGTGGAGTCATGGACTCCGCAAGAATGTAATCCGGCTGGCAGCACCTTCTTTTCCTCACAGGGAATTCCAACAAAGCAAGAAGGGGTGAAGTGGCTGAGAAGGGTGAGTGCCAGTGGTATGTGACTCCAGGATCTACTCAAAGAAATTTGCAGGTTCATTTGTAGACTCAATAGTTAATTTTACTCACTAAGTTAAAGGATTTATGTATCCGATTTTAACAGATGCAATAAGTTATTTACATTAATCTTTACCATATGTCCCTCTTATCCTTTATATTATTCTACACATTTAGAAATTTTTTAAAATGGGCTGGGCGCGGTGGCTCACGCCTGTAATCCCAGCACTTTGGGAGACCAAGGTGGGCGGATCATGAGGTCAGGAGATCGAGACCATCCTGGCTAACACGGTGAAACCCCATCTCTACTTAAAATACAAAAAACAAAAAAAAAATTAGCCAGGCGTGGTGGTGGGTGCCTGTAGTCCCAGCTACTCGGGAGGCTGAGGCAGGAGAATGGTGTGAACCTGGGAGGCAGAGCTTGCAGTGAGCTAAGATCGCACCACTGCACTCCAGCCTGGGGGACAGAGCGAGACTCTGTCTCAAAATAAATAAATAATTAATTAAATAATTTATAAAAATGGTGGTGGAAAATACAGAACATGATGTAAAATGTCAACTCTTACCTCTTTTAAAGAGGTTAGAATAGGAGATGGTTGTTTAGTGCATCTATAAAATTGTTTACCTGAAGGCCAGGCACGGTGGCTCACGCCTGTAACCCGAGCACTTTGGGAGGCCGAAACGGGTGGATCGCTTGAGTCCAGGAGTTCAAGACCAGCCTGGGCAACATGGTGAAACCCCATCTCTACAAAAACAAAAAAAAAAAAAAAAGAAAGAAAAAAATTAGCTGGGCATAGTGCTACGTGCTTGTAGTCCCAGTTACTTGGGAGGTTGAGGTGGGAGGATTGCTGGAGCCCGGGAGGTGGAGGTTGCAGTGAGCTGAGATCATGACACTGCATTCCAGACTGGGCAACACAGTGAGACCCTGTCTCCCAAAAAAAATTTTTTAAAAAAATTGTTTAACTGAGTTGTGCCATACAAATACCAACGGTTAAGTGTATCATAATACTTATGGAATGATTTTAATTGTATAACTTTGCTTGTCTTTACATGATTCATGCATAATTTATGATAAGAACTACCACGGTAAGCTAAATGAAGTTTAACATTTTGAAGTTTTCTTATGCAGTGGTTACCTGAGTCTCCAAGTTAACTTACATTGCATTTGTTCACTGTGTCTCCATTGCGTAAGTCACATTCTAGTAGATGATACCATGTAGTTTTGCATTTATATCCCAATGCATTTTCCTTGGGAGATTAATTATATGAAATATTCTAGGGGGGGAAATAAAGGAGGTTCTTTGATGAAATAACTTTGGAACATGCTGATTCTATGCCTCTTACATGGATATTCACAATGGACATAAGTATAACCCAAAGGCTCTGAGAAGTCCTGCAGTTAAAGAAAACAACACTAAAGTGTTTTAACCCAGTATTTTGTAGACACATTTGACCATAGGCACTCTCTTTCCATAATGCTTTGTTACATCCCACTGAACTTTGGGAAGTGCCATCTTAGACATACAACATGATCATAAATACTTCAAATTGCGTAAGTATTTTTACAGAAATAAATCTAAGAACATAAACTAAGGTTTGCCAGAAATATATTACATTTCTATGTTTTCATAAATAAACATTTTCCATTCCATGTCAATATCTCACAGGGGAATGCCTCTTGTCTCGCCAGTATAGTCACCAGACAGTCTTGCTCTCTGGAGTCCTGGCTTCTTTCCAAGAATTAGGCCCACATCTCTGGTCTTGCCAGATTTTACACCCCTCAAGCCCCTCATGTCAGGGTAACCTCTTTCTCCTCTGGGCGATGGTGAGGAAGAATTGGGATGTGATGAAGCTCTATTCGTCTCAAGCCCATTGGCATTCTTACTTTTCTAAGATATTCTGCCTCTTCTTCAAACCTTTCCTCTATTTCTTTCACTATGGATTTTGATGGCTTATTAAACCCAGAGCCTGATTTATCCCCTTTTTCTTTGTATTCATAGAGGGCTGAATGCTTCAATGCTCCAAGAAGGTGAGGAAACAGATTTCCATTCCCTCTTTCCAATCTAGTACAGAGGAAAAGAAAAATTCCCATATGAAAAGAGTCTGAAAATATTTAGACCATGATGTAGTTGAAAAGGCATCAATTTCATTTACCTTTTGGTCTTACGTGATTTTATCTTGGACCCAGTCTATCTATCTCATATCATTGTATGTCACTCTCCTCTTTGCCTCTTAATCTACATCTAGACCAGACTTTAATCCACTTTCTGCTTTGGGGCCTTTTCCTTAGCTGCCCTCTCTGCATCTTCCCTGCTCTTCATACTGACTGTCCCTTGAAATACAAGGCCTCATTAAGTGTTTCTTCCTTGGAGAAGTCTTCTCTAACTACCAGACTAAAGCATCTGACTAGTCCCTCACATGACATCTTAATTCTCTTAATTCTCTGCAGAGCACCTATTGTTATTTGATATTTTATTATTTGTTTATCTGTTTGTTTCTTCCACCAAGAATCGAAGTTCCATAAAAATTGGCACATTAACTTTCTTCTTCTCCATTGCTTCCCCAATACCTAATACAGTGCCAGGAAAATGCCACAGGCTATGTAGATAATTGCTGAATGGATGATTGAATATTTGACTTTTCGTGTCTATTACTTCCTTGGTTATTTCTTGGCCTTTTTTTACTGAAAATTTCAGTTGCTCTTTGGAGGCATTCCTTGCATTGTTTCAATCTCCCCCCTCTACTCCTGACCACTCTATGCCACATTTGACGTGGCAATGCACCTTCCTCTTTCTTACCTCAAATTCTGTGGCACTTTTGAGGCTCTGACTTAGTCTTTTATGTCTCTTTATATTACACTACCTTGGAGACTGCATTCTTTCCAAACTTAAAAGTACGAATTCTATGGCAAAAACCTTTCTGTAAAGTCTTCTTTGACACCTACAGCTTAATCCTATCACTCACTTCTCTGATTTGCCATTTCAGTGTTAGCAAAATTGCCAACTAAATCCTCAGTTTTTTATTGTTCATTGTGTATTAATATTATGTCCTTAAGCAGACTAGGAATATCTTTAGGGAAGGAGGCATACTATGTCCATTATTTATTTATTTTTAATAGCACACGACACATTTCTTGAACTTACCATATTTCAGTGGTTCAATTAGTACATGCATGTCCATAGATGATGTATACTGAAAACACAGCATCAGTATTAATTTATGATCTTAGATGAGCCACTTATATTGTTTAATATATTATTGGAATTAGGAAGGAAGAGGCAGGTGGCAGATCCGTATCCCTTACTCCCTTACCCCCTCTTTGCTTTAATGTGCTTTCTTTTGCCAGTCTTGCTTCCTATGGTGGCTTTCCCTCCACATCTAAATATACATCTTTAAGCTAGAAAAGTACTATACAAATACTAAACCTAGTTGAGAAAATAGAAAAAAATATAAACTATGGGTAAATCATCTTCTTGAATATTCTTCTCTCAATATTCTAAAATTAGGATGTATGATTTTTATGATCTAGGATAAAACCAATCTCCCTTACATATTTCGCATGTAGTATCTGTTTTGGTGTTTTTTTTTTTTTCTGATACAATATCATTTCAAGTTGTTATTGCTTAAGAAATTTATGTTTGTGGTCACAAATTCAAACAATACCAAATTGCACCAAATAAAAAAATGAAATGACGTTCTCTGGTTAGATTAAACTTGTAGCACATATATTCCTCTAATATACAAAGGTTTTATTAGTGACTTTTTTTTTTAAAAAAAGAAGATAAATGGAATCCAACAGTAGCAATATATATTTTCCAGTAAAATTTTATCTATGTGATCATAAAATTCATTTATGCTTTTTATTAATCAGTGAGAGAAGTAATGCTGTCAGCAAAAGTGGGTTATAGCTCTATGACAAAGTTCTAAAAGCAGCTATAGAACCTATGAATTTTTTCGTGTTTTCAGTTAACATTACTTGGGGTATAAAATGCTATTGTGTTGTCAAGTGAATTGATTCTAATCACAGCTGTTTTCTGTGAATTAAATCACCAAGAAAACTCAATCACCAACCAAAGACTTTTAAACAATAAAATCCCATTTGTGGTTGAAGATCAAATTTAAGAACGCTACTGGATATTCATTTATTTTGTCACATTTAATTTTCCACTCTGACTCTCAGTTTCTTAAAGAAACAAAGATTTAATATCTCCCAAAAGCCAATATCTGTTGTGTAGTGGGTTCATATCTTAGCACTGAGAGTTAAATAATTGTGTGTAGAAAAAAAAATAGGATATACAATGATTGAATTTTCACTCCATGCAAAATGGCAGAAAAACTAGCTGTTTGCTGGCTTTCATTCCTTTACTGTTTCAGAAACAAACACATCTCTTAACTTCAAGTGAAATTCATTAGTTACTTAGGGAGATATATATCTATGTATCTCTCTCTATATACCTTTGCTTTTTGGGTTGTGGCACTTATGCTAAAGTTATCCTCTGGGTTTCCTTATGTGGGTCATGACATAAAAATACCCATTTGAGGGCTGCTCAGGTGAGACTCTCTGAGAGAGCCATTATACTGTCTGCATCCTTCGTCCTTGTCACATTATAATGTTTTCATTCAGCCTCTTTGTACAGATGAAAGAGAGAATTGTTATGTATGGATAGAGTTATGAAGTGTTTTGTACTAGCTACCAAACTCAGGGAATGTATCGCAAAGGGTATTCCATAATGGCTTGGCACTAGGTCAGAAGCCACTCTCAGCAAATCAATTTATGTTACTTAGGGTGTCTCTTGCAGCAAGACAGGCAGATTCAGGCTGAAGGTGTTGAGAAGGCTAAAACCTTCTCAAACAGCAGTTATGTTTAAAGTGTAGCTTTATTGCCTGCATACATGGTACTGTGCTGGTAGAAATGAGAATGGAAGAAAAACAGAACATCGGATTATTGGTTAAGGAATGGCGTTTTATTCTTTCCTTCATAAGTTTTATCTTAAACCTTGAACATCTGACTTTGTGAAATTGAGCCCTGTGTCTAAATGACACAGCAGAACAGCAATTGCAAAGTCCTGTGTTCAGACAAGTCCTGAATATATATCTATTTCATTGTCACGGATTGTTTATCAGTGGCTGGAATGATTTTATATATCCTTTAATTCAGCAAGCAGTACCAAAAGCAAAACAGAGGAAAAAAACAAACAAACAACTCTTTGAGGCTGCATTTTAGAAATTCTTCAGTGTCATCTGGCACTGGGGACATTTGGTATTTTTTTCATTTCTTGCTGCTATACCCTCTTACACAAAGTCACAGGCTTAAGCTGTTTCTCTTCAACTGTGGAAATGAACAAAATTATTGGAACATTTCATATATTTTAGGAAGAGTTTAGAAAATAGGGTCACATTTTTCAAATGTGCACATGTCACTTGCTTCTCATCCTTGCCTTTTTTTCTATCTTCAAATTTGTTTTTCTTTAGTAGTTTTTAGTTAATTGTGAATGTTTACAGTAGGATTAGAGATAAAATAATTCTCTTACTTTTCTTTTCCATCATCACACCTGAGACAAATGGGGAAAAGCAGACTGCAAACCACACACGATGTGTTTGATTTCTGCTCCTTTCAAATATCCATTTTATTTATCAAGAGGTAAAAACACTGAAAACTTGCAACATCTTATGTCCCACAGCATTACTTTTGATGAAATCCTGCTGTATTTTAGCCAGAACTTCTTTAGACAAACTATAACTGAGTCATGTTGATCCTCAGATGACATCAATCTTCATCCTCTTCTATCCAGCCACCGACTAGACACACATACACATGCATATGCACCCCACAGATCTCATCTTCATGTAAGACCAAAAGGTAAATGAAGTTGTTGCCTTTTCAACTATATCATGGTCTAAATATTTTCAGACTCATCTCATTTCATCTTCTCTACCTGTTGGTCATGGCCTTTTCTACCTAGAGCTTGTTTTATTCCCATTATTAGACCTATTTCCATGTTACTGAACCTTTTCCATCAAACCTCAAGTCCTTTATCTTTATAGTCAACAGCTCTGTGAAGCTTTTATCAATCTGCCCATCAGTAGTCTCTCCCTTATCTGAACTCTAAATCTATAATCTGCAGCACAGCACAGAGTATCAAACTACGTACTTGTTTTTATCATCCTTTTAGCTGTTTTGTATATGTTGATTTCCCCCCTAATTCCTCACACTTTTTTTATAGTCCCCAATGACTCTAAACTGACAGCAGTTAGTGAGTTTTTAAATACAAATACCCTATTTCAAGATGAATTTCTGCACACTTTCAAAGCTTTCTGTAGAATAATTATGTCACCATGAGTGAATTAAGGTTCCTCACCTTCTCTGTGGAGCCTTGCATAGTACTTTAGTTGGAACGTAAAGAAATGCCCTGAGTTATAGGATGGGATCACTGCGAAGTCCTACTTGCATGTGAGCAAGGAGCAGAGTCTCTACAAGGTAACCTGTTACTTGGATATCTCTGAGGATATTAATGATAAAAAGGAGTGGCCAGAGGAAAGACTTTCCGCTTCTCAATTGCAGCACTGTAACTAAGTGACTTCTGGTAGATCAAATAGACTATTTTGGGGATTCCTGCTCACCCATCTCCTCTGTGTTTTCAGAGCTGCTGTAGAGCTGTTAGAACAGTGAACTGATGCTTTTTGACTTGCCAAACAGTGGGAGCTTTCTATTTAAATAGTTATCCCTTAGAAGAGCTATATTAGGGAGCTCAAAGGAAAGGATTTAAGGGCCCACACAGAGTAGAGAGGCAGCAGATCAGCCACCTACTGGGCCCTTGTTCCTTCGAATGCTTCAAACTACATATTTGTAAGGCAGAAGGCCTCCTGCTCACAGAACTGTATGCTCCTCACCTGCCCTTTTGTATTTAGCAAACACATGGGAAGGGCAGCTCTTCACTGATGTCTAACTTGTCTCTTGTTGTTCCTGGGAAGCAATCCCTCACAGCCCAGTGGGCAGAGAGCCAGGTGTGCTGAATGCACCTAGGGGTTGTGGTCATGGGAGGAGATCCTTCAGGGGCAAGGGGATCCAATTTGACTTAGTATGTGGTCATTTTCCAAGTGACAGATGTGTAAAATGCCAGTAGACTAAGAACCCAAAGGAGCTAATCAAAATGTGTGTGTGTGTGTGTTTTACCAAGAATCTGTATAGGTGCTTTCTTATGCCTTTATTAACATCTGTTCAAATTCCATTAAGTCATACTGCCAAGCTTATTTTGATAAGGGAATCAGTTTATTTATTTCACCAAAGTTATAACTATATTGGATAGAGAAATTGGGATTATTTTCTTAGCTTTTAAGCCCATAATAACTTTATTAAGTCCGCAGAGAATAGTTTATGCTCTATCGTTGCTGTAATAATTTATTTTTCTTGTACCCATTCCATGGGGAAACATACAAACACCAGGAAGATACAGAAAATATGAGTTAGAGTTACGAGACTCACTATCCTGCCAGATAAAGGTCTCTTTCTAAATCTCATTGAAACCTGACATTCAGAAGTAGGCCAGAAAATAGGCCTAGCTATCTACACAGATATCTCTTTTTGTATTATCATTAAACATCTCCTAGGAGGCAGCTAGCTCTGTGGTGGGCTGACATAAATTCTGCCATTACATTTTTGTTTCTTTTTTATTATACGTGTATTATTATGAACTATTTTAAACATAAAGAAAAGCTAGAAAAATATGACAAAATCATCTCAACACCCAGATTTAGCATATGTTAATGTGTTGTCAAATCTTCTCCAACTTTCTTTTTCTCTCTTTTTTTAAAGCAAATGAATGTTAAAGATACAGCTAAAGCCTCCCTCTCCATCCCCTCTTTATGCCACTGTGTTTCTTATATAATTATTACATATAAGGTTGCTAACTTTTAGGAGTGAATTTCTTTCTTAACTCCAAGGACCATCTCCTGTCTTAAGTTTTTTATAAAGGGGCATATCAGAGCAGTACTACTCTACTGAGTGTCAAATTTAATTGTCTCCTCCTCTGGTGTCACTGGTGTGCAAATACTTTCCCCCTTGGGAAGGATATCTGGGGTTGCCTAAAGGGCAGCAATCTCTAGCATAACAATTTCAAAGTGCAAGAGCTGCTTATGACCTACATGAAACCATCCACCACTGTCATTCAGACCTTCACCTTTTGTTCTGAGCCGCCCTGATGATGATCATTCATTTTGCACTGTGCCTTTTTCTTTTTAGCATCCTATCATGAATAGCTAGATTGACTCTTCTCATCTGTTGGCTTACGGATCTACAGAATAATTTAATGAAATGAGGTAAGGTAGATTAATAACAGGCTTACAATCAGACTTTTGGCTATCCTTGTTTTGTAACTGATGCTGTGCTTTCCCCACTCCCTGGGACACATCATGTTCTCTTAGCTTTGTGTCCTCCCAAATCAAAATATAGAACAAAAGTGAAGAAGTGGAAGTTGGCAGCTATGTGGTTTGGGTATTGAATTATTCCCACATCAAAAGATTTATGAACTGTGCATTTTAAACAGTTCTCAGTTCATGGCTCCCTTTAACTAAATTGAGAAAACAGGTAAGGAAAGTGAGGCAAATGCTAAAGAAAATGGCCTTGACTGTTCAATCTAACATTAAAGATAAAAATTTAACGAAGGTAGGTTTAGGACTTATAATTTTAAGTCTTGAAAACCCAACTTTTAAAGGGTAAAGCGGGAGGGTAGGGAGTAAATTCAAGTTTATGTGGTGGTTCTCCTGCTCTGTTGCTCACTAATGCAGCTCTTCTGAAGGATAGAAATTTAAATAGAAAGCTCTCACTGCTTAGGAAGCAAAAACATTAAGAGATTGCTTTAACAGCTTTTCGGAATCTGCCATTTTCATCCTGACTGCAGTGCTACAAAGTGAGCGGTAATCTCTGGGGTAGGAGCACGGCCCACAGTCAACACCTATGCTCACTCTGTGCTTTTTACACTTTTAGCTTTCATTTTCCTTAATCAATATTTACCAGGTGACAGTCACAGCTTTAGTAGCTTCTGTTTTCTACCAATCTTTCTGTTGCTGATACTTCAGACATTTAATAATTTCCTTGTCTATAATAATTTCTGTGCTAATTCCTTTTATAAATATCTGCAGTATGTGTACCTAATTTCTGGGATCAGGTGCACATCTGAAAAATTGGGATTGCTTAATGAATTTTGGCATTCAAAAATCTCCTCCAGTACTCTTACTTTATTGGGTCACATCATTTTCTTTCTTTCTTTCTTTTTTTTTTTTGACATCATTTTCTTTGTTGTTTATTTTAAGCAATGCTCTTTCAGACAATTGTCACTTACAAGGTTAGCTACTGCTGTGTAGCAAACCATCACAAAATGTAGTGGATAAAACAATAAGGTCGCCCGTCTGAGCAGCTCTTCTGATTTGGGCTGGGGTAAACTGATCTCACTGGAGCATGTCCAAGTGTCTGTAGTCAGTTATAGAGGGGCTGCGGGCTGGCTCATCGGGCGTCACCTGGGTCATGTAGCTCTGATAATCCAGCAGGTCAGCCTGGGTTTGCTTTTATCTGATGGTCACAATGTTCTGAGTGAGAGAAGAAGAAACACGAAAGGTGTCTTAAAGGGTAGGCTCAGAACTGGCAGATTGTGACGTCTGCTGCAATCTATTAACCAAAAGAAGTCACAAGGTCAGTACAGATGTAAGGGCAGGGGAAATTGACTCTGCCTCTTTAGTGACAATAATTTCAAAATCACATTGCAAAGTGTGTGGACACAGGGAGGGGCAAAGAATTGTGGTCTTTTTGCCATCCGCCACATGCACTTAACCTTCTCCCATGACATAGTTGTCTCAAGTCATTTCCCTTCTGGGAGCTGTTTTGATATACAGGAAATATTGATCCATCATACTCTGAAGAAAATTGCAGCACAGAAAGGATTATTTAGGCATCATAGGTGGTCATGAGAATAAGAAATCCTGAAGCCTTAAGCAGATGAGCTTTAAGCAGATGAGCCCTTTATGTTCTTAAGTGAGGCATTTTTATTCTTCCAAGCATCAACTGTGGTCTTGTTTTCACCGGATGAAAGCAACTCCAAGTCAAATGCATGAAACTGCACTAAAATTGTGATGCATTTGGTTACTCTGCATCACGTGTGGACAAAATAAATACCCTGATATGGAGCACAGATTATACACACATCGTTTCTCTGAATTCATAGCTATGCAAACAGTTCCTTATGGTTGGCGGGTTTTATTTTTTATATACTGTGATTAAGTTGCAGTTTAGCCTTATATTATCTCATCTAAAACATTTTAGCTTTTCTTTTTATTTCTTATTCTCCAAGTCATTAAAATTTTTTTTTAGGGCTTTGCTAGCCAATTCCATTTCTTCATTTTGTCCTAGGAAGAAGACCAGCAAAATAAATGTGGACATTAAATAATACTTATTATCATTTTGCAAAATCAAAATGTTTTACATAAGACTACTAAATAGCAAGTTCATAGTCTGAGGGAAGATGATTTTGCCAATGAGACAGAATTCTCTCATAACACAATTAGGGGGTATATAACATGAGGGTACCTTGCATAGTACACAATTGGAAAGTAGGAAAATAAATAGTGTGGGTAGGGTCGGGTGCGGTGGCTCAAGCCTGTAATCCCAGCACTTTGGGAGGCCGAGACGGGCGGATCACGAGGTCAGGAGATCGAGACCATCCTGGCTAACCCGGTGAAACCCCGTCTCTCTAAAAAATACAAAAAACTAGCCGGGCGAGGTGGCGGGCGCCTGTAGTCCCAGCTACTCGGGAGGCTGAGGCAGAAGAATGGCGTAAACCCGGAAGTCAGAGCTTGCAGTGAGCTGAGATCATGCCACTGCACTCCAGCCTGGGTGACAGAGCGAGACTCCATCTCAAAAAAAAAAAAAAAAAAAAAAGTAGTGTGGGTAGGAGAAATTTATGCAAAGAAAATGCGCCCTTGTTTCTTGACTTTGCTTTAGTATAAAAATATAAAGTTTGTGGCTTGAAGGGGCCTTAATTATTTCATAGTTTATTCCTGCTAAAACTTCTAATAATGGGAAACTCATTACATCTAAAGAAGCAAAGTCCATTTATCTAAGTGGACAATTGGGTGGTCATCACTGGGGGACCTTACTATGTGTCGTTGTTTTTATCTTCATGAAAGACATGATATATTAAAGAGATGGACATGGAAAGTATCATAGCAAAATATGATATGTACTAAAATATAATACACACATACTTTGGGGAACAAAGGGAAGTGAATTTCTTATCCAGTTTGATAGCCAGAACTTGATAATTATCTAAATAGGTAGGATAGTGGAGATGGAAGAGCTAAAGATGGTAGATGCTGTCTACTGAAATTGGGACTATCTAATAAGTATGATTACCGGGAGCATGTCAGACAGAACATTCTGTGTATCCATAGTGGTCAATGACTTAAATCTACATCTATTTTCAGAGATCAAATTCAATTCCTGGCCCATTACAGAAACACTACCTGGGCCTCAAGTGAGCAAATGCCAAGAAGCTATTTAACAATAGGCAAGCGTGGCAAAGAGAGGCTTAAAGTTGGCTAAAAGTGCTTCCTTTGCAGTCATCCTATTCACCTTGTGGCAGGTTTGAAACAGCATCATGAATTATTACTTTAATATTACAAATAAACTTTATTCTTCTCAGCAACATGCCTCCTGATATGTTAAAAATATACAAAACTCAGTTTGTCAATTCCTGGGAAATTATTGTCATAGCAGGGAGCCACACCAAGGACGTTTATAAGAACAATGACAACAATATGAAAAACTGCAGGAGAAAAGTCGTAAAGATAGATTTCAAGGCACACTTTTCTATCTTGCTTTTCACTGTTGATTTACAGTCAGTGATAGATCGACTTTTTTTGTGTTTGTTTCTTTTGTCCTCTTCCTTTCACTAATCTTGGCTTTATTTTTGTTTCAATTTTCCCTAGCTTTCTTCCCAGATAATATCTATTTCCTTTTCCCAAGCCCTAATTCACACTTTATCATTCTCTTACTGAAGTAGCTTTCACAACAATCCAATCAGGACACTTCTGTTCAGTTCATTCCAAGAGGCTTATTTGATCATCATCAAGAAGATAATTGTCTATCCTTAAAGCTGGGCTAAACAAAAGGGCGAAGCAGGTTGTGCACAAATTCACAAGACTCCATTATCGTTCCCCTGCAGACTCCCAGCTACCCTTGTACTCAACCCCTCTGCCTTCTGCCCCTTCAGGCCACCTTGGTTGACCTTTTTCAGTGTGTCCCTGTTTCTATTTCATCCATCTGTTTTCATCCTTCATGCCTTCCTAATTCAGGTTTTCTACTCGTCTACTGCAACTGATCTTTTCTAGCAATTTTAAGGAGGATAAAAATAATTCTTGAGTGAAATAATTCATACTAGGCTGAGAGTGAATGATTTCAGATGTATGGGAGGTGTGTTATAAAATGACTTCTTAAATGTGAAGAAATTCCTAGTGAAAATATATATTGATACATTATGTGGGGATCATGGGTGCCTCTATGAATTAATTCATTCAGAAATATTCATTAAATGCCTAATTCATTGATAACAGTGAAGAAGCCAAACATCTTCCCTCTCCCACCTCTTCTCATGGAACTTTCATTCAAATGGGCAAGATAGGTAGTGTCTTAGCCTGGATTTCCCCGTAATAAGCAGCACTAAGACAAGGCTTTAGATGCAGGTTTATTTGGGGAACAGAAACCGAAGGATCAGGAGTAGAAGACAGATAACAGTGAGAGAAACAGAAGGAAGGAAGGGTGTGTCATTGAGCTAGACTCAATCTCATCAGGCGCCTTTTAAGAAGCCATACAGAGTGTACAGTGGGCTTGTCTGCCACAGATACCTATTGGCTCCATCCCCCATTGCTCACAGGCTGCCCCACACACGTTTCACTCTCTTGTGCCTGTGCTTTTTGGAATGTGTCAGTTGGTTCCTGAAACTGTCCCACTAAGACATGGCAGAGAAATAAATAGTATAGCTGAGGAGAGACACTTTCAGGATAATCTGCACAAAGCTGATTGTTGTACCAACAACTGGAGTATAAATGAAGAAGATATAAGAAAGGGCTCAAGAGGTGTCTGATACAAAGAGCAATAAAATAAATTAAATATATAATTGCACACTGTAATAAGTGCTCTAGGGTCAAGGGTGCCAGGAGAGCATATGCACAACACACTCCAAAATAGTGGTATAGACCATAGGAGTGAAAAATTCCTTTAAACCATCATGGTTCCTTGACATGACCAAATGTTTGTAGTGCTACTAAAGTAAAATGTGTTGAAGATTAAAGCCAATTTTTAATTTTACTATTTAGCTATCCTGTTCCTAGGTAAACTTCAAATGCCCTAAATCTTTAAGCTTTTTTCCAAAGTAGATTTTCTTCCAAAGATTAAGAAGGTTTCAACACTATTTTAGACAAAATATTTTAGACTTCTGACTGTTCCAATACCTCCCCAAACTACTGCACTGAAAACCTTATTGGGAGACATAAGTACTCCGAGCTTTGTTTAATGTAAGTGGAAAAGATGTAATATAGTCGAGAGGTCAAACGCCTGTGCTCAAAAGACTCCGATTTAATATTGGCACGGCTCATGAGCTATACCTCTTTGTATCTGAGTTCCTTCTTTGTGAAAGGGGAATAACATTATCACTTGCTCGCATATGGTAAGAGATGATTAAGTAAGGAAACACACACAAAGCTTTTAGAACAATGCCAGGCATATGGTATAAATCTCACTTATTAGCAAATGTATTAAATTACTAGGTCTGCCATAATAAGATACCACAGAAGGAGTAGTTTAAGCATCAGAAATTTATTTCTGCACAGTTTTGGAGTCTAGAAACCCACAGTCAAGGTGCCATTAATGGTGGTTTCTGGTGAGGCCTCACTTCCTGGTTTGTAGATATCTATCTGCCTTCTCACTGTGTCTTTATATGGTGTTTACTGTGTCTGTGCATCCTTTGGTATCTCTTCCTCCTCCTATAAGGACATCAGTCCTATGGTATTAGATCTCCACCCTTACAGCCTCATTTAACTTTAATTACCTCTTTAAAAGCCCTGTTTCCAAATACAGTCACATTGGTGCGTAGGGCTTCAACATGTGATTACTGTGGGCCCACAATTCAGTCAGTAACAGCAAGACAAGAAAATAACATTTCTTAGAAGGGGGCTTTAAAAAACTTTTTGATCTGAGGATTCCTGTTATACTTTAAAAAATTCTTGAAAATACCAAAAAGCTTTTGTTTGTGTGAGTTATACTTATCGATATTCACCACGTGAAACACTGAAATAGAGAAATTTAAAATATACGTATTTATTATTTGAAAATACCAATAAGACCTCCCATTACAAATTAACATAATTTTAGGAAAAATAGCCACATTTTCCAAAACAAAATAAATTTAGTGAAGAGTGGCATTGTTTTCCAGTTTTGTAAATCTCTTTAATATCTATCTTTATAAAAGCAGCTGAATTTGCATATCTGCAACTATAGCCAACTTGTTCCGATACCTCATGAAATGTAACCTCTGGAAAACTTCACTGTATTTTTTTTTTTTTTTTTTTTTTGACGGAGTCTCACTCTGTCACCCAGGCTGGAGTGTGGTGGTGCATTGTGTGCTCACTGCAACCTTTGCCTCCTGGGTTCAAGCGATTCTCCTGCCTCAGCCTCCTGAAGCTGGGACTACAGGTGCCCATCACCACGCCTGGCTAATTTTTATATTTTTAGTAGAGACAGGGTTTTGCCATGTTGGCCAGAATGGTCTTGAACTCCTGACCTCAGATGACCTGCCCACCTTGGCCTCTCAAAGTGCTGGGATTACAGGCGTGAACCACCACACCCGGCTACACTGTACACTTTTGAGAGAACGAGAGCAAAAAAGGCAAATAGCATTTTGGTATTATTATGAAAATAGTATAGACTTTGCAGAGCCTCCAAAATCTCCTGAGGACCATTGGTGGTCCCTGTACCACACATTTGAGAACCACTGCCTTAAAGCTTAAGAACACTCCCAAATTAATGAGGTTCGTAATTTTGGCATCCTGCTTTTGAAAGTCTCCCCAGCTCCTTTAAGTTCAATACCACATTTTAGTGTTTTGTGCTAATGATAGTAAATATTGACTTTTTTCCACTTGCAGAGAAATACTGAACCATGGCATACAGATGGGTTTCACTTGTAAGTTAAATTTGATGATGTTTTTCACTTTATACTTCTTCATTGTCCACAATGAGAATGAGACAGAACTATTTTTGTGAAATCTGTTGGGCAATCCTTCAGTGAACTGGTTCAAATAATGTGTTTTCTTGAAAAGTCTTGCTGTAACATATCTGTTTTGCTACTAAAGCAATTCAGCCTATGAGTATTATTACATCTTTGAAGTGAACTTCATCCTAATGGTCCAAAAGTTGGGAGCCAACTGTATTGGATATTTATTTTTCACTATTATGTAAAACAGGCCATTCATTTACTCTTTTGAAGATGGCAATTTAATTTGTTAAAGTTTTATTTTATTTTTAATTGAAAAATAATTGTATATATTTATGGGATACAGTGTCATTTTAATGACCACATTAGGCCACATTTCAATGGCTGATAAAAAAGTTCCCAACACTTAATTGCTTTTACTAAAAATACTAAATATTTAAAGATTGATTATATCATAGAATTTTTTCTTTTTTTAAATTGACACGCAGTCTCACTCTGTCTCCCAGGCGCTATCTATCTGGGCTCCTTGCAACCTCCGCCTCCCAGGTTCAAGTGATTCTCCTACCTCAGCTTCCCTAGTAGCTGGGACCACAGGTGTGCACCACAACGCGTGGCTACTTTTTGTATTTTTAGTAGAGATCATGTTGGCCAGGCTGGTCTTGAACTCCTGACCTCAAGCCATCTGCCTAGGCCTCTTAACATGCCAGGATTACAGGCATGAGCCACCGTACCAGGCCTGGTTTTGGTTTTATATATATATATATATATATATATATATGAGCTTCTCAAGCACAGGGGTCAAAATACTTTCCACCTGAGACTTATCAATTTCAGAAGTTTTCCCCAAAATGCTATATAACAGTGTCTCACTGATCACAACTGGGTCAATCACCCTCCCTAGCTACAAGGAAGTTTGAGAAGGTGAATACGTTTAACTAAGCATATGGACACTTTACACAAAATCAGAGGTTTTTTAAATAAGAATGGGACAAGATATGTTGGTTAGAGACTAACAATATTTGCCACACCACAAAACTCAACAGTGGCATAAGGATCCTTAAAGCTACAGGATAAATAAAAAGCATCTTCTTAGAGCATCTTATTAGAAAATTTGAAGCAAAACTTCTCCCTAAAATAAGCATGGGGTAGAATACAGAGAAGATATGAATATTTAAGGTTAAAATTAGGTGAGATCAAAAAATTCTCACCTTTTACCATTCCCCCCATCTCTTTCATGTGCCACAGCCACACTAGTCTCTTTCATTTCTTGTTCTAATCATAGCCCTTTCTAATCTCTGATTTTTCTGCCAGAAATGCTCTTCCCTCCAAATTTTAAGTAAATGGGAATATCTCAACTTTAAACTTAACAAAAAAAAAAGGTCCTCAGAGAGATATTCCCTGTCCAACCAGATATAAAATAGCATCCTAGTCGCTTTCTGTGGTATTTTCAGTTTAGTATTTATCACTACGTGTTTATTGTGTGCCCTCCACCCCACCCCCAGAATAATGTAAGCTTCATGCAAGCAAATGAGATTAGGTGCTGTTTATCACAGCAAAGGGCACAAGAAAAGGTAGACTCTCAGTATGAAGTAGGGCACCAGAAGTATTCAATACACTGTTAGATTTTCAGTGAGATATTTATACTTGAAACTAATCTGGACTCTTTCTTCTCCTGTCTTAGAACCTTGCATCAAAGAATATCAAGTCAATAGGATATTGCATATTTTCAGGGAAAAAAGACATAAAGACCAGGCTGATTGAAAATCACTGCAACATTTGTTGTAAAACATTGTGTTTGCGTCCTACTGTTGCTGTATAAATGTATTTTCAAGCTCTTTTTGTGAATGTCAAATGAGGAATAGACAAACCACTAGCTTGTGAAAACATTTTGATCACATTTTAATCAATGAATTAATTTTGTAAGACATAATCCTTTGCGTCTGTCTTCTCACCGCCCCACCATTATTTCAGTGCTCATCCCCAAAACCATACTTTTTAAAAACTGGACATTAATGCCATGTAAATGTTAAGAAAATATTTAGCTCAGGAATTCATAGACAAGATTCTTCTTGTATATATCTTGGAATTTTTCTTGGGACACAACTGGAAGTTTCTCTATTTATTCAGGGCATAAAATAACTCACTTCCTAAGGGGAAGTTTCCAGGTCAACAATTTAATGATTTTTAAACCAAAATCCTACAGTGGTAAGGGAAGATTTAGAAGAATTTTTTTACATCCCTTTATACTTCATTAAAGCCTTTTTGGTGTATATTGTGAAATTATATGCCTAGTCCAGAATTAAGGGCCTGAAATAGGCTAAACAGGAAAATACAGGTTAGTAGAGTTATAATTAATCCTCATAAGTCAGAGAATAAAATGGGCAAGAAGAGTAGTCAAGTGCATTGAATAGTCTTCCATCAACATAATTCAAAATTGCCCTGGCTTCCCAAGAGCATTTTCATGTTTCATTGCTCAAGTGAAATACCTACCCTGTCTTATCTCGCTCTTCCCACATTACTTACTTCCTTATTAGGTTCCTCTGTAATTCTATTGACTGAAAATTCACTGCTGTGGAAATATATCTACTAGTGGACTTAATCCAAACAGTTCGGGCAATAAGACAAATACATGCTTAGTGATGTGTTTGTCTTCTCACTTAATTTTATTTCCGACCTATTAGATAGTCAGTACAGGATGGGAAATGACATTCTTGTGAAGGAGAGATGAAAATATTAATATATTAATATTATGTATTTAAGCGTAGGGATGATCTTGATATAGGCATATCAAAAAGTACCTTAATATTTCATTGGCCGATTCATCAGAGTGAATCTATATGGTCTTAAATGAATGGGAAGCATGTAAAAATCTTGTTTATCTAACATGCACACTAAAAAGAGTCCTCCAGGAATCAGACTCACTCAAAATTGTAAGTTGTGCAGCCATTTGTTGATATAATTATATCAACATTTTTCTTGACGTCAGATCATTGTGGGTGGGAAGAGTATGGTTTTGGTGATCACACAGATACAGGCTTGAATATATTCTCTTATTACTGGCTCTGTGACCACGGACAAGTTACGTAAACACTCTGACTCTCAGATTCTTTTGCAAAGTGGGACTCCTTTCCTTTGAAGCATGAGCACAAAGATTGAAAGATACATAAAACACTTTAACGTGTTGCCTGGCATGAAACAAGTGCTCATTACGTATTAATCTTCTTCCCCTGGGAGCAGTGAGTGATTTAGAGTTTGTAATTCAGTTGAGAAGAAATTTCAGAATTGTATAAAAGACAGTGTGCTTATATATTCATTCATTAGTCCCCTTATTATCAGAGTGCGTTATTTGCATTACATAGTTTAGCCATGGTGTGTATAATTTGAATTCAACTGGAAACAACATTCCTTTCACAAATGTTGTTTCCAACTCAATTACCTGACCTTCAGCTAGGTTGGAAGCATTGGCATTTCTCGTAATTTTGAAATTCCAAAAATGTAACCCCCGTACTCTATGCTAATTTTCAAATCAGCAGTTGAATTGGCTGCACAATCACATTTGTTCCTAAAGACAGAAAATAAAAGTGTCTGTGAGAGGGCAGGCCTGGCTTAAATTCTGTCTTAACTTGAACGATCTCAAAAGCAGACTCTGAGCCAAGGATTCCAGCGCAAGTAATTTATTAAGGAAGTACTCACAGGAAATACCAGGGAAGGATCAAAGAAGCAGAATAATAAAGGGAAGAAGCCAAGCCAGGGTTCAATTTCAGGTGAAGTCTCTGACTCAGTCTGATCCTGTGGTGAAGCCCTGGACCAAAAATTGTACCTCTGAGTTTGTCTTGTCTCAAGACATAGGAACTGTCTTCTTATAATCCAGAGCTAGTCAATCATGAACTGTAGTCTGTCCTAAGGAACATAAACTCTCAGGAACTTCTGGTTCTAAGTTAGGGTGAGACAACTGTAGTATCCAAGGTCAAGTTTTAGAGGTTTCTTCTGTAAGCCCGTATCATGAATTACAGAACAAGTATGGGATAAAACAAAGCACTGGTAAAGGAAATGAAGGGGATAGGAGCAGATCACCAATTGTGTCCAGTACACTCTTCTAGGCCCGTTGCATTTTCTGAACCAGGAGCATATAGTGGCCATCAGAGCATTACTAGTTCCCAGTAAGGTAAATTGTTTTAATAAGTGAACAGTGCCCATATATTTAGGACTTACTTGAATTGAATGTTGCGTAGTGTGAATTGGCTATTTCATTGTACCTTAAGGGCTTCCAAGGATAATGTAAATATATGAACAATTAGTACTGTTATGATGACCAACATTTATTAAACACATAGGATGTACCAAGCTATATATTAGATGGTGTATATACTTTCCTATGGTCTGTTTTTTGTTTGTTTGTTTGTTTTGTTTTGTTTTATGAGACAGAGTCTCGCTCTGTCACCCAGGCTGGAGTGCAGTGGCGCCATCTCGGCTCACTGCAACCTCTGCCCCCACCAGGTTCATGCGATCCTCTTGCCTTAGCCTCCTGAATAGCTGGGATTACAGGTGTGCACCACCATACCCAGCTAATTTTTGTATTTTTTTTTTTTTTTTAGTAGAGATGAGGTTTCAACATGTTGGCCAGGCTGGTCTCAAACTCCTGACCTCAAGTGATCCACCTACCTTGGCGTCCCAAAGTGCTAGGATTATAGGCATAAGCCACCACGTCCAGCCATATATACTTTACTATCTTATCAAACATTAGAAGCCTCATTTTAGTGATGAAGAAAATGAGCCTCAGGAAATTTTAAAAAAAAACAAAACTTGTAACTAGTACGTGGTTAAACTAAAACTATATTCCTGGTGCAATCCAAAACCCTTGATCCTTCCAATAAGCAAAATTTTGCCCTTTAATTGCAGTAATGGAATCTGTGAAACACTAGGAAGTTACCAGTATTCCTTATCTATGCTGCATAACAAATCCCCAAACTTAAAACAACAACAAACATTTATCATCCTCACAGTTTCTTTGGGTCAGAGATTTAAGAACAGCTTATCTGGGTAGCTCTGACTTGGTGTCTCTAATAAGATGGCCATAAAGATGTTGGCTAGGGCTGCAATCCTCTGAAGGCTTGACTGGAAATGTAGGATTTTTTTTTTTTTTAATTATACTTTAAGTACTGGGATACATGTGCAGAATGTGCAGGTTTGTTACATAGGTATACACGTGCTGTGGTGGTTTGCTGCACCCATCAACCCGTCATCTACATTAGGTATTTCTCCTAATGCTATCCCTCCCCTAGTCCACCACCCCCCTTCAGGCCCCAGTGTGTGATGTTCCCCTCCCTGTGTTCATATGTTCTCGTTGTTCAGCTCCTACTTATAAGTGAGAACATGCAGTGTTTGGTTTTCTGTTCCTGTATTAGTTTGCTGAGAATGATGATTTCCAGTTTCATCCATATCCCTGCAAAGGACATGACCTCAGTCTTTTTTATGGCTGCATAATATTCCATGGTGTATATGTGCCACATTTTCTTTATCCAGTCTATCATTGATGGGCATTTGGGTTGGTTCCAAGTCTTTGCTAGTGTGAATAGTGAGCACTGCAATAAACATATGTGTGTATGTGTCTTTATAGTAGAATGATTTCTAATCCTTTGAGTATATACCCAGTAATAGGATTGCTGGGTCAAATGGTATTTCTGGTTCAGATCCTTGAGGAATTGCCACACTGTCTTCCTCAATGGTTGAACTAATTTACACTCCCACCAACAATGTAAAAGCATTCTTATTTCTCTATATCCTTTCCAGCATCTGTTGTTTCCTGACTTTTTAATGATCGCCATTCTAACTGGCATGAGATGGTACCTCACTGTGGTTTTGATTTGCATTTCTGTAATGACCAGTGATGATGAGTGTTTTTTTCATATGTTTGTTGGCCGCATAAATGTCTTCTTTTGAGAAGGGTCTGTTCATATCGATGTGCTGTAGTCAGGAGACCCATCTTATGTGCAAAGACACACATAGGCTCAAAATAAAGGGATGGAGGAATATTTACCAAGCAAATGGAAAGCGAAAAAAAAAGCTGGGGTTGCAAACCTAGTCTCTGATAAAACAGACTTTAAACCAACAAAGATAAAAAAAGACAAAGAAGGGCATTACATAATGGTAAGCGGATGAATGCATCAAGAAGAGCTAACTATCCTAAATATATATGCCCACAATACAGGAGCACCCAGATTCATAAAGCAAGTTCTTAGAGATCTACAAAGAGACTTAGACTCCCACACAATAACAGTGGGAGACTTTAACACCCCACTGTCAAAATTAGACAGATCATCGAGATAGAAAATTAACAAGGATATTCAGGACTTGAATTCAGCTCTGGACCAAGCAGACCTAATAGACATCTACAGAACTCTCCACCCCAAATCAACAGAATATACATTCTTCTCAGTACCACATCGCAGTTATTCTAAAATTGACCACATAATTGGAAGTAAAATACTCCTCAGCAAATGCGAAAGAAGAGAAATTATAACAGTCTCTCAGACCACAGTGCAATCGAATTAGAACTCAGGATTAAGAAACTCACTCAAAGTCGCACAAATACATGGAAACTGAACAACCCTCTCCTGAATGACTACTGGGTAAATAATGAAATTAAGTCAGAAATAAATAAGTTCTTTGAAACCAATGAGAAGAAAGACACAACTTACTAGAATCTCTGGTGTAGCAGAATGAGCCACAGACAAAACTCTTCAGACAACGAGTTAAAGAAGGAAGAAGGAAGGGGTTTATTTGGCCGGGGGCATCAGCAAGATTCTGTCTCAAGAGCCAAACTCCCTGAGTGGCAATTCCTGTCCCTTTTAAGGGTTCACAACTCTAAGGGGGTGCGTGTGAGAGGGTCGTGATTGATTGAGCAAGCAGGGGGTATGTGACTGGGGGCTGCATGCACCGGTAATTAGATCGGAACAAAACAAGATAGGGATTTTCACAGTGCATTTCTATACAATGTCTGTAATCTACAGATAACAGAACCAATTAGGTCAGGGGTCGATCTTTAACTACCAGGCCCAGGGTGCAGCGCCCGCCCGGGCTGTCTGCCTGTGGATTTCATTTCTGCCTTTTAGTTTTTACTTCTTCCTTCTTTGGAGGCAGAAATTGGGCATAAGACGATATGAAGGGTGGTCTCCTCCTTTATTGGGACACAACTAAAGCAGTGTTTAGAGGGAAATTTATAGCACTAAATGCCCACAGGAGAAAGCAGGAAAGATCTAAAATTGACACCCTAACATCACAATTAAAAGACCTAGAGAGGCAAGAGCAAACAAATTCAAAAGTTAGCGGAAGATAAGAAATAACTAAGATCAGAGCAGAACTGAAGGAGATAGAGACATGAAAAACCCTTCAAAAACTCAATGAATCCAGGAGCTGGTTGCTTGAAAAGTTTTTTTTTTTTTTTTTTTAACTGAGTCTCACTCTGTCACCCAGGCTGGAGTGCAGTGGCGGGACCTTGCAACCTCCATCTCCCAGGTTCAAGTGATTCTCCTCTCTCAGTCTCCCGAGTAGCTGGGAGTACAGGTGTGTGCCACCATACCCAGCTAATTTTTGTATTTTTAGTTGAGATGGAGTTTCACCATGTTGGCCAGGCTGGTCTCAAATCCCTGACCTCAGATCATCCGCCCGCCTTGGTCTCCCAAAATGTTGGAATTACAGGTGTGAGCCACTGCTCCCGGCAGTATGTATTACAGGATCTCCTATCAGGGTGTCCCACTCATAGCATTGGCAAATTAATGCTGGCTGTCAGCAGAAAGCCTCAGTTTGTTGCCACGCCGACCTCCCCATAATACTGCTTGAGCATGCTCAAGAAACGGAAGTTGTTTGGTTTTTTCCCCAGAGTGAGTGGTTAAGAGAGGACTGTTGGAAGCTACCATGCATTCTGTGACTTAGCCTTGGAAGTCACATACCATCACGTCTACAATATCCTATTAGTTGCAAGATGAAACCTATTCAATGTGTGAGAAAACTACATAAGGGCATGAATAGCAGGTAGTAAGGATCATAGGGGCCATCTTGAAGAATGGTTACCACCCTACCATTCCTTTCTTCTTAATCCTAAGTATGGCACTCCTGCTGTCTCCTGAGGATTTGTTAAGAACTTTGTTGCTCCCACCTCCCCTCAAAAAAAACTTAATTAAAAGTAGCTAAGTAAAAACAAATATTCAACACACTAGTAAGAAACGTAGATGTTACTGAACATTTAGAAAGGAGATCAAAGGCCGGGCGCGGTGGTTCACGCCTGTAATCCCAACACTTTGGGAGGCCGAGACAGGCGGATCACAAGGTCAGGAGATCGAGACCATCCTGGCTAACACAAGCCGGGCGTGGTAGCGGGCGCCTGTAGTCTGAGGCAGGAGAATGGCGTGAACTTAGGAGGCGGAGCTTGCAGTGAGCTGAGATCATGCCACTGCACTCCAGCCTGAGTGACAGAGCGAGACTGTGTCTCGAAAAAAAAAAAAAAAAAAAAAAGGAGATCAAGAAGAGGATTTACATCACACACCACTTGATAGAAACAAAATTAAGTTTTCCTTTACATCCGCCTGCTTTTCCCTTCCCAAATCCCTCTCTTCAGCCGCCAACTGTCTCGTTCCTCTTTATCTCTTTCCCACATAGCCTCAAAACTCTCCTCTGTTGTGCCAAATAATTCAGCTCTGGTCCTGAGTTTACAAACACATTCTTGGCAAAACAAAATCCTGATGGCCATTCTCACTTTCTTTAGAATGCAAACATCTTTGCCCTATTATGGAAAATAGAGATCAAAGTAGCTTATTGCTATTTACTCAACAAAAAGTCCTATTTCCTGAGGTGGAGGGAGAGAGAAAAATATGCTCTCTTGTTCAGAAAATGCGTTTTTTTCTCCTAAGTATTATATATATATTGTACCGTTCTAGCTTCCAGATCCAGGGAGGACAGTGATCCTTTTGTTTCTTGCTGATTAGCTACCATACCTGTTTGAAGTTACAGCTCTTACATTTTTGTCATTGAGTTAGTTGCTGATCAGTTGCTATACCTGTTTGAAGTTACATATCTTATGTTTTTGCCATTGAGTTAGTTACAGCCTTTCTTATTTTGTCACTGAGCTCTTAACCAGCTAGCCTACATCTCATCTTGTTTAGAAATATTCTCATGATTTCTGTTTTTCAGTTCACCTGATTCTGGAAAAGAAAACTTTGCCCCTGAAGGAAACAAGCAGTTATGAGTGGATACTACATAAGGGCCCTAGCTTTGTCATGCTCGGTGATACACACCCGCACCCAGTGCCTTGCACTCAGAAGATTCAGTTCATATATCTGTTAATTGACTCTAATTGACTGAGGTTCCCCGGATGAGGAGATCAACGAGAACAGAGGCTTGTCAGCCCTTATAATCCCTACTAATAAGCTCTACTATACTTTGATGCTTATCTTCATTTTCTTAAACTGAAAAAAAAAAATCTTTTGGCAAATTCCAAAGGAGATCATCACTGAAATCTTGCTGAGTTCAACTTATAAGCTTGTGGGCATTAAAAAGTATATCAATGAGGCCGCTGCCCTGTAACTGTTCACACTTTTATTTGGAGGGGAACAGCAAGTTATGACTGTAGAATGTTGATACCAAATTTGAGAGGACAGGTTTAATGAAGCACATCTTATGCCTCTTCATCATTTTCATACTCATCCATAAAATATGAGCTCTATTGGCTCTGTAGTAATTAAAGGCTGAAAACAACAAGGGGCTATTATGAGCTAAGAAGAATGGCAAGACGTTTATTTTTTAGGGTGGCATAATCTCTTTGGGGAAAAAAGTATGAATAAAAGGGAGAGGGGCCAGGCGCAGTGGCTCACACCTGTAATTTCAGCACTTTGGGAGGCTGAGGCGGGTGGATCACCTGAGGTTGGGAGTTCAAGACCAGCCTGACCTACATGGAGTAACCCCGTCTCTACTAAAAATACAAAATTAGTTGAGTATGGTGGCATGTGCCTGTAATCCCAGCTACTTGGGAGGCTGAGGCAGGAGAATCGCTTGAACCCAGAAGGTGGAGGTCACAAGAGTGAGACTCCATCTAAAAAAAAAAAAAAAAAAAAAGGAGAGGTAGAAATGAAAGGCTCTATTCAGAGGTGATTGCAAAGATAAATCTAGATGTCACAAAGTGAAAAGTAGAGAGAGGGAAGGCTGGAAAAGGAGGTTTCTCTGGATTCCAGAGGCTCTTGAGTTGCAGATCAAAGCTTGGATTTTATGCTATTGGTGATGAGCAGTCATTGATGGCCTAAAGTGACATAATAATGAAAATACTGCTTTTGGGAAAGGTAACCCAAGTCACCATGTGTATGAAAGATTAATGTAAGCAGAAACTGAAAGCAGGAAGAGTAACAGGAAATTTTCAGAAATTTCGAAATGAGAGAGAAGAATTGAGCCTATGAATATTCCAATGCAAATTAATGTTCTATTTTTTCTTCACAGTTTCTAGTTTCTCAAATCTAGGCTTCATGCAATATGCTTTGAAAATATGATAATTATATTAATTTGTAGAATCACTGATTCCTCTTCTACTCCACCAATGTTTATAAGGTGCATTCTGATTATATTAATCATACCTCTTTGTAAAGGTGGTAAAATATTGAAGCTCTTAAAACGGCCTTGGCAAATGCATATAATCTGTGAGTGTATTGTGCTTAGAATTATTATAAAATGATTTTTAAAGGATTTTCACCCAGGCACAGCTAATATGAGTAAGAATCCTAAATGTAAGTTACTTCTAGACCAGTGGTCCCCAACCTTTTAGGCACCGGGCACAGGTTTCGTGGAAGACAATTTTCCATGGATGGAGTCTGGGGGGTGATTTCAGGATTAAACCGTTCCACCTCAGAACATCAGGCATTAGTTAGATTCTCAAAAGGAGGATGCAATATAGATAGATCCCTTGCATGTATGTGCAATTCACAATAGGGTTCATATGCCTATGAGAATCTAGTGCCTCCCATGATCTGACAGGAGGCGGAGCTCAGATTGTAATGCTTAATACTGGCTGGCCAGCCACTCACCTTCTGCTGTGCAGCCCGATTCTGACCTGGGCCGCAGCCCAGGGGTTGGGAATCCCTGTTCTAGACATATTATTGTACTCGTATTATTTTACTGCTAATATATTACTGTACCATTTTACTACTAATATATTGTCACATTTTAATAAACTCCAGATGATAGCACAATCACAGCACAAATACTTATCTTTTCTAAAAAAATTTCCAGTTGTAGTTTTGTTCAATGCAATGTGGTATATTTTATGTTTCTGAAGAGCAGAGCAGTGTGGCAATTCTGAATATACACATGCTTGCTGAAAGCGATAAATTGGTGATTTTTTTCCTTCGTGGGACAGAAACAAGTCAGATGGATATAAAGAGAAAATCCTACAAGTAATAATTTTAGAGCACTTCTTAGTAGCAATTTCAATTTGTCACTAGCACTATATGTATTCCCAACTGTTACTCCTTTCATTCCATAATTTTTATTCTCAGATCTTTCCATTTCATATCCCAAAGATAACATTTGCTCAAACATAAAAATAACATTTAGCTGCCTTTGCATGGCCCTTGCAAATTTATCTCTCACTTCTTGTTTCCCTTAGTTCCCCAGTAGCCTTGAAAAACACCCAAGTTGGCTGAATTCTAAGCCGAATGACTGTGATATCTCCACAGTAGCATAATTCCAAATGCTTATTTGATAGCTCCAATTGATGGCTAATTGGCCCTTCAAATTTAACATGCCTAAAAGGAAATTTTTGTTTATCCTCTACTCTCAGAATTGATTCTTCTTCAACTTCTCCCCCTAGTACATGGCACTACCATTAGTTGGCTGCCCAGGTTAAGAAAATCATGCTAATTTTAAAAATTAATAATAAATAAAAATCTAGATAACATTTATTTTTTTTCTCATTCCCTAAACCTCTACCTACAAGTATACAATCTTCCAGAAACTTCTAACTGCAAAATACATTCCAAGTCTAATCACTTGTCTCCTTTTCTGCTGCCCCCAACCTTAGTTGACCCTCATCTCTCTTCAGCTGTCCTTCAGGTGTTTCCTCATGGGTCTCTGTTCTCTTGTCTGGCCTTTGATCCATACTCTTCACACAGTAGTGTTGACTGTAGCCTCCCCAAATGAACACCAGAAAAACCTTTTGATCATACATATTTAAGTTTTTGGACCGTCTGCTGTAAGAAAAAACATAATTCTACAGAGTCTTAGGATCTCAAAATGGGAAAATTAGAATAGGGCATTTATTATATTTTACAGTTTGGGCTGGGTTGTTTCAAGGTGGGTCTTTTTAGGCAGGGATTGGTTAAGTTTGGACAAATTTCACTGCATAGTTTTGAATTGTTGGATACATTTGAGTGAATGGATTTGGATTGGTGGGTACTGTGAGACAATGGTTTTGAATTGAGTTCTGACAAATATGTCACTGTGTCAGTTCATAGTCATCTTTTAGGAGAAGGTGTTTCTTGGACCAAGCATCTAGGTTATTTTAGTTTGGAGTAAATATTCTTTTTTTTTTTTTTTTTTTTGAGACAGAGTCTTGCTCTGTCGCCCAGGCTGGAGTGCAGTGGCCAGATCTCAGCTCACTGCAAGCTCCGCCTCCCGGGTTCACGCCATTCTCCTGCCTCAGCCTCCCGAGTAGCTGGGACTACAGGCGCCCGCCACCTTGCCCAGCTAGTTTTTTGTATATTTTTTAGTAGAGATGGGGTTTCACCGTGTTAGCCAGGATGGTCTTGATCTCCTGACCTCGTGATCCGCCCATCTTGGCCTCCCAAAGTGCTGGGATTACAGGCTTGAGCCACCGCGCCCAGCCTGGAGTAAATATTCTTTAATAAGGAGCAGAAATGTTTGCCTGGTTCTAGTTTCATAGAGAGAGAAAATTATGCTTCATAGGTGTTTAAACTTAAAACAACTCTTCATATCCCTGCTTATAATCCTTGGAAAGCTTCTTGCTGTAATCAGAATAAAATTTAAACTCAAATTAGAAGATCCTAAATAGACTGTCCCTTGCCTTCTCACTGACTTCAGTTCTTACCACTCTTCCCCTTACTCTCCACATTCCAGCCACACTAGCCTTTCCTTTCTTTGAGTAAACCAAGTTCATTCCCGCACTTGCGAATTGCCTCTGCCTGGAATGAGTCCTTCTCTTTCATCATTTGAAGTCTCGCACAAATATCATCTCTTCGGAGATGACTTCTTAGAATACCCATCTAAATCAGCTCATGACTCCCATGTCACTTCACTTTAGAGTTCATGGCACTCATCCCAACCTATACAAAATTGTGGTCTTTTAAGCCAATATCCTCTATTCAGATCTTTCCTGTGCTACTTGCCAGCAGTAGAACCATGACTATGTTACTTTGACTATCTGTACCTCAATTTCCTCATACATTAAAAAAGGACAGTGATGATACATATAACATAGTGTTGTCATGAGCCATAAATGAATTCAGCTTTGTAGAATGTTGACTCTCTAAATATTAGCAATACAACTTGTTGGTAAAATAACTGTGATAAGGAAGACCACTAACTCAGGAGAACTACTTTGGTTTTGTCTCCCAAAGGTGAAGGCAAGGTCGGAATTTATTGAGAATTGGAAGTTTGGTTTAAGGTGGGGTTTTTTTCAAAAAGAGGAATTTATTAAGATTGGGTACAAATCAGGATATAATAGTCCAGGATTGGTGAAAACAGGAAAGCCAGGAATTTCAGACATAATTTCAAAAAATTGTACGATGTAAGTTCTCTGTTGATTCTATTGAAAAGTTGGGAAGAGATGGGTCCTTTGGAAAGTCCCTGTAACAAACAGTCAAACCACTTGCTTCGGCCAGAGACTCAGGAAAAGTAATGACAGTGGATACAAAGTTACATTATCGTAGAGGTATGAGGTTAGGGAGCTTTAGTCCTCAATATCCAAGCTGAATATAGAGGTAGATGGTTTTGGTGCTCAGCACGTAAAGCACATAGAACAGTGCCTGGCACGTAATAAGAGCTTAAGTAAGGTGAATTTCATGATTAACTTATTATTGTCATGGAAGGCACAAAGGTGGTCATTTGTCTGAATCACCATTTCCTGGCACAAACAGTGCTTGGCACAAAGTAGGTACTCAATAAATCATTGTAGAATGGATAAATTTATTTATTTACTGGTTTTCTGTTTGTCTCCCTAACTAGGATATAAACTCCGCAAGAGAGAAACATGCCTTCGTTGTTCATCAAAGTATTCCAAGGGCCTGCAGCAGTGTCTGGCCCACAGTAATCACATAAAGTGTATTTGTTGAGTAAATTAATAAGCTTTTAAGTATCACAAAACAATCTTAAGTGTAAAACCAGCTCCTAGTTTCTTTCATCTCCACTGAAAGGTGTGAGTCCAGAAAAGGAGAACAAAATAAAGAACAGAAGAATAAAAAACCCAGTTACATTCTAAAATAAATTGGGGGAAATGCTGGTTTAAAAAGTTAAGTAAGATCCTCTCCTGTAAGGTTTCTCAGATCCTTTAACCTGCCAATGTGCATTGTGGATTACTAATGGGGAATAGTGTATATGCTTGTTTGATCAGAGGAACTTGTTTTTCACCTTTTTGACTTGGGAACACTTATTTGCATCTCTGGAAATACAACACTAGTGTTATTAGAGATGTTCTTTGGGAAATGCTGTATTAAGCAGTTTTATCCAAAGTCAGGGACACCATCATAGGAAGAAGAATGAGACTCCTTGGCAGTGATCTGGTGTTGAGTCACTTCAGAGTGATGGGAGAAGCACAGATGAAAGCAGTCCCATCCTGATAGGGCTAGGGCTTGGGCTCCTCCAGAGACTGCACATAAGTGCCCTGTTTGCTACTAGAAAGCATTCACATGTGAGGGAGAGTCTGGTTTAATGTCCCCCTCGTTGGTGAACACTCTCCAATCTTAACCACAAATTCCCCATATGTCTCTGACATGGAGTGCCATGAGAGAAGGGTTTTCTACTAGATACCCAGGCAGCATTTTGTTCTTTTACTTGGTTGGCCCTCACGTGTAACTTCAACTTGGGTTTTACCCCTAAAAACTTATGTTGTTGTGTTTTGGCGAAGCCAAAACCAGGACACATGAAGGATTCATGTTCTGGAGCTTGTCTGCTTAAAATGACCAATGCTTTCAAACAATTATTTCATCTTTGTGTGCCTCAGATTCTTCAGGAAGAAACTGAGTAGTTTGAATGATAGTCATGGGTTCTGAATTGTACATTGTATTAGTCCATTTTCACGTTGCTGGTAAAGACATACCTGAGACTGAGCAATTTACAAAAGGAAAAGGTTTAATAGACTCACAGTTCCACATGGCTGGGGGGGTCTCACAATCATGGTGGAAGGCAAGGAGGAATAGGGCACATTTTACACGGATGGCAGCAGGCAAAAAGAAAGCTTGTGCAGGGAAACTCCGCCTTATAAAGCCATCAGATTTCGTGAGACTTATTCATTATCACAAGAACACCATGGGAAAGACCTGCCCCCATGATTCAATTACCTCCCACCCAGTCCCTCCAACAACGTGGGAATTCAAGATGAGATTTGGGTGGGGACACAGACAAACCATATTGTACATTGAGGAATTTCAGTTTGGGCAAGGCGGGGAGGTGGGCCTCTGGGAGCAGCAAATAGGCAGCTCCTGTAAGTGCCCCTAAGTCAATGCAATCTTGCTCTTATTTTCTTTATGTAATTTTATTAGAAGAGAGGAAGTTCCTACTTAAAAGGTAATTTTTATTAGCCCTACCTGTGCAATTTCACTTGAAGAGATCTGCTACTAAAAAAAGTAGTTTGAAAACCACTGTACTAAAAAATGGAGTCCACTGCCTTGTTTTGTGTCGTCTCCAAGCTAACAAAGGTTTTGATATTTACAAATGGTTAAAAATATCAGAAAAGAGGAATCTAAGTTAAGCATTCCTAATCTGAAAATCCGAAAATCTAACATGCTCCAAAATCCAAAACTTTCCTGGTGCTAACATGACGTCACAAGCGGATAATTCCATCCTTGGCCTCATGTGACTGGTTTCAGTGAAAATGCCGTCAAAATTTCATTTTATGCACACAATTATTAAGAATACTGTATAAAACTACCTTCATGCTATATGTATAAGCAGTATATGAAACATAAAGGAATTTCTTCTTTAGACTTGGGTCCCATTTCTGATATATCTCTCTATGTAAATGCAAATATTCAAAAATTAGAATAAATCCGAAATTTGAAACACAGACTCAAGCATTTCAGATAAGGAATACTCAACCTATATTCCATGATGCACATAAATTATATGAGATTCAGATTTCAGTGCCCATAAATATAGTCTTATTGGAACACAGCCACACCTATTTGTTTACATATCGTTAATGGCTGCTTTTTACTGTCTATGGTGCTTTAGCAGCAGAGCTGAGTATTTACCACAGTGACTGTAGGGTTCACAAAGCCTACAATTTTTATTACCTGGTCCTTTACAAGGAAAGCTTGCTGAACCCTGACCTAGATGATTACTAGGATCCTTTTCTACCCCCAACATTTGATTTTTTGTTCATCTTCGTGGAACCATATTGACTGGCTATATACGATTCTTCTCAAAGCAAATTGAATCAAGCCAGGACTCTCTCACTATGTTATGAAATCAATTTAATTCTGTTACAATAAGCCTTCCCATTTGAGAACATACACTACCTAACTAATCCATGTCTTTCCATCTGCCCTCACCTTCATTCTGAATGGCGTTTGGTATATTCTACTTTGTTACGTTGAACATTTCTTTTTTTATAGTATTTTAACGGGGTAGCATAAAATTGCATGGCTCCTCTGCAATGTAAGTACTTCAGCACGACAGTTATAGGGTTGTAAGGAAACTTGAGATGCCATCTAATCTCTCCTACTCCTTCTGGACAGAATTATACTTAAAGCACCCTGGAAAGGTTTTGGTTTACCGTAGTCTTTAAAAATCCCTACAGAAGAACATTTCCAAATACTGACTTTGTAGCACATCAGCTGTCAAATGATTTGTAACTTGGGTGCCTATGTCTGACCAAAAGTATATTTAGAGTTGTTCCATTTTAAGGCTTTAAAATGGTTTATTAATAGGGCAGTACTTCTAGCTACTCAAACCTTGATTTTTATTCTAGCCCTGAGTCTTAAATCTGGGCAAGCACAGCTTCTCAGGCAAGATATCTACTAAGGGCAGTGATTAAGGGGCAGGACCTGGGAGACTACTCTGTTGTGGCATGCTCTATTCTCCCCTCCACACTGTAAAATCCTTGTGGATAGGAGCAGGATTTCTTTTTGTCCTAACTCCCATAGCACACAGTGTAGTGAAGAATGTTCAGCCCAACCTCTTTGCAAGCATCTTTATTACGAAAGATAAAGGGTGGGTGGATGTAATCGAATATGTACTTTATATTGGAAAGCAACCAAGCCTCTCTGTGCGTGCACTACCCTCATAGAATCGATAATAAATTAGCATTTTATTTATACTGTATAATGCAGTTCTTTTCAGAAGTCTGATTTGGAAGCCAGCTACTGTTTGTGTTCTCCAAAGTGGTTTTTGATGGAGTGCTAATTATGTTTCACCTCGAGAGCAATGCTGACGGGGGACCACAATCCCCTTATTGCAGTAGATCCAGCTGATGAATCTCCGAGGATAGCCTCATGCTATATTCTGGGTGGCAAGTAAATATACAAATACATTTTTTATCAAGAAAATGATACCATTTACACAACAGTAGCAAGATTCAGCCTTTGTGAAACAGCTGCATAGCTGCATAACGGTGACATGATTTTTTTTTTTTTCAGTAGAGAAAAAAATATGGAGGAAAATATATATCAGCTCAGGACCCTAGCTGAATCTGGGGTTTAGTAGTTTGTGGTGGGGGCAGGGGACTATATTTTCAATTAAATCTAGCTTCAGTGAATTTTTGTTCCATATAGAAGACCAACTTAATAAATGAGTCCTGCGTGGAGAAGTATGTCGCATTTAGCAAAAGAAGACATGCACAGGTAGAGCCAATCTTTTCACTTGTGCGAACCTCATTAATCCTGTCACATAAAGTTTTGCGCTTGTATTTTAGCTCAACTCAAGGAAGCTTGATCCAGATATTTTTTCAGTATATTTTTCAATACAACATAATAAACATTGGAGAATACTTTAACTCCACCTTTATTTCTTTAAAGCTTTCTTGGCCGGGTGTGGTGTCTCACGCCTGTAATCCCAGCACTTTGGGAGGCCGAGGTGGGCAGATCATCTGAGGTCAGGAGTTCATGACCAGCCTGGCCAACATGGTGAAACCCTATCTCTACTAAAAATGCAAAAATTAGCTAGGTGTGGTGGCTGGCACCTGTAATCCCAGCTACTTGGGAGGCTGAGGCAGGAGAATCACTTGAACCCGGGAGGCGGAAGTTGCAGTGAGCTGAAATCATTCCACTGCACTCCAGCCTGGGCAACAGAGAGAGACTGGGTCTCAAAAAAAAAAAAAAAAAGGCTTTCTTTGGGTCAGGCTGCCCTTTGCAAGCACCAGTTTTACCACCAAATTCCCTGCAGCTCATATACTAGGCTTCGATATATGTATGTATGTATATAGTATATGTAAATGGATGTGCTCTCACATTGCTAGAGGTACATAGACTCTCTGCATGACTTGGGATTCAGAAAGTGTGTAAAAGTTAAGTAAGATGACAATAGCAATCCGTTAATTATTCTACATCTAACAGAGCACACTTCCATGTTTGGTCCTGTGCTTTTAAGGAAAGACCTGCCTTTTAGTGTCATGAGGGCTCTCAGGAATGGCATCTTGATGATCACAACATTAAATCCAACTCCTCTGTCGGCAGCTAAAGTGTTAATTAATTTTATATTTAGATCTCTTACCAAAACTCACAGGAAGCTGCATTTGGATCTTATTTGATTATGTATAGACCTTTTCATATATGCCATCATATTAAAGGTTCACTCTATGTGGCCCGCCTTATGTGCTCAGTAAACATTTGTTGAATGGTGAAACAAATCACCCTGGGGTTAAAGGAAAGCGTTGAGGCTCACAGAGGTTGACTTGTCAAACGTTACTAAGCTACTATGGGGCTAAGGCAGGAGTGAATAGTTCCTGTTTTAGGCAACTCCACCTACCTCCGACCCCATTTATGCTCTTTCTTTTTTTCTAAATTGTTCTAGCAGTCTATGATTTGGTGTACTTCTTTGGTTAAAAAAAAAAAAAAAATTCTTAAGGCTCTTTAAAAAATAATAAGTTACCTGTTATTGAGGACTTAATTTTGTGCACTACGCTGTACCAAATGATTTATATTTATTAACCTATTTCTTTTTAAGCAATAAATCTAAAAGGTTGGTATTCTTATCCCCATTTAAAAATTACTTTAAGTAAAAAAAACTTCTCCAATGACTTTTATTGTATTCACATAAAGCTAATGGGGCCGATTAAATGTTTATTGTTAAATACCCATAAATCATTTCAAATACATATGTATTTTTATAATTGTGACTCATAGATAATAATACACTTGGGCTACAAAAGCTATTTGGAGGACGACAACAATTCTATGTCAGCAATCTATGATTTTAGCAATTTATTTGGTCCATACGTGGATAGAAAATATCAAGCACAGGGAAGGAAAGTATAAACATTTGTTCAGCAACTACTATGTGTCAGACATCATTGGTGTTTGCCATATTTAGATGTCACAAGGACCCTGTGAGATCCTTTAAACATTTTCTGTAATTGAAGATGAAGCAACTGAGTCTCGTGGAAACTGGGAAACTTACCCAAATACTTTACTTTGACCCAAAGGAAAATGCATGTAAACCCATACCACTGGCTGAATATTGGGGTTTTAAGGGTTTACAGGGAGAAATATTTTTCAAAATGTATCTTACTTGGGTGGGTCTTGAGTCCAGATAGAATAAAGCACTCTATCTCCTGTGACCTCGGAAAGGGGTGCCATTGGGGGTGGGAGGAGTCGAGATGGAAAATCAGGTCTGTTTGGGACCAAATTTAGTTCCCATTTAAAACACTGAACTGCTTCCAAAGAAATTAAACTCATGACCTTGGTCTACATGAAATGAAGCCAGATAAATTAACCTGACATACACACTTATATAAGAAATCATTGAAAAGGAAGAGCTGATGAAACCAGGGAATCATATTTCCTGTAAGAAAAGTTGGTGAAAATACCAGTGAGGTACTTTGGTGTATCATTTTATAACACTATCAATAGTATACTTGAAAAGAACAAAAATGGTTAAAAAAATTGATCTAGAATAATGTTATCAACAAAGTATGCAACCATTCCTTTTTACTTCTTTCCAACTTTTATTTTAGGTTCAAGGTATACATGTGCAGGTTGTTATATGGGTAAATTGCATGTTTCAGGGGTTTGGTGTACAAATACTACATATCCTATTCTAAGTGCTGAAAAACTAAAGCTTTTAATGCTCCTATCAGCAAAAAGAGCACCAAGCAAATAAACACATCCTAATCATTTGCCATGGTAGTAGGTCATTTAAAAAATACATTTATCTTAATTATAGAATACATGCTAAGCAGAGGTTCAAAAATAAAATTTCTAATGGGAACTGACAGATCAACAAAAGGCTAACATAATAATTGCTTCATTTGTAACAAGTACTGGTTGAAGGGTCCAGGTAACTCAACTAGCCTCAGAATAAAGGAGGTAAAACTAAAAAGGAGACCTTAAAAACATTCTTTTTCAGTGGCAAAATTACACACATGTTTTATATTAGAAAGGTAATGAAAGAAAAGGTGGAATTTTAAAATTAAGTTAATTTCATTGGGATGAATGCTTCTGGAGGCCTAGTGACTGTTGAATATTTCTAGAAAAGAAGACAGGTGACCAAAAAGCAAATTGGAAACAAAAGACAGAATGTTTGAAGATGAAGGCTAGAGGTAATCGATTTCATTATTGTATTACATCATGTAAAAAATTTCTTAGTTCATTTTAAACAGATACATGGCCATGATGTAGAATTAGATTTTCTTAAAACTCCAAAGAAAAAGAAATAGCAATTTAGAAAAGCAAATTGTAGGATAAGATATCAAGCTAGTTAGTCATCCAGTTGCTTCTAATGTCAAGTGTTTTCTACTTTCTGGCACACACCCTTGCTACTGCTTTTCCATTTCTCCCTGGTCATTCTCCTCCTTTAGTGTCCAACTCAGACTTCACCCACCCAGACAGTCTTTTCTTCTCCTACTCTTCTGAGTGTGCTGCACCACTTTGCTGCCTCTAGCCCTGCCACAGCACCTGTAGAATTTGCATTTCAGGTGGACGTTGAAATTGCGTTTCAGTTCTGAGCTCTGGTGGACAGGAACCAGGTGCCATTGATGTTTTTCACTTTTTCATATATTCTCAGTGCCTCCCCAGTTGTTTAGCCTTCACCTGTCTTGCCCTTCTCTGAATTCCAGTCCCATCAACTTTCTTTCTGTCCCCATCCTTGTTATAAAGCCTCATCAGAGAGCATTTGCCCTATGACTGGGCTGCTCTTACTTCTCTTTGCCTAATTATTTCCTGCATGTCCTTCACATCCCATCTCAGAGAGACCTTCGGTGACCTCTTTATTTAGATCAAATTGCCTTGCATTGATAGTGTTGTATACCTAGCATTGGGCACATTTGCAATTATAAATTTGTTTATTAAGATTTTACACCCCTACCAGACTATAAATGTAATGGGGGCATATACTATGTCCATATTTCACATATGGTTATATCCTTAGCTCATTTCATAGGGCTGTACGTATAGTAGATGGTCAATAAACATTTGTGAAATAAATTGACAATATGGAGTGTGTAATATTTGTACTTTTGAATCTAATAAGTACTCATGGTTTAAATCAATTATCAGTGGTTTATGGTTCAAGATGTTTGCTCTTAATTTTTCTTCACTGTATCAAACGTAGATATTGAAATTTCACTTTTACCATTGTCCACATTTTTTTTTTCCGGTTCCAGTAAAATTCAGATTTAGTAACCCTTTCCTACATTATTTCTTTCCCCAATTCTTTTAAGAGCATTTCAGTAGATAAGCTGATAACAGGGGAGAAGGAAAAGAAACTAAGGGGAAGGAAAAGATACTCCTGATAAAAAGGATTTAACTATCTTGCCAAAATGAGGTTCTAAGGGAATTTGATTAAAGAAGTATTAAATATATGGACATTTGTATATTTGATACTTAATTTTCAAAGACCTTTTCCCTTTAATCAAGTAGTCAAGTGCTTTTACATGTGGGCTGTCTGACCTGGGTAGGGGCATAAAAAGGCTAAGAATTCTGGCTTGTTGGATCATGGCAGTTGGACATTTGAAACCTACAATTCTGATGTGCATCTAAAATGCCACTGGCTAAAGAGACCCCCCTCTAACCCTGTCCTTGCTTGTGCTACAGCTACAAGCACACAGATGAGAGCAGAATAAAGCACCTAAGAAATCTAAAAAATTGGAGTTTAGGACCAGAAAATGAAGGTTGCTGTTTGAGAGGCTAACTGGAGATTTTATAATGTCTGGCACTCTGGGGAAGAGAACTCATAGTGGTAAAGTTTAAGGAACATAGTGGTAAAGTTTAAGGAAGTAAAACATATCTACTCCTTTATATTAGGCCGTAGTGTATTTTGCCTGTGTTTTTGTTATAATCAACAACATTGTGTTACGATTGATCCATTTTAGGTCTCTCTTTTGCAAGACTCTGTGTGTTCGTTGGACGATAAAAAGGTTGTTTTGTATTTTCATATGTCCAGCACTGAGCAGTGTGCTTGACACTTAATAGATGCTCCAGAAATATTTGCTGAATGAATTCCCATGTCCTTTAAATTTGTCCTATCCTCCCCGATTAGTTTAATTCATTAATTAATTTATTTTTGAGACAGAGTCTCACTCTGTTGCCCAGGCTGGATTGCAGAGGTTCGATCTCAGCTCACTGCAACCTCTGCCTGCCGGGTTTAAGCGACTCTTGTGCCTCAGCCTCCCGAGTAGCTGGGACTATAGGTGTCTGCCACCACACCTAGATAATTTTTGTATTTTAGTAGAGATGGGGTTTCACCATGGTGATCAGGCTGGTCTTGAACTCCTGACCTCAAATGATCCACCTGCCTTGGCCTCCCAAAGTGCTGGGATTACAGGCATGAACCACCATGCCTGGCCCTCCTGAATTAGTTTTTTGTTTGTTTGTTTGTTTGTTTAATGTATTTTAATAGCAAACTTACAGGAACAGCACAGAAGACAGACAACATTCAAAACATGTACTTGCATGTAGGACAACTCAGAAAAATATAGGGAATGGATGGAATCTACCATATGATAAAAATGCTACAAACACCATTTAGTTACCATCAATAAGAAATGTACTTGTTTTGAAAAAATCCAAATGCTGGCATTGTCCAGGACAATTTAACAGGTTTATTAATAATTATTGTAAAGTTGAACTGCTGAAACTTGTTCACTGAAACATTTTAACTTGCATTAATGCTTTATGTCTCCACATTTGTATTAACAATTCACACACAAATGAAAATGGAAAAACTGCCAATACCTGATTTCTGTCCCCTATTTTTCCAATTGCAATCATATACTTAGGTACCTTTTGACCCCATGGAAAAAAATTATCTAACGTTCAGAACTGCCACTAACAGGGAGAAGAGACTTATTATTATTTTTTTTTGGAGAATGAAATGTTTCCCCTCATAGTGGATTCTTAAGCACGTTCTCCGCGTATGCAGCGTGCTAGCTGGATGTCTTTTGGCATAATTGTTACATGTTTGGCGTGGATAGCACACAGGTTGGTGTCTTCAAAAAGACCAACCAGCTAGGCCTCACTTGCCTCCTGCAGAGTACCGATAGCTGCACTCTGGTACCGCAGATCTGTTTTAAAGTCCTGAGCAATTTCTCGCACCAGATGCTGGAAGTGAAGTTTGTGAATCAGAAGTTCAGTGGTCTTCTGATAAGGTCTGATTTCACCAAGCGACACAGTACCAGGCCTGTAACGATGAGGTTTCTCCACCCCTCCAGTAGCGGGCGCACTCTTGCAAGCGGCTTTTGTAGCCAGTTGCTTCCTGGGTGTTTTACGACCAGTCGATTTGCAGGAAGTCGGCTTTGTAGGAGCCACGGTATAGAGACCGCCTTACTTAACCACCCTTCTCCTTCCGCTGGAGCTCGGCGAGCTAGAGGCGGCGCTGGCGTTGGAGAGCGACGGTGGCGCGGCGGCGGCTGCGAACACAATTGCCCCAATTAGTTGTAAGCATATTTTTTAAACTGTGCTTACCTATGTTATACTATAGTTGTGTAAAGATATTTTAAAGCATTAGCAAAGGATTTAACCATTTAGTAATCAGAGAAGGAAAAATGTGTTAGAAAAAAACGAAGAGATTAATCTTTGTACTTTAGCTCAAGAAAACGTGAGATTCTTGGTGAAAACAAAAAAAAATGTAGATTCTTAGGTTCTTGGGTCTAATCCTGGATGTAATGAACAATAGTTTTTTGGATGATGCCCAGGAATCTGCCTTTAAAAAGACAGTTACTTTTGGGGACCGGTGTTTTGAGATTTAGATGTTAAGAAGATGGGCAGGAAAACAAATATTCTTACTAGCATTGTTTTATCTTGGCTTTTTCAGGTCTGAGTGAGGGAAAATTACTCTATAACACCTCACTTGTGATAAACCGCTCCAGATTCCAAAGCAGAAGCAGAGTGAGGATGGTGTGTGCGTGTGCGCGCGCGCGTGTGTGTGTATGTGTGTTGGAGGTTACTGGGTTGCCATTAAACTTAATTGACTCTAGTTATTTTTATTTTCTCATGTCATGCCCAGGATAAATAATGAATCTCAAAAGCAATGAAATACTTTTGACCCCTAAAAAACAATCTATTAGTGTTTTGATTTTATAATACATGTAAGAGTTATTTGTTACATCTGTTTCTTCTCTTTTTTATCCCTCTTGTCAAAATGTTAGTCATTAAATAATAGGTATTTTAGATAAGAATTAAATATGTAGATATTTATTCACTAAGACCCTGCAGTTTTCCCCAAAATAGAAAAAGTCAAGTTTTGTCTTCAGTGAAAGAAAGGGTAACATATGATATGAATTACTAGATATAGGATACTCAAATTCAAATTTATTTATTATATATTTGTTATTTTAGAAATGACAGCTAGGACATGGAATGACTAAAAATATGTACATCTATCTAATAACACATTTAGAAATATAGGAAATTTTAGAACTAGGTACTCTTGAGAATTAAGAGATTAAGAAGGGATTATTTTCTATCTGCACAGTTCTCAGGGAATAGATATGACAAGTGATCCTAACTATTTGAGTAAATGTCAACTGCCAGCAGACAACACCAGCTTATATCGAAGAAAAGTCACAAAAAATATGAAGAGATTCATCACACTGGGAATGGGAAACATGGAATAAGTCAGCAAGTCCAGCAGCAGAAGAAAGTATTACAAGTATAATTTAAAAATAGTTTTGGCAAGAGGAGGTTGGGGAGAAAGCAGAGTAGGCTATAATAATAATTATAACTCAAAGATGGGCCAGACCTAAATGTACACCTTGGCCTCTTTCCACCCTAAAATGTTCTATATTAGCAAAAGAGGTGTTATGATTTATACTCAGCTCCAAGTCTAGACTGGTTTAGGTTTCCTGTGTTTAAGTCTGCTTCTTTCTTACAAAAAATCTAGTCATCTAGATCTCAAGTGAAATGTGCAACTGAAGTATAAAAATAAAATTCAATTGAGGAAGGCAAGTTTGTTCTTAAAATAAAATTTAAAATACCAGCATTTATTTTAGAAAAACTACCTAATTACATCTAGTCCCATACATGTGTTCAAGATTAATATGCAACTGATGCATGAAAATAAAATTCAGTCGAGGGTATCTACTGTATCATTAAAAAGAAAATAGAAAACTAGCATTTCTATGAAAACGTTTAGCTAATCATATAAAAACTCATACATTGACAAGTAAATGCTGATGATATATTATTTGATTGGGTCAATTTTTATTCTAAATATTTTTGCATAGTGGGAATTTGTTACGTTAAATAATTTTGAGATTGAATGGATCTCTGAGAAGGCTTAGTAATATATTTTATATTAAATTAATCACAGTGAAAAAATCTTTGAAATAGGCTTGATGTTTATAATTGTAGTATTCTGTGTTTAAACGTGAAAACATTGTCTCCTTTTAAAAATGGTGCTAACTGTAGAAGACAGGATATATAATGATCAATTCTTTCTACCATGAAACTCTATTAATTGCTAACAGTGTTAGTATGCAAAATACAATATAAGTTGATAAGAAAAACCAATTCACATTTGATACCGAGTGGACAAATTAGAATAAAATATTCTAATGTTCAAAGAACACGCTATATTCTATAATGTTCTCTGTTAAGCCTGCGTCCTTCTGAGTATGGTGAGTGGCAATCCTGGCCTTATCTTCAAACATCTGCTTCATGTTTGCATCAAATTATGCTACATGCTTGTCCCTGCATAAGAGTAGCATATACTCAAAGCACAGTGAAGGAGATAGTAAAAGACTTGTAAGCAGGAGACTTATTAAAAATATTCTCCAGCTGATAAGGCTGGGACACTAATGATCAAAACAGTTCTGTTGAAAGGTGGGAGGCTCCCGCTTCTTTGCTCCTTCAGGTGTTAACCTTTGTTTTTAGATGGTGGTTGATTGCAGGGCCTGGAGGAGGGGCCTTGAGTGTGGCCTGTGTGGCCTTGGTCTAGAGAAGCTGTTATTTACCAACCAATTTGGAAAGAGTTTACGGTCTTTAAAACTGTGGCAGCTGTTTCTGACCAAAAGTTAAACTTCTGACCTTTTCCCCATAGATCACAGAGGGTGAGCCTCCAGGGAAGGTTTCAAGCCGGAGGCTGACTTGAGGAGGTTTTTGTTTTAGAAAGAGCCTTCAGGTAGCAATGTTGAAGATGATCGATTGCCTGAGTTTGAGAAAACATTCAGGAGGATTGTATTTAAAACCTAAGAAAATAATTGAGGTAGTGGCTAGGGAGCAGAAATGAAGAAATGGATGTGAGAACTACTTTGGAGGAGTAATTTTACAGAGTCAGTGACAGTTTTAGAATTGGACAGGGTGTGAGTTTGACTCCCAGGATTCTGGCTTGGACCACTGTGGAAAATAGTACCATTACCTGGGAGAGGATAAAGATGTAGTGGTGTCTGTTGTTTGTTTGTCTGGTTTGCTGGCTGATTGGTTGGCTTTATTTAATTAATTTTCTGAGAAGAACCGTGTTTATAAGCTGCAGGCACAACTGCTAATACATTAATTTAAACATAATAGTGCAGCTTTCTGTGTCGGACACCAAAAGAGAACCAGAAAAGGAAGAGGGTGAGGGGCTGAATAACATTCCATGATCACCTAATATACCCTTTTCACTAATTTTAGAATCACATTCATACCGTACAGAGGATAATACTGTTGCCATTTCACAGATGAAAATTCTGACTTACCAGGTTTGAATGACTGGCCTATTTTCTCATAGTCAGAATGTGGCAGCGTCACAATTTAAACCCATTTCTGTCCAGCTTCAGGGTCTCAGTGTTTAACTGTGTGAAAATACCTCCAACGTGGAAAAGAGGGAAAAAGAATGAAAGGGAAGAAAAGGGAAAGAACGAAGAAGAAAGTATTTAGAGTGACCAAAGAAGAAAAAAGCAAATTCCAGTTGAAGGGAGCAAGCAGAGATGTTCATCCATGAGCAGTTCTTACCCCTGCCAAGACAAGTCCATAGTCCTCCCTAAAGGTGGCAGGAGGTTTACACAGAATATTAGTTCCTCATAGGTGTCCGTAGCCTTCCGGTGACCTGAATATGCAGCCAGTGAGTGATCTGGTGTCAGTTTATGGCCAAACCACTGCTCTCCAGACTTCTGCTTTTAGAGTGGTGCTTTTCAACCCGGGCTACTGCAGGTCCTCACATTACTTCCGGTCTATGGAGTAATTGAGAGTAGGTTATTAGAAACTTTTATAGGAATCTGACTGAGTACTGTTGTGTCTGTTGGATCCAGTAATTTTAAAGGGATTGTATTTTGTATGTCTCTCTTTCATTTTTCAAGTCATTGGCATTGCATGTTATGAAGTAATATATCTGTGATGAATTGGAAACAAAGGAACAGAAACTGGCCCTTCGCCACAGATAATTTGAGAAGTAAGCTTTAGAGCATCAAAAGAAAAAAAGATGAGAACCTGATAGGTGTTTTTGTGCTATTGGTAACAGAGACTTTCTCTTATAAATGTGACGGTTTAGTGAACTGCCTTTACATAGCGATCTATTGGCCCCATATACAAATATAATCAAATGATTTGTGTCGTTCGAAGCTACACAATAGATGAACCCGGTTTTTGTAATTTAACAAAAAATCCAATTTATGTAACATATTAAAAGAAGCATGATCAACTTGTTTTCTTCTCAAAAGACTGTAGCTATTAAACTCCTTAATTACTTCATTTTCACTCTCAGTGTAACATTAGCAGTTTAGCACTTCAAGTACAAAAATGATTAATGAGCCTGAGAATTCATTCGCATACATATCACTTTGTAGCTTGACATAACCCTGGAGCCTGTTCTCTGTTCTAGCCATAGACATACTTCCCTAGCAAATATCTTATTGCATATTAAATGCCTAATCATTGCAAAGTATGCATAATTATAGTCATCTTTCCTGTTTTTTTTCCTACGCAAACAGAAAAGACAACAGATCAAATGCATTCAGATGTAACAAACATTTTTAAACCAAAGTATAAATCCAAAGGGAGCATCATGATTTTTGAATTGTAACTGTCCCCGAAAATTCAATTGTGATTTGAGCTGAAATGTCATTCATCTAAAAATGTATCTTTAAAAATTTTTTGAACATGAAGGAAGAGACTTTCAATTTCTATATTTATATGTATGTGAGTACTGTGACTTGGGAAAATATGACGAGAGTAAAGACTGCATTGTGAATTCAGAGAATACAATTTTATTTGGAGTTACTGTAAGAAATATCTGCAGGGGGCTATTTCTGTCTAACCATCCTTGGCTTGCATTGGTGACATGTGTCTACATGTTTCTTTCAGCTTTACTGAATTTCTTTTTTGATCTCCTCCAAGGTGATCCCACAGTGCTGGCTTTGTCCAGTCATTCCTGAGGCTTAATCTTTTAAGTATGATCAATGGTTCTTTGTGTCTTTGCCTTCCCTTGGTTTTTCTACTGTATTCTGTGGAGTTTAGCCACAACTCTGGGCTGTCCCTGTCTAATAATCCTCTTCTCCCCACCTGCTGATCACCTCTAAGCTACGCTCGACCACATTCAGTATGGAATCAGGAAGACTGAATGAACTTTTTCTCAGAACTCAGAGAGCTGTGCTTGTCAGGCTTGTTGCCATTACACAACGTTGTAGTTACTGGAAGGTGAACCAAACAATTTCCAGGGAACTTCCATGTACAAGGGAAGAGCAGAACTGCAGACTACTTGCTAGTCTCTAAATCTGGTCTCCAAGTGGTTTTGTTCATGTAGGTAAAGCTATATGGTGTAAATTTGTACCTGTTTCCATTTGCTTTTAGAGGGAGACATTTAGTTTGGGGACAAAATAAATAATGTCCATTGAACTGGACATGGTCAAATATTTCCAATAAATTTTTAAAACCATGCGTGTACTCTGCTAAAGCACAGGTATCATTACCTCACTGCGCAAATGTGTACTACAAATGCAGTCTTGCGGCTGGACATCTCTGACCAACAACTAGACCACTGAAATTGCAAGGCAGTACAGTCAACTAAGGCACTGAGGCACTGTTCCCAAAAAGATCGTTTGATTATCATACAATCAGGACTCCTTATCTAGACCCATACTTGATAAATAGGGTTGGCAGATAAGTTACAGGATGCCCAGATATAAAAACAAGGAATTAAAAAAAGTGTAAGTATGTCCCAAATATTACATGAAATATATTTATATTAAAATAAAATTACTACTTATCCGAGGTACAAATTACACTGGGTGTCCTGTATTTTTATTTACTAAATATGGCAGTTCTATTTATAAGTGGCACTTTTTTTTTTTTTCTTTTTTTTGAGATGGAGTCTCGCCCTGTCGCCCACACTGGAGTGCAGTGGCGTGATCTCGGCTCACTTACAACCTTCACCTTCCAGGTTCAAACAATTCTTCTGCCTTAGCCTCCCGAGTAGCTGGGATTACAGGCGTGTACCACCAGGCCTGGCTAATTTTTGTATTTTCAGTAGAGATGGAGTTTCACTGTGTTGGCCAGGCTGGTCTCGAACTCCTGACCTCAGGTGATCCACCTGCCTAAGCCTCCCAAAGTGCTGGGATTACAGGTATGAGCCACCATGTCTGGCTATAAGTGGTACTTTATAAGCAGCAAAGATCATTTGAAACAGTACACTTCCTGAGGTTAGTGACTAATGAGATTATTCCTATATCCCTAAATGTCATAGAAGTGGGAGGAAATGTGAAAAAACAGAGACTAAAGAGTGGGTGTCAGCTATGGAGCATGTACGCGCACTCTGGTGCTTGCCCACGCTGTACTGGTCTGCATGGGCCTACACTGGCCCACGCAGGCCCACGAAGACCCATGCTCTGCAGGTTAGAGCACTTAGCCAGTGGATGGTTCAGCTTTCTGGAGGATGGGTGGAGCGTTCTTAATGCCAGCCCATTTCTCATCCCCACTAGGCTGTGGTACCCTGAGAAGTCGGAAGGTGATGTTACCTACTAAGAAATGCTTCCTTTATGCTGCTGCAGGATGCCCAGTGAAAAAAATCTGTAAAATGACATCCAAATAACCCAACCCTTACCTGTGTGGATTTTGAACTTGCTAAAAGGCACAGTGGACCCCACCTATTTGTGGATTGAGCTAATAAAAATAATTTAACAATCTGATAAATATGATGGATATGGGAAAGCTGATAGTGAAGATCTTTGGGTCTTATAAGACTGTCAAAGAGGAAATCCAAGAAGAAACGGGACAAAGAAGAAGGATGAATTGCATTTCTAAGAAGGTATTTAAATCCAGTACCTCCAAAGTGTTAATACAAAGATAAATACATTACTAGGCGGTTTTTGAATAATTTTTTTGTTTATAAACTAAATCTATTATTCTGTAAGTAGGACTAAATTAAAGTGAAAAAGAGTAGCAAAGTATGAATGAATACACAAACACACATAAAACTTTTCTAATTAGAACAAAAAAAATCTTATTTCTTTTGGTCCTTTTGCTTTGATTGTTTTTTAAAGGTACATAATTGAAAAATCAGCTATTCTGAATGAAAGCTTTCTATCAAGTAGGTGATACTTGGATTTATTTTTGCTGTCACCTGGCTTAGTTGGCTATATAAACATAACAAATTGCTAATTTATATTAGTAAATATACAGTATTTGTGACTTCCTTCAGTCATTATACCTTTCCTCGAGAAAGTAGACTTAATTGCGCCATGTACTGGGGGCTAAATTTTACTAGTACTACTTATTTATCCAGCAGTGACTTTCTATTTGCTATATATTAACAATTTGCATCTTGAATTAGGCAGTTTTCTTGTAGTGTGGAGATATTTATTACTTCTAATGACATGTCAATTCTACTTTACTTTTAGGCCTAATTTTAAATTCACGTAAGCAAACCATTTTTTATTGAAGAGATGTGTACATATTTTCAAGATGGTCATTAAAAAAATTCCAAGCAAGTGAATGAAATCATTCTTGGGCTGTGAATTACCTTAAAAAATACATTTGGGAAATATACAGTGCTTCCTACCCAAGATAGTTATGGTGACTAATTAGCTTCTTACCTAGATTTACAGCACTGTTACCCTGTAAAATAATCTTTGTAAAATAGGTCACAAACTGGGTCTGCCTGAATCTTACGTATAAGTTTCATGTTTCATGGTTTTGTACCGCAGCTCTAAAGTAAAACAAAACTTATTGTCAATCGAATCACTTTGGAGGCCCATGTTGCCTCGCATGTCTTTTGCTTAAATTCTTGCCTACAGTTGCCTGCCTGATTTGGATCTTGTGCCCTGATCCTAGTAACTGGACTCCTGTTTTACTACTGTGAACACATTTTTGTCTCTTTGCCTCATGCTAGTAACTCCTTTCTCATTCTTCCACATACCTGGTTCTGAACACCCTTCTGGTGACTACAGCTCTGATCCCTCCTCTCCTGATTGATGTTCTGAACCTGTCTTAGGCTGTTGTATAACAAAGTACCATAGACTGGGTGGTTTGTAAACAACAGAAACTTATTTCTCCCAGTTATGTAGGCTTGAAGTTAGAGAACAGGATGCTAGGTTCTGGTGAGAACCCTCTTCTTGTTTGCAGAATGCCATCTTCTTGTATCCTCACATGGTGGAGAGCAGAGAGCAAGCTCTCTGGGGTCTCTTTTGTAAGGGCACTAATCCCATTTGTGAGGGTTCTACCCTTATATCCTAATTACCTCCCAAAGGCCCCACCCTCTAATGCCATCACATTCTGGATTCAGATTTCATCATATGAATTTTAGAGGGACACAAACATTCGGTTCATAGCAGATCCCAGCCTTCAGCAGTGGCAACCTTAGAATTTCTATGTAGCAGTTAGGTGGTGCTTGGAGCTGAGCTGTTTGGGTATGGGAGAAAAGCAGCTTGTTTTAAAGCCATGTTTGCATTGCAATTACTCTATTTTTAGTAAAAATTACATATTTAGTTGTGGTGGCTTGGGGGTAGTCATAAAAATTCGTGAAGGGGCAGGTTTCTTTGTAGCCAATCATAGGCAATGCCACTGGATTCAAGGCTGGGAATCCAAAAGAATTGTTTTCTTTTCTTTTCTTTTTCTTTCTTTCTTTCTTTCTTCTTTTTTGAGACGGAGTCTTGGCCTGTCGCCCAGGCTGGAGTGCAATGGCGTGATCTCGGCTCGCTGCAACCTCTGCCTCCTGGATTCAAGCGATTCTCCTGCCTCAGCCTCCCGAGTAGCTGATATTACAGGTACATGCCATCATCCTCAGCTAATTTTTTTTGTATCTTTAGTAGAAACGGGGTTGCACCATGTTGGCCAGGCTTGTCTAGAACTCCCGACCTCTGGATCCACCCACCTCGGCCTCCCAAAGTGCTCGGACTGTAGGCGTGAGCTACTGCACCTGGCCAAGAATTGTTTTCTGACTCAGTTTTGTGTCTGCAGCTTTGTATATAAATAGCATATAGCTGTAGTAAGTAAATATCTTTGATGATTGATTTAATGTCATAAATTTCTAGTCCTAGATTCCAAATAGCCACGTCTATTCAACTCTAACTCTTGGGATACCCTCTTTCTCCTCCTTGGAGGTCTCTGTTGGAAAACGCTTGCTTTAGACACTGCTTGTGGCCTCTCATGATATGCTCCAGTTATGAAGGTGTTTAATATACTGTGAGCCATGGATAACATAATATAGTCATGAGATTTGTCATAAAACAGACCTGGAACTGAATTTGTGTCATACCAATGGTCTGGTTGCTTAACTTCTCTTTGCCTGTTTTACATTTCAGTAAAATGAGGATAATAATAATATTCATTCTTTCTCACAGTGGTTAAGAGGATTAAATTAGGAAACTTAAGTGTTTGACACGTCTTTCATAATCAGGAAACACTTATAAAAATTGCCCTCATCTGATATGTTGAACAAAGATGGACTTTGTTCAACATACTTTGTCCATGTTTTAGATAAATATAGGTATTCAAAGTGCTGAGTCATTCATTCAACAAACTGTCTCTTAGGTGCTACTTTATTTCAAGCTCTTTGCTAAGATGAACTGGACCAGAAATTTATCAGAAAAGTAATAGGGAATATGACATTAGAGTTAAGGACGGCTGGAAGAGAAATGGGGATGTTTCAGGTAGAATAACACAATTAAAAATGTAGCCCCAAGGCCAGGTGCGGTGGCTCACACCTGTAATCTCAGCACTTTGGGAAGTTGAGGCGGGTGGATCACTTGAGGTCAGGAGTTCAAGACCAGACTGGCCAACATGGTGAAAACCTTTTTTTTGCTTAAAAAAAAAAAAAAATAAAAATAAAAATATTAGCCAGTGGTGGTGGCACATGCCTGTAATCCCAGCTACTCAGGAGGCTGAGGCAGGAGAATCGCTTGAACCAGGAGGCAGAGGTTGCAGTGAACGGAGATTGCACCACCGCACTCCAGCCTGGGTGACAGAGTGAGAGACTGTGTCTCAAAAAAAAAAAAAAGAAAAAAAAATATAATTATATATGTATAAAATTAGATATATAACATTTATATATATATTATATATATCCACTCCAAAATTGAAGAGAATGGAGAAATAATAACAATTTGAGTTAATTTCAGTGATCTTGGAGACATTGCTGAGGCTAGAAAGGATATAACTTTAAGAGACTTGTACTTATGTGGACTTTATGGATAAATGCAAAAGTTTTCTCAGGCAAATGTAGAGAATCTCTGCTTTGTTTCCACTGACTTTCGGTATATCATCATGATAAACACTTTGGTGCTATTCTAATTGCATATGAACATGCACAACTCCCATCCTGAAGGTAGGATGACCAGTTATCCCATTTGCGCAAGCCCGAGGATTTTCCCAAGAAACAGGACTTTCATTGCTAAAGCTAGGAGTGTCGGCAAACTGGGACAAGTTGGTCACCCGCTTTAAAGCAAAGACAAGACTGTGTCTTAATCTTTATGCACCCCAGAACTTTGTATAGTTCCTTGTATAGTGCTTTGGAGGGAATCAATACATACTTTTGGTGACTCATCAGTTTTTAACCAGACCCTTGTGATTTTGTCTGGTTAACCAGAATACATGTTGGTTCTTTGAGGCTGATAAATTGGGAAAATAGAGCTGTTCGGCTAAAAGTAAAAAATAAGAAGAAGAAAGCTAGCCTCATCTGCAATATTGAAACAAATCTGTGTTCTTTCTCTAGTCTGCACCTGTAATTTTATGTTTCAGGTTTATTTGGACTCTGAGAATTTTCACAATATAGCAGAATTGTTCCTGGCACTCAGTTAAGGAGTAATGCAATCAGAACAGGGGTTGGAATCATAATAACCAAATTCCTGCCACAGCTCTACCACCCTGTAATAATATAAACTTAAGTAAGTCACTTAAACTCTCAAAGCATTATTGCTTTCAATGAAAGTTATGTGTATAATAACAACTTCCTTATAAGAAACAGATCCATATGATAACTTTTATAAAATAGACTTATGAACTTTAAAGGATGAGATAAATTCAAATTATTCTAATGACCAGTCGTGCCATAATGATAGTGATATGCTGATTTAAATGATTCAGATTATGGTTGTCAGCATGTGATACTGAAAATAACTAAACGACCAAAGTTGAATTTCCATATACACATTTAAAGGAGAATATCTATAAATATCTACAGCACACCTCTATGGTCACAATTTCCAGTGAGTAACATTGATTAAGTAAAATTAAATTCTTCTGAAGTTTAAGTCTTTAGTCTCCTAAAATGCCCACACTGGCTCAATTATTCATGAATTAAGTTATATTCTTTTTCTCAAGTCTTTCAAAAGGGCTAATTTAAAAACCAGAGAAGGTATTAACAAATCAAAAGAACAAAGGGACATGCTCATTTCAAGTTATGCCTTGAAATTGTAGTGAAAACTTAAGGGTCCCACATATTTTCTAACTGCTAAATGGAATATCCTAGTTATACTTTTGTATTTAAACTGAACAAAACTTACAAAATTCATTCCAACACACTTGCCAGCTAAAGGATCCGAGCATATTTAATAGTAAAAATAATGCTACTGATATTACATTCAGTAATGCATTTTGTTTTATGCATTTTTTCTATTCCGAATATGGACTGAGTTAGTAGTCCGATGCTAATGTGTTACTTATCAGCTATGTGGAAATTATTAGAGTTTTTCCCAGTTGGCTGTGATGTCTACCAAGAAACTATGATGACAAAGAAGTCTGGATTTCTAGTCCAGCTCGGCAGCACAATAAGAATAATTCAGGAGCGCTGTGTGGACTGAATTTATTGAACAAGAAGAAAACTGCGTGAACAAACTGTGGAAGCTTAACACATCTGGTCAGCAAAGAAATTTATTTTGACTGGAGAAATTAAAAACCTCTTTTTCCAGTAACTTATCCTGCCAGAGGTACAAGACTAGAATCTGGGCCATCCCACAGATCTTTTAGCATATGGGCATTTTTCAGTAGAAGGAGCATTGAAGTTACTGAACTGTTTTCTCTGCCTAGCCAATTTAATATGAAATATGATTGAAACCAGTAGGTCCGCACTGGTATTTATTTGTTTTCCAATGCTTTCCTAAACGAGTTTTATAGTATTCAGAGCATAGTGTTAAATTGATTCACCTTTCTCCATATGAGAATTGTAAGCAATTTGATTAGCTTTTCTCTATTTTCATCTTCTGACATACTCTGTTATAACTAAGAAAAATTATAACCCTTTTTTCTTACTGAAAATAATTTATATTCAGTAGCGTTTTTGTGCCTGCACAGAACATAATCTCTACAGGCTTAAATATCAACGTTTGTAACTGTATGGGTATGATGGTATTAAGAACAATTCCAAAGACAAATTACACTTTTAAATGTTCATGATACTGAATTTATCCCTCAGACCTTATAATTGAACTTTGCAAACCAGACACATTCCCCTGTGTTTTATTTAGTGAAGCAAGGAAAGAATGTTTAAAAAAAAATAAAATTAGGATTTTTTATATGACTACTAAACATGATAAATTAAGGGAGTCTTGTTACCCTGAGAGATGTAACTTTATTGATCTCTCAGTTAAAAGCTGCGAAATGAGTGAATGAAAAGATAGAAGTTGAAGGAGGGGGACTGCTATCTTTGCTCTTCAGGAAATGGTTTATGCTAAGATTTAATGACCACCTGCTAAGAGCAGTGATGCATGGGGAGCCTTGGGTCCTTTTTTTCTTCCTTTGCATGCCTTTCACAGTGGAGTCTACCACTGCTGCTCATCCTTAGTTTCACCTGCCTTACTTTCTGTCCAGTTTTCTTCCTGGATCAGGGCCCTGGCACCCTATCTAACTTCTATTAATTCTGTTTCCTGGCTGTGGGTCATGTTCCTCATATCTACCACCTGCTTTCTAGTGGCAGTACAACAATTGCAGCTACCTGCCAGCCCCATCACCCCACTTGAAAGGAATCCGTTATTTCCAGGGTCCTGCTTGGATTATTTCAATCCTTTAAAAAAATATTCATTCTTGTGTGCTTTTGACTTTCTTATTTCCAAGGTCTTCTTTTTTTAACCTTTAAGTTCAGGGGTACAAGTGCAAGTTTGTTACATAGGTAAACTTGGGTCATAGAAGTTTGTTGTACAGATTATTTCCTCGCCCAGGTATTAAGCCTAGAACCCATTAATTATTTTTCCTTATCCTCTCTCTCCTCCCACCCTCCACCTTCTGAAAGGCCCCACTGTATGTTGTTCCCCTCTATGTGTTCATGTGTTCTCATCATTTAGCTCCCACTTATACATAAGAACATGTGGTATTTGGTTTTCTGTTCCTGTGTTAGTTTGCCAAGGATAATGGCCTCCTGCTCCATCCATGTCCCTGCAAAGCATGGTACAGGTACAAAAATAGACACATAGACCAATGGAACAGAATAGAGGCCAGAAATAAGGCTGCACAGCTACATCTATCTGATCTTTGACAAACCTGACAAAAACAAGCAATGGAAAAAGGATTATCTATTCAATGAATGGTGCTGGGATAACTGGATAGCCATATGCAGAAGATTGAAACAGGACCCCTTCCTTACACCATATACAAAAGTTAACTCAAAATGGATTAAAGAGTTAAGTGTAAAACCCAAAACTATAAAAACCCTGGAAGACAACCTAGGCAATACCATTCAGGACATAGGCATGGGCAAAGATGTCATAATGAAGATGCCAAAAGTAATTGCAGCTAAAGCAAAAATTGACAAATGGAATCTAATTAAACTAAAGTCTTCTCTTAAAAGGTCACTACTTTCCAGGTGGGTAGCACATTCAGTGGCTAATATCTTAGTTTGAAGGGCATTTCCCTGGTCAGTGTCCTCTGGAGTTAGAAAGAGCTGAGCGGCATGGCAGCACTGGTCCTCTGAAAGGGGAAAACATGGAGTGGGATGTGATTAACTGAGATATAAAATCTCGGAGGGTATGATCCATGACCCTTGTTGACCCTTGTCTTCCTCACACCTAGGAGTGCCTGTAGCATTGTAGATCCTCAGTGTTGAATATATGAATGTGTTAATGAAGGTACCTATTTCACAAATTGTCTAGGATTGACATCATCCTAAAGATGGATGTTGTTTATTTCACTGGCAGTTTGGGATTGTGAAAGCCCTGTGTATGGTCACAGGCTTGAAATGTGTGATGCATCTGCACCTTTAATTGGGTCTGTATAGTCAAATGAAAATCTTCATTTTTCTGAAGATTCATACTGAGAAGCACAGGCTTTCTTTCAGTGTGTTGAAGGTACATTGTATTACTTTAACACTGAACCAAACCATTGTCCTTTGAATTTCATGTTGAAATCAAACAATGCGATTGTTTTGTTAAATACTTTAAAAATTGTATTGATTTCTCAAACTAAACTAAATAGAAACTTATTTAGCTTAATAGTCAGCTTATATCATATTTTAGCTCATCACATTTTTTTCTTTTCTAATGACTGTATTTGCTTTATTATTCTGAGGCTAAGTAAGATTAAAAAAAAAAAAAACCCAAAACAACATTAAAATGCCTCCTTTTGACAAAGGTACTTTCTTCTTATTGTGGAAAACTCTTTCTCACATCAGTTGCACCACCACCCCCCTTCCCTGTTCATTCAGTGAAACAATTTAAATTAAATATCTATTTTTGTCAGCTATGGAGATAGACTTTGGGGAAATACAGTTCCTTTTTTCAGTCTTCATTTTGTGCCAACAAAATATTTTGAGGGAGGAATATTTTTATATCAATTATTTTCATTATCTAAGTTAAAATAGGTACAATGGCCATTTACCCTAGATTTGTTTTAACTGTCCTAATTTTCAATTAGTCTGAATTATTTACCTGCATTTAAAGCTATGAATCCTAATGTCGATTTTGGAAAATATGGTCCTCTTGGAGACATATTTATTTTCGGAAAAACTACCTCAGAATTGTTACATTTTTTCTTGAGTCAAATTAGACTTATGTTTTAATAGCTTGAATAAAATAAAATTTCAAAACTCAACTCATTTTAAAGTTAGAGAGTACCTAAGTTTATGTAGTATTCATGATTTATGAATAATTGGATTTTTAGATCAAAATTAGCTAATTGAACTTGAAAAATATCCAGCTCTATTTTTGTCATGTATTCAATGCATACACATTTTATATACCCAAATCTCTAGACACCATGCCTGGCAATGTGAATTTAAAATAATAAATAAATATTTCCTTAGTTTAGTTTTAATGCACAATAAAACACTAAGAAAAAATAGCCTAGTTGGTGTATATAAAAAATCCATAAGTAATGATTCAAAATTATTTGAAGATGGACATACTGTTTTTAGTAGTGAGTATATATGGGATGTGGCTGAAATTACTAGACATATAACCGTAATATTATGTGACCATTTGGTGTAGATAATGCCTAACAATTGCAGCAATATATGGCTGTTTTTTTTAGTGTTTCTACCATTTAGACTTAACGTGCTTTAAATGCTTAAGATAAGTAATCTCATTCATCTTTCCTGTTGCTTGCACTGAATATTTGTTGCTGCTAATCCTTCTTATTTCCATAATATTGTTCAAAGGTACATTCCAGGGCATTGTTGAAGCATATTTTTTTAACCCCCACTGTGTCTCTAACTTGTCATGTAGTGGTTGCTTGAGCGTGTCAGCCATTCTGTGTGTGTTTGCCAAGCCCCAGTGTGCTGGTATAAGTAGACGCTGCAATTAGGCTGAGAGACAAACTGCATTACGAGAACTGTTTGCTGCTTATATTGTCCCAATATTTTAACCTAAGCCAATACAGATAGCATTGAGCCTAATACTTTACATATGGTATTAAATATAGCATACGTTACATAAAGCATAATACAATATATATAAATTGCGCATAATATATTGGGCATCTACCATATGTCCAGCTTTTGCAAACTACTGTGGAGATATATGGGGGTGGGGTGAGGAAGGCAGTGTTAGATGGGAGGCTAGTAAGAACAAGTATAAAGGAGACCTGCTCTTAATAAACTGTTGTTTTGTTGAGGATAACAGTCACAGACAAAAATAATTAGAAATCATATAAGGAAAATACACAAACAGCAATGCTTACATTGTGCTGATTTAACTCTTCATGATGCAGAACATATAACTGGGCAGCTCCAAGTCCTGAAGTCTTGGTAGGAGTTTAGTTGTTTGGGGTAACTACATTTCATTCATAAGTTAGATGAGTGTAGCTAACTATTTGCTGCTTATATTATCCCAATATTTTAACCTAAGCCAATACAGATAGCATTGAGCAAAATACTTTACATATAGTATTAAATATAGCATACATTACATAAATCATAATACAATATATATAACATTGCACATAATATATTGAACATCTCACCATATGTCCAGCTTTTGTTAGACATTTATCATGTCATGTCTTACTACCTTTTGAATCATTGGTAATCATTGTTAAACACAATACTTTGGTAGAAGAGATCAGTGACAGTTCACCTCTATGATTGTTAATGAAAACATTTGACTACTGAAATACCTTAAGTGGTAATAGCCTCACTGTTCTTAATTTTCTTTTTAACCACAACACTTAATTTTAATCTATGATACTTTCATTTTATTGCTCCATCCTCTAAACTTAGCCACTAAGATGATTTTAAAGCATCCTTAAATTCCTTAAGAAAGTTTAAAAATCAGGAATAGACAGAAGGAAGGATTCACATCTGTATTTATCTTAATGTACTTTCCTGGTGTTTTGGAGGATGTCAGCTTCATCACAGATTAAACACTAAGGAAAAGGAGAGGTTTAAAAGTTCACATGGATGTGCTGCACTGTGCAGTATTCTTTTATTTTCTGTGTGCATATTAATAACACTTATTTTATGGCTGGGTGTGGTGACTCATGCCTATAATCCCAGCACTTTGGGAGGCTGAGGCTGGTGGATCACCTGAGGTCAGGAGTTTGAGACCAGGCCTGGCCAACATGGCAAAACCCTGTCTCTACTAAAAATACAAAAGTTAGCCGGGCATGGTGGCGCTCGCCTATCCTCCCAGCTACTCGGGAGGCTGAGGCAAGAGAATCGCTTGAACCAGGGAGGCAGAGGTTGCAGTGAGCCAAGATTGCACCACTACACTCCAGCCTGGGTGACAGCATGAGAGTCTGACTGGAAAAAAAAAAAAAAAAACCTAACAAAGCAAAACCCTCTTTCTTTAGGATTTTGCCTTTTCTTGAGGACTTGTATTGTTTTTGAGGATTTTACTAGCGTTTTCTAGGTCTAAGGACTCAAAAATCCTGACCCTGATTCTTTTTCTCTTGTACATAGTGACAGACTGATATTCTTGTACCAATTATATAACTCAGTTTCTCACCATTTTGATGTGCGGAGGTTAATTTTTAGAAGCTACACAGCTAGTAAATAGTGTATTTAATTTTTACAAAGGAAAGTTCTACCTTATAAAATAATAGTTTTGTTATGAAATCTGATACATCAGTTATAGAGGGGAGGACATATAAATTATATTACTTATACAAGTCAACTAATTTTATTGTATTATAATGAGACAGATGTGTTATTAAAATTTCTTCGTTACTTCAGTTTTTCCAAAATAGACAGTTCTATTGACTTTTCTTTTTCTAAAAGTATTATGAATGTTATCTTTAATGCCAGCATTTAAAGATCTTTATGTTTTGTGTGCATATTATAGTTTTCTCTGTGTGTTTGTATGTTATATAAGAAGGATCATGTGATATATACAATTTTGAAACTGGCTTCAACTCCCCCTTTCACAATATGGCATAGACATCTATCAATGTAGTCATTGAATACAAATCTGCATCATGATTATAATGTCTGTGTAGCAGTATATTGAATTGATTCATATGTCTTCGTTTATTTACTTAACCAATCTCTTATTGGGGGACACTTGGTGTTCACATTTTCACTCTGATACCAACACAACACTGAGATGTGTATACTTTCTATGAGACTGTGTGTGTCATGCATACTTTCAAAGATAGCCTTCTGATTACTTCTTTTTTTTTTTTTT
>NW_012098388.1:1075224-1081084 GCF_000951045.1 Mandrillus leucophaeus | reverse complement strand
TTTTTTGAGACGGAGTCTCACTGTGTCACTGAGTGCAGTGGCGTGATCTCGGTTCACTGCATCCTCTGCCTCCCGGATTCAAGCGATTCCCCTGCCTCAGCCTCCTGAGTAGCTGGGATTACAGGCATGTACCACGATGCCCAACTAATTTTTGTATTTTTTGTAGAGATGAGGTTTCACTGTCTTGGCCAGGCTGGTCTCGAACTCCTGACCTCAAGTGATCCGCCTCTCTTAGCCTCCCAAAGGGCTGGGATTATAGAAGTGAGCCAACACGCCCAGCCTGAGTACTTCTTCAGGATAAATTTCAGGAAGTTGCAGAGCATTGTCATGTTGCAGACTCTACCACCTCCTTCTTTTCCTCCTCCTTCCATTTTTTTTTTTTTTTTGTTATCTGTAACTAGCTCGTGTCTGACTGCTCGCCATTCAGAGGCCAAAAACATGAGAAGTGAGATATGGTGAAAGGAAAGCAACTTTACTGATCAAATGCTAGCAGATGGGAGATGGCCAGGCTTTTTTTGGGCTGGGTGAAGGAGTTTGAGAAGGAAAAGGTGTGGGAAATATGCCAGAATGGGGCAGGAGGTTGCAGGTCTGTGTTTTGTTCTGATGGCTATCTTTAGTAATCACCCGTTGGAAGATCCTGTTTGCATCACCTTGACTTTGGCCCGGTAGTGGTGGGCTATGTGTAATTCCTCCTAAGCAGGAGGATTCTGCTGCTGGGTCTCTCTGCCTGATTTGTTTCAAAATTGGGCCCTGGAATTTTAAGCAAGCACATAATTGCATAAGCGAGCACTGTTCACTGAAATGCCTGGTGGGAAAGGAGGAAACAGAGTTTCAAAATATGTTTCAAGGCTGAAAACAAGAAAGGAAAAAAGTTTTAAAATGCATTTTGAGGCTGAGATGCTTGTTTACCTGCTTATTTATATTTATAAATTGATATTCTAAAGTCCCAATAGACCGTAGAGAGGAAAATACAGAGAAGGAAAGTTTCTTTTTTCTAATACTCTGCTGTATGTTAGCTACTGTAAATATAGTATTTTATTTAATCTTCATGTTAACCCTGAAAGCTGAGTGGAGAGTTTAAATAATGTGCCAAAGGCTACATTATCAATGTCAAGGCTAAAAGGGAATTTATTAATAGTTCTGTCTAATCACAGAACAGTATTTTACAATTTAAGTGAAATTCATATACAATTGACCATTTAAAAATGTGCAATTCAATGTGTGTTTCCTTATCTTGGCTATTGTGAATAATGCTGCAATGAACATGGGAGTTCAGGTATCTTTTCCAGAACCAAATTTCATTTCCTTTCAATATATGCCCAGAAGTGGGATGGCTGGATCATATGGTAGTTTTATGTGTAGTTTTTTGAGGAATCACCATGCTGTTTTCCATAATGGCTGTGCTAATTTACATTCCCAACAACAGTGTGCAAGGGTCCCCTTTTCTCCACATCCTCTCCAACACTTGATATGTTTTGTCTTTTTAATAATAGCTATTCTAACAAGTGTGAGGTGATATCTCATTGTGATTTTGATTTGCATTTTCCACATAATTAGCGATGTTGAGCAACTTTTCATATTATCTGTTGACCATTTGTATGTCTTCTTTAGAGAAATATCTATTCAGATCCTTGGCCCATTTTTATTCGGGTTTTGTTTTTTCATTATTTAGTTTTCATTATTGTATGAGGTCCTTATATATTTTGGATATTAACGACTTATTAGTTATATGGTTTGCAAATATTTTCTCCCATTTCATAAGTTTTGTTTTTGTTTTAATTTTTTTTTTTTTTACTTTGTTAATTGTTTTCTTCGCTGTGTAGAAGCTTTTTAGCTTGATGTAATCTCACTTGTTTTTGCTTTTGTTGCTTGAGCTTTTGGTGTCATTACAAAAAAGTCATTGGCAGGAGCAATGTCAAGAAACTTTTCTCCTCTGTTTTCTTTTAATAGTTATAAGGTTTCAGGTCTTACATTTAAATATTTAACCATTTTGAATTGATTTTTGAATATGGTGTGAAATAAAAGCACAGTTTAATTATTCTGCACATAGCTATCCAGTTTTCTTAACTCCATTTATTAAAGAGACTATCCTTTTCCCATTTTATTTTCTGGGCATCTTTGTTAAGCGTCAGTTGACCATAAATGTGTGGATTTATTTCTGGGCTCTCTGTTTTGTTCTATTGGTCTTTATGCCTGTTTTTATGCCATTGACATACTGCTTTGATTGCTGTAGCTTTGTAATATATTATTTTGAAACCAGGAAGTATGATGCCTTCAGTTTTATTCTTCTTGCTTAAGATTGCTTCAGCTATTTGGAGTCTTTGTGGTTCTATATGAATTTTAAGAATTTTTACATTCCTGTAAAGAATGCCATTAGGATTTAGATAGGAATTGCGTTCAGTATATAGATCATAGACCATTTTGGGTAGTGTGAATACTTTAATAATATTAATTCTTCTAGTCAATGAACACAGGATGTCATTTCTTTTATCTGTATTTTCTTTTATTTTCCTAATCAATGTTTTAAATTTTCAGTGTAAAAATCTTTCATCTTTTTAGCTAAATTTATTCCCTAGTATTTTATTCTTTTTATTGCTAGTGTAAATAGGATTGTTTTTTCCTTGATTTCCTTTCTGGATAGTTTGTTGTCAATAGATAGATAGGACAGTGGTTTTTTGTATGCTAATTTTGTATCTTGCAACTTTACTGAATTTGTTTATTATTCTAACAGTTTTTTTTTTGTTGTCATTAGTGTTTTTTACACATATGATCATGTGATCTACAAACAGAGATAGTTTTACTTCTTCCTGTCTGATTTAAATGCCTTTTATTTCTTGTCTTATTGCTGTGGCTAGAACTTCTTACACTATGTTGAAGAGAAGTGGTAAGCATGGGTACCCTAGCTTTATATCAGATCTTAGCAGAAAAGCTTTCAGCTTTTCTCCATTGATTATGATATTAGCTGTGGATTTTTCATATGTGATCTTTATTATGTTGAAGTCAGTTCCTTCTATACCTATATTTTGTTGAGAGGTTTTTTTTAAATCATGAATGAATGTTAAATTTTGTCATATGCTTTTTTTTTTTGCATCTATTGAGATGATCATATAGTTTTGTCTTAGAGTCTGTTAACATGGTGTATCACATTGATTGATTTGTTGAATCATCCTTGAATCTAAGGGATAAATCCCCCTTGATCATTGTGTATAATCCTTTTAGTATGTTATTAAATTTAGTTTTCTGATATTTTGTGGAGAATTTTTGCATGTATGTTATGTGAGTCTGTAGTTTTCTTGTGGTGGCTTTGTCTAGCTTTGATATTAGAGTGATACTGGCCTCATCGAGTTATTTCTGTTTTTTGAAAGGGTTTAAGAAGGATTGGTATTAATATTTGTTTGAATGTTTAGTAGAATTCACCTGTGAAGCCATCTGCTTCTGGGCTTCTTTGTTGTTGTTAGAAGGTTTTTGATTACTGATTGAATCTCCTTATTTGTTATTGGTCTTTTCAGGCTTTCTTTTTATTCTCAATTCCTTCTTGTTAGGTTGTAGGTATTCAAGAATTTATTCATGTTCTCTAGGCTATCTAGTTTTTTGACATAAAATTCTTCATAATAGTCCTGTATGATCCTTTTTGAGGTACCCATTGCAGTGTCTCCTTTTTTCATTTCTGGACAAATGGATAAATAAATTGTGGTATCTATATACAATTAGATATTATTCAGCCTTTAAAAAGAAGGAAACCCATTTTCAAAAACATAAACGAACCTGGAGGAAATTATGCTAAGGGAAATAAACCAGATACTCGTCATTGCTGAATGATCTCATTTATATGTGAGATCTAAAATAGGCAAACTTATAGAACAAGAGAGTAGAATGGTGTTTGTCAGGGTTGGGGGGAAAGAGGATTGGGGAGATGTTGTTCAAAGGGTACAATGTTTTAATTATGCAAGATTAATAATTTCTTGAGATGGGATCTAATGTACAGCAAGGTAACTATAATGAAAGATACTTGGAATTTGTTAAGAAGGTAGACCTTAAGTGCTCTCGCTGCAAACAGGAAAAGAAAGAAAATGGTAACTATGTGAGGTGATGAATATGTTACTTAACTCGATTTTGGCAATCATTTAATAATGTATACATATATCAAAACATCAAGGTGAATACCTTAAATGTATACAATTTGTTTTTGTCGAGTATCCCTCAATAAAATGGAAAAAAAAAAATCCTAAACTATTCAGCGGCATTTGATACATTTGTAGTGTTGTGCAACCATCACCTCTGTTTAGTTCCAAGGTATTCTTATTACACCAATATCAAGCCTCATATGTATTAATCTGCTTTCTGTCTCTATGGATTTACTTATTCTACATATTTCATATAAATGGAATTATATAATACGTGACCTTTTGTGTCTGGCTTCTTTCACCAAACAGGTTTTTGAGATTCATTTATGTTATAGCATGTCTTCATGCTTTCTTATTTATGGCTATATAATATTACATCGTATAGATACACCACATTTGTTTCTTCATTCGTCTGTTGATATATATATTCATTGTTTCCACTTTTTGGCTATTGGGAATAGTGCTGCTCTGAAGATTAATGTATAAGTACCTGTTCTCAATTCTGTTTTTTTTTGTTGTTGTTGTCATTATTGTTTTTGTTGCATGTTTTTTTTTTTGTTTGTTTTTGTTTTTGAGACTGAGTCTCACTCTGTCGCCCAGGCTGGAGTGCAGTGGCACGACCTCGACTCACTGCAACCTCCACCTCCCAGGTTCAAGTGATTCTTCTGCCTCAGCCTCCCAAGTAGCTGGGATGACAGGCGTGTGCTACCACACCCAGCTAATTTTTTAATATTTTTAGTAGAGACAGGATTTCACCATGTTGACCAGGCTGGTCCTCCCACAGTGCTGGGAGTACAGGCATGAGCTACCATGCCCGGCCCCTGTTTTCAATTCTTTAGGTATATAACTAAGATTGGAATTGCTGGGTCATCTTATCCATAGAACTTTTGTAGCCTTCTTTCACAAGGCTGTGAGTATTGTCTGGTAATATATTTTCTTACTATTTGCAAAATAGAAAATTCAGGTTATTACTTAAAAATATTTGAATAATCACAAATTTTATTATTGATATGAACTTTGATGTTTAGAGATCTAAAATCTTTTTTTTTTTTTGAGACGGAGTCTCACTCTGTCGCCCAGACTGGAGTGCAGTGACCGGATCTCAGCTCACTGCAAGCTCCGCCTCTTGGGTTAACACCATTCTCCTGCCTCAGCCCTAATCCTCGAGTACATTTCTTCCTGGAATTTGAGACTCCTGTTAAAAATGTTACAAGTTAAAGTTGAAGAAAGCACAAATATACTTTATAGCTCCTGGCTATTGATATATGCGATTTAGCTGACCCATTTGATTCAAGGTCAGGGGTGTTAGTGATCCTATCCAGAGAAACCACAGATTCTTATGAATTCCCTAGTTTATAATTGGGGATGACAAATCACGTTTTTTTGAATCTTGGAGCTGACAATGGCCTTTAAAGGAATCATCTTGATGAGGACATTTTTACATATAATTGCCCAGGAAACTATTCTCTAGGGATCTTGAGTTCACATTGGATTCCTATATAATTTCTGCCTGTGTTTTGAGACCTGCAAGATAGAACTAAGGGGAAATTAGAGTGGGCAAGAGAAGTTCCCTTCTTATTGTCAGTGAAGTATAGCAGCTGACATGGCTTGTCAGGGTAAGTGAGTCTCATTATCCCTCGGTAGTTGCTACCAGGTCAGCCAGCACAAGGAATTACCTTCTTCCTGAAGCATAAAATACAACAGAGAGGAAATATCTTTTTTTTTTTTTTTTTTTT
>NW_012098388.1:944054-1075174 GCF_000951045.1 Mandrillus leucophaeus | reverse complement strand
CCATCAACTGGAAAATGGATAATCACTACACAATTATTCAAAAGTCTCTCTTTTTTTTTTTTTTTTTTTTTTTTTCCCAAGAAGGGGAAAAGATAGGAAAGATGGGAAAAGAGAAAGAAAGGAGATAGTGTACTGAATTATAATATTTTTGAAATGGAGGAGACCTGAGGAATCACTGTAGTTCAACTTCTTTAAATAGAAAGAGACTGGTTTAAAGTCACCCAGCCCTGTGGTTATAACCCCATGGGCTAGAATCCAACTATGCACTCTCCTGTGGCTTGTGTTATTAGTCTCCTATGGCTGCTGTAACAAATTATCACATACTTAGTGGCTTAGACAACACAAATTTATTATTTTACTCTTCTGGAAGTCAGAAGTCTGACATAGGTCTCACCAGGCTAAAATCAAGGTATTGGTAGGGTTGCGTTATTTTCTAGAGGCTCTAGTTAAGAATTCATCTTCTTTCCTTTTCTACCTTCTGGCAGCTGCCTGCATTCTTAGGCTTCTGGGGCCCTTCTGTCTTCAAACCCAGCAGTCACATCAGTCTGACCTCTCCGTTCATCATTTTTGATTCTGACTTTTCTGCTTCTCTTTCACTTTTAAATATTCTTGTGGGCCCACCCCCGAAGACCACAGGATGATTTCCCTAACTCAAGATCCTTAACATAATCACATCTGCACAGTTTCTTTTGCCATGTAAGGTTACATGTCCACAGGTTCCAGGGATTTGGACATGGACATCTTTGGAGGACATTGTTCTGTTTACCATAGCTTGACCACTCGTTCTTTAAGGAAAAACATGAAGAAAGAGACAAATTATACACCCCTTCTTCTGAGGACTTTGTAGATTTATTTATTGACAAGTATTTTCACTCATTTAAAGATGGCACCTTATATTTGTTATATTTACAAACTGCTTTTGTATATGCTATTTCATTTCATTGTTGCCCTTTTCACAGTGGCAATGAAGACTCAAAAACTTAAGTGAATTTTCAGAACAAATAGTGGTCTTGGCATATGAATCCCAAGTATTTGAGTCTGTCTAGTGTTTACAACATTCTACTCACTCTCTGATGAAAATGACTTTCAGCACTTTCTAACTTAATTCCTTGAGACTTTGAGTATCATATCTGGGTTGGTTTGTGGACGTTCTTCATCATGTTTAATATCCTCAAAGCCTCTCCTACAAAGAATGCACTGCTTCTTCTGGATTTATGTTGTAAAATATGTTGTAAAACTAAATTGAGTTCTTATACTTTCTTGCCTATTTTCTATTTAGAAAAAAACAAAGGAACTGATACATTTGTCTGCATAATTGTGAGTTGTTAGAAGCCAAATAATCAGTATGAATGGTATGCCATGCTGTATGAATGGTTGTTCAGCAGTCCATAAATTTGGTCTTCTTCTTGAGGGTAGGAGTAGTGTTTTGGTTACTTTATGGTTCTTAGCTATTAACTAAGTACCTTGCATTTCACAGGGCTTTAGTAAATTTGTGATGTTTTTGATTATTGAATACTGATTATATCTTAAGCTTAGAAAAGAAGTGAAACTTGTGGTTTTAAATTAATTTTTAAATTAATCTCACATTGATAAGTGTAACTATTAACTATGTTATAACCTTAAAATGAGTCATTTCATGAGTCTCCAAAGGCTCTTTCCTTGTCTCTAAAACGAGGAACAAAACAAACCAAAATAAAACTACAGATAATGGCAGAGCTTTTAACTTTGCGAGACTGAAAAATTTATTGGAGTAAAGAAAGTTGCAATTTAAAATATGAAACTAGTTTAACCTTCTACCAGTTAAATGATGTACTACTGGAAAGCATAGCTTTTAAAATACTGTAACTAGTTAACAAATATCAGCTATAATGACTGAATCAACAATCTTCTTTCCCCTAATTATAACATTAACTGCTTCACTTTCTTGGTGAAACCCCAGCTGCCTCTTAGCTCCAGCTGAATCTGGTAAGGCCCACCATTGCAAGCCATCTTTATCTTTTAATATTTTAGTCAACCAAAATCAATCTCCATGTTTCATTTAGCTATTTTAGGCTGATACTTACATTTGTCAATCATAGCACAATTGTGATTATACTTAACAATAGTCTTTTCTCTGGGATTTTATAGGTAAAGTAGTAATTTCTTAGTAGTTTTCCAATTTATGGAACCAGGTTGAGTTGAAATACTTGAATAAATTAACTCGTTGTGAATTTCCATTGGGTTGACTTTTAGATGTTCTCTATGAGAAAGGTGAGCAAACAAAAATCAACTGTCACATTTCATCCATTCTAAGCACATTTTTTAACATCTCTGAAATCAGAGTTTAATCTGATAGTACGAGGTTTGTCATCTTTTAGTTAGCAGCATTTTGTTTTTTTCTCTCTTACTGGTACATAGGAGATGGTGGTGCATCTCTTATTCATTGGTTTGCCCCTTAGTTTTCATGAAATGTGGTCATTTCGGTGACTCTAAGCAGGAATCTTTTCCATTCTGATTTGCATAATTCTTTTTTAGGAATGATTACAAAGCAGGCTTTAGAATGTCTCCCTTCTCAAGATTTTCTTCATTGATGTCTTTTTTTGAAGTATGATTCTTTAAAATAAAATTGAGGTAGAAACAAACCTGCTTATGTGACATAGTTCAAGGAATATATTTGACAGGATTGAGTAGATTCAGTGGCATCTTGACACTAACAGTAGTGGAAATTTCTCTTCTATATTCTGTGTTTTCTTGGTGAACTTACATTATCCTACAACAATTGATTATTTGAACTAAAGTGACCACATTAAATGATTCTACGTGGCCTAAATTTTCTTGGGATCATGTGCTGTGCACATCTTGCCCAGTGTTTTTTCTATCCATGTATCAACTCTGCCTGGGTCATAACGTCCTCAGTAAGTCTATAACATGTTGAGTTGAATTTAACAAAACACATCATCATGGATTGAAGTTTTTATCCCAGAAGAGTTTTGAAGGTATTTAAAACATAAATAAAATTTTAAAGTGAGGATAAATAATTAAGGGAACCACTAGAATTTGATTATCACCCAATTAATTTTCATACCTTTCTTCTAGACCCCCAAAACAGGTAGCTATTTTCTTCTGTCTCTTTGGATTTTCTCTAGTGATTTTTCTAAGCAAGGCTGAATGGAAACTACCAGTGGTCATTTGTGATTGACACACTAAAAATATAATGTGAACACTTGGTAAAGAAAATGCCTCTGGACATTTGGTTACCTGCATAACTCTTGTCTCAGATGACACGCATATACCCTTTCACTTTCCACACAACATAAAAATTAATGCTGTTTGCTATAGTAGAAAACAGAATTATTTTCAGCTTTTAGTGAACAGCTCAATAGCCTCAGGGAAATTCGGCATGTTACAACATTTCTTGGTTTTAAAATGTATTTATATCACTTAATTATCTAATGAAAATGATATTATTTATTTAAAATATTTAAGAAGGTTTTTGACTCAGATTTTCTCCTCATTTTTACCTCTCTCTATTCTGCCTTCTGCATCACCTGAATGGCCTTGCAAAAGACAGTAAGAGATGTGGACGAATCTGGAGTAATTGATGATACACGTTTTGCATTTATATTTAAAGAATATGAGGAAGTCTGACAAACTTCAAACAACTATTCATAGGCTGAAATCCCACTTTCTCAAAAAATAAAATGAATTTTTGGAATGGATTTTTAGAGCTTATAAGGAAACTACTTGTACGTTTATTTTAGGTAACTACTGTATTAATACTCTTAAATTTTATAGTGGTGTATTTCAAAATGTCTCTATTTTGAGATACTGAGTCAAATATGTTTTTCATTGAAATGAGCCTCTGTCTCTGCTTTCCAGTGTAATTATTTGTCTACTAGCTAGAATACCATATGCCATTTTATTCTCCAAATCCCCCAAGAACACCCCTGTTCAGTGTATATTTAGGGCAATGATAACAATAATAGTATTAAAATTTTATTAGGTAAGCAAATTTGCTGAATTATGAATTTAGGTCTTGTTGGAAGGACACTCTTTCTGAATTTGTATTTCTAGCTTTCCTTATTTATTTGAATACTTGAGATTTTAGTATATTTTTACTTTATATTTTGTAGAATAACGTGAATTTTAGCATGAACAAAAAAATTAACGCTTTATTTTACCAGTGAACAACTACTTTAAGAAAATATGGTGGTGGGGAGTGCATGGTGGCTCACGCCTGTAATTCCAGCACTTTGGGAGGCTGAGGCAGGCGGATAACCTGAGGTCAGGAGTTCGAGACCAGTCTGGCCAACATGGCGAAACTTCCTCTCTACTAAAAATACAAAAATTATCCAGGCATGGTGGCGCATGCTACTGTAATCCCAGCTACTCAGGAGGCTGAGGCAGAAGAATCACCTGAACCTGGGAGGTGGAGGTTTCAGTGAGCCAAGATTGTGTCACTGCACTCCAGCCTGGGTGACAGAGAGAGAATCTGTCTCAAAAAAAAAAAAAAAAATGGAAAAAAGAAAATATAGGAACAACTCTTTTTGCAGAAACTACCCTTTGTTTATCAGTATCTATTATGTTATAATATATCACATTTTGTTTTTGAGACAGGGTCTCACTCTGTTGTCCAGGCTGGAGTGCAGTGATGTGATCATGGCTCACTGCAGCCTTGACCTCCCAAGGTCCTCCACTTGGGAGGTTTAAGTGGTCCTCCTACCTCAGCCTCTGGAGTAGCTGGGACCACAGGTGTGCACCACCCCACCCAGTTAATTTTTTATTTTTGTAGAAACAAGGTCTCCCTATGTTGCCCAGGGTAGTCTTGAACTCCTGGCCTCAAGTGGTCCTCCCACCTCTGCCTCCCAAAGCACTTGGATTACAGGCATGAGCCACTGTGCCCGACCTACATCACATATTTATTTAACTAGACATTACCACTTACAGGGCACTTTTTCATTTTATTCTCATCACAATTCTGTGAATTAGGCATTATTATTTGAAAATAGGGAAACAGAGTTTAGAGGGGCTCTGAGGCTTGTCAAAAGCAATCGTATTTGAACTTTATCAATACTTTAATGCACATTTTCTGATTTTATGAGTGCTGCCATTTCCCTTATATCATGTTGCTTATTTGGTTGGTGCATGGAATTATCATCATCAATTAAATATAATCTCTACAGAATGAATGATAATGAACATTATCATGTGACAGTAACATTGTGTAGCCATTCAGAGGGCACTTCAAATTTTGAATTTTCAGAGGCAGTATCTCCAGTAATTAGCTGTCTTTAGAAAAATGGCATCTATAAATTCTTGTTAGTCCTGCTCATAATGAGAGAGTTATTGACAAAGCTAGGATGTGAACCACATTCTAGCTATTATTCATTTTTAAATTAAAATATCATTATGTTAGGGAAGAAAATAAGAGCCTTTAATCATGAATATGTCCTATATAGAACCAAGATACCAATTTTCTCACATGTAAGTTCACTCAGTAAACAGTAAATTTGAGTGCATTTGCTATAAAGACAAGACTAAGTCCTAATATGAGAATGAAATTTGCTGCCCCCATGATATGCTTTGGCTGTGTCCCCACCCAAAATCTCACCTTGAATTGTAATAATCCCCGTGGGTCACAGGTGGGACCAGGTGAAGGTAATTGCATCATGGGGGTGGTTCCCGCATGCTGTTCTCATGACAGTGAGTTTTCATGAGATCTGATGGTTTTATAAGGGGCTTTTCCCTACCTTTGCTCTGCATTTCTCTCTCCTGCTGCCACATGAAGAAGTACGTGTTTGCTTCCCCTTCTGCCATGATTGGAAGTTTCCCGAGGCCTCCCCAGCCATGCTGAACTGTGAGTCAATTAAACCTCTTTCCTTTATAAATTACCCAGTCTCAGGTCTGTCTTGATTCGCAGTGTGAGAATAGACTAATACACTCCATTACTATATCTCACTATAAAATTATTTAAAAATATTTTAACATTATTATTTTACCCACTTGTGAGAACTCAAAACATCCTTTGAAATAAATAGGGAAAATATTTCCAAAAATAAAACATTTTATTTGTAGAGGTTCTTTTCTCAATGCCGCATAATCAAGCGCCACTTGAGGACCTTAATAACAATCTTTATCAAACTCTAAAAGGAGTTTATATCTTTCATTGCTAGGCAGAATACTCATGACTTACCCTGGTTGTCTGAGCAGTCATTATCTAGAATGTTACTGGTTACTATGGCAGAAAAAAATAGAGCATTAGAGAGTCTCCCATTGGTAATTAAATTTTCTGTCAAAAATTGCCATGTTATTTCCTTCCACAAGTCATTATCAGAACTAGTCAATGATGACTGTGTTCCAGTCTTCTGCCTGTTTACTCTGAGGTCCTTTCCCTACCCTTCTCAACCTTGCCCTGGTTTTCAAGAACTGCATTTCATAGGGCTTTTTGCTGTCTGGATTCCAGGTAGTTTTGGCCACTGGGAGGTACTCATGGTGGAATGTGGAGGGGGTGGGGGATAGTGGATAAATTAGATGATTTCATCTCCTTCTTTCAACCTTGGACAGTATCTCCAGCAGCAGTGGCTTCTCTGTGATTTCACCTCCCAACAGACAGCTTGATGTAGTTCCAACTTCCACAAATGGCTTCCGGGGTCTGTTAATAGTACTTTCTCTTTGACCTTCCTTGCCTAGGTGGCTTTCCATCCTCTATTTGGCCTCTCAGCTCTTTTAACACATGCATAAACATTTCCCTGTATTAAATTCTCTATTGAAATGTTAGCGTGGTTTATGTTTTTGAGGAGCTCCTAACTAATACATCCAGATTAGGACATTCAATCTTACCGTGTTCCCAGAGGACACAGAACTGGAAATATTTGGTGAACAGCTCTCATGATTGCTGTACTGCCTATTTACATCTGACTTGCAACCTACCTCTCTCCAGCCAGACCTCTACTCTAAACTATAGGACCGTATATATACATATATATGTGTGTATATATATATGTGTTTGTGTATGTGTGTGTGTATATATATATATCCAATAAACTACCTGCTTTTGAATGTTTCAAACACACAGTAAACTCAGCATGTCAAGGTTGCAACACATGCTCAATCCCCCAGCAAACCTCATCCTCTCCTGCTCCCTCTCTCATGCATTTTGTTAGTCGAGACAAACAAATGTAATTCATTCTTGCAACTTCATTCCCTCTAGCCTGCACAACCGTAATTATAACCATAATCATAGTCATAACCATAACCATACCAATAATTAAAACCCACAGCCATTACAGTTATGTAACCTGTGATACCCTAAATACCTCTCTCTTCTATTCACTTCTCTACATTCCACTGCTGTCCTATTCCAAGCTCCTGCCTTCAGCTGAATGATTGCAATAACGCCTTAACCTTGTATGTGATGTTATATTCTCAAAATTAAAGTCAATAATTTTTAAAGACCTTCAGAGATTCAAACCTTCAGTGAACAAAGATTGTGACCTTCAGTGGCTTCTAATTGCTCTTAGGAGAAAGACAATACTCCTTAACATAATCCTAGAAGACCTAGCAAAAACTTCCTCTTCAACCGTATCTCCCTCCCCACCCCTGCCCCTGATATGCCATCTTACTCTCTGAATTCTGGCCTCACTAGCTTCTTTAAGTCATTTATAAGTGTCCGTCCTTCCCAACCCCCAACATAACCTCAGGCTTTTAAATATACAATTACCATTGTCTGGAACACTTTTCTTCCTTACCCTCTATGTTAACATCATTTAGTAAGGATTTACTTCAGTGTTATAGCCTCAAGAAAAACTTGCCTGACCACCCTGACTACATAAAATACCCTGTTACACACATTCAGTTGTGTCATGTACCTCTGCCAGGAAGCATTAACAGAATTGTGATTTTACATTTCTTTGCGGGATTCTTTGATGAGCAGTAATCTCCTACAATCACAATTGTCTTTAAACTCTTTCAGGTGAGAGACAATGGATGCTTTTGCTAACCATTATATCCATAGCTCCTATCATTGTCTGGGACATAGCTAGCTCTAAATAAATATTTGATAAATTAGAGTACTTCTCTTCTTCTTCCCCCCCTTCTTCTATCCTGTCTTTCTCTCTTTCTCCCTCCCTTCCTTCCTTCCTCTGTCATTGTGGATTTACTATTAGGAAATGACAGGTCTGGTACTGAACAGTTAATTCCTACCTATAATTTTTAATCCCTCACCAGTACCTTTTTTGGTTGATGTGGAGAGTATTCAGACAGTGTCTAAGTTAATTTTGTGTTGCTATAAAGGCATACCTGAGGCTGGGTAATTTATAAAGTAAATAGGTTTATTTGGCTCATGGTTCTGCAGGCTGTATGAGAAGCATGGCACTAGTATCTGCTCTGTGTCTGGTGAGGGCCTCAAGCTGCTTCCCCTGATGGTGGAAGGTGAAGAAGAGCTGGCGTGTGCAGAGACCACATGATAAGAGAGGAAGCAAGAGAGAGCCGGGGGAAGGAGCAAGGCTCTTTCTAAAACCCCCCTTTTTTCTGAAACTAACATTCTCACCCAAGAGCCAATCCAGTCTCATGAGAGCTAGAACTTACCACCATGAGAATGACATCAAGCCATACATGAGGGATCTGCCCCCGTGACACAAACACACACCTCCCATCAGGCTCCATATCCCACCACCACCACACTGGAGATCAAATTTAAATATGAGATTTGGGGGACAAACATCCACACTATAGCAGACAGAATATTTGTGGTCATGGGCAGCCTATCATAGCAGAGAGAGGGTGCAGATTTTCACATCAGAAGGAATACGTTTCGAGTCCTAGCTTTGCCACTTGCTTGTTTTGCACTCTGGGCTATTGCAATGATCTCTCTGAACTCAGTTTCCTTCTTGGTAACATAAGAGGATAATAAGCAGAGCCAGCTTGTGGGCATTTCAGTATAGTAATTATATATCTAATGAAATAACCTCACATGTAGAAACTACTCAATAAATAGTAGTCATTTTGGCCATTGTTAAAAAATTATTAAGTAATTATAGATTTTAATAAGGACTATTAGGTAGCACAGTATATAGGAAAATCTTTACTGAGTGTTCATATGTAATGTTTGAATCAGACAGTGAAACATAATAACGGATAAGAAATATAACGTACAATTTTGGAGGATTAAAATGCAGTTCATTTATTAAATGCTATGTGAAGGCCGGGCGCGGTGGCTCAAGCCTGTAATCCCAGCACTTTGGGAGGCCGAGATGGGCGGATCACGAGGTCAGGAGATCGAGACCATCCTGGCTAACACAATGAAACCCCGTCTCTACTAAAAATACAAAAAAATTAGCCGGGCGTGGTGGCGGCGCCTGTAGTCCCAGCTACTTGGGAGGCTGAGGCAGGAGAATGGCGGGAACCTGGGAGGCGGAGGTTGCAGTGAGCCGATATCGCGCCACTGCACTCCAGCCTGGGCGACAGAGCGAGACTCTGCCTCAAAAAAAAAAAAAAAAAAAAAAAAAATGCTATGTGAAAATGATGTGTGTAGGTGCATTCAACTATATATACACACACTGCGTCTGTTTCTATTTGCCTATATATTCTTTTTTACCTGTATACCCTTCTATTAATATTACTTAAATTGATAAATCATACTTGTATACGTTTATGGAGTACAGTGTGATATTTTCATGTAGCTATGCAATGTGGAATGATCAAATTGAGGTAATGGGTAGTTCCATATATCTTAGGTGAAAATATTGTAATAGCACCCATTGCTGTCAATTTTTTTCATTAACTTTTGCATTGTTTAAAACACTGCATTTCAATACTTTTTTAAGTGTTTTTAATTCTTTAGAAAGATAATCCCACTGGAATACCTTGATCTCTTACTTCATAGAGGAAAAGTAGAGGAAAGAAAAAGCTTGTGACTCTTTGCTGGTACCCCCAACAATGTCTGTCTTTGTGGGATGAGAACTGATGTCATTTTTGGCAACTGTATGGCTGATACTGTTCTGTGAGATTGCAACATATCCAATACATGCCTGATAGGAAACCCTTTTCAAAGTAGTAAACAACCCTTCACAAGGCAGCCCTGCCAAAGCTATGTATTGCCATTCAACAGAAGATGAACAGGACAGTCCTTTTCTCTTTACTTTAAAAAGCATATGCCTTTAATGATGTGTTATCGTTTAAGCCATCTGCAGATGTACTGTCCATCCAAATTGCCAGTTAAATTGTTGATTATTAGAAATTGTTGTGATTGTCTAATTATGTTTGTGTCATAAAACGACTCTATTTTCTGTCACAATTTGATGAGGCCCTGCTTTAGAATAGCAATACAACACATTTTACCCATTTGCAGGTATTTCAAGTATTAAATTGGATGAATCTTTTTAATTTTCTTCCACTGAATTGAGTTCAAGTGAATTTGATAGGATTATTAGAGCGGCTTGTGTCTGGAATAACAATGATGACTTACAGAAGGAACCAGCAGGACTGATGTTATTGACGAAAAGATACTTTAGACCCTTTATTTGTCAGCAGGGCGCCCTGCTCTGTGGTTCCTCTATTGAGTCCTTTCCTGTGTACAGTGCCCGCCTGTTGTACTTTGAAGGCACTAAATGCATCTTTTCAATCAATATTCAATTATATAAGACAAGGAATGCTGGTTAAGTAACGGTGCCTATCTTACAAGGAAATGCATTTCCCCAAATAATTTGTCAGGGCTTCTGGGTTAGTTCGTCTTTCCTGCCTCTGGTTGAGTACTTGCCCAGTTACACTTGTTGAACACGTGCTTTACCTTCCTGCAGAGAGTCTCCTTTGGTGATGTGTTTCTTGCTTTCCCTCTGGAAACACCCTTCTCAGCTCCATTCCTTGCAGTATTTGACTCTCGCTGCCCGGGAAACCAGAGAACATTCTTCCTAGTTTCACTTCATTTTCTTGCCTTCTCATATAGGCCACTGCCAATCAGCTGCCTCATTTTAATCTTGCAGTATATGTTTATATTGGTCTTACCTTGTCCTTTCTTCCTAAATAAACCTGGGGAGCTTTGGTCATGTTCATTTTTCAACAAACCTGACTAGGTATTCTAATTTCATAAATTAACCATCATTCTTGTTTTATTCCACTGGAAATTGACTTAACATATTAGTCACTTTGGCCCAATCTGCCAGGCAGGCATGAGGATATTGCTTTCAAAGCTACCTTCTAATTGAAGAAATATGAAGATTTCACAGGTCAACACGTAGGCAGTGTGAACTGGGGAGCTTTTAGCATATTAATTGGGCTCTGAAGAATTCACTATAGTTAATGAAAGTTGTGCTTGTTATCTGAGATAAATGGAGGGTGCTGTTGTACCTTTCATAGGACAATTCAAAAAAACAAAAAAAACCAAAATAAAACATTAACATAAAATAGATAAGCAATGCATAAATAGGTTGCAGCTCATATTATAAGAGTTTTGAATTCATTTTATTTCATTCCCATACTTCTCAAGCAATCCAGCTACACCCACATCTTGTTTAATTGACAGATTTGGACTGTCTTGCTGGCTAGGAGGATAAAGGCAACAAACTTTCTGACTGATCCTGGATTTTCCTCAAGAGCAAGTTTCCTTAGTTACTGATTCTCACATCTACTCCCCTGATTTTCCTGTTCTGCTCTACTGTGTCCTCTGGATATCCTGCTTCCTGAATTCCACCTTTGAGCCTCCTGGTTCTTAACCATCCATGCTACCTTCAGAGTCTGCTTGTCTGCTCATTCCTGTTAATTTTTTTTAACTTGATCTTTAATTGTGAGTTTTCTCACTTCCTGCCTGTTCTAACTTGGGCTCAACCTTGACCTCAATCTTCAGCTCTGCAGGTGGGAGATGTATGGAATAACTGAAGTACTCCACTTGTGTTCCTGTTCATAACACAAAAGCCATTGTCATTTGACAAATAGATGATAAAGAATCTGTTGTTATTATTTTTACTTTTATCTCATTATTACGAGTATTAGAAAATGCTTTACTAAGCTTCTGCCAAATATTAGACTGTGTGCTGGGAGTTCTATATGTCATATCTCTTTTAAGCCTCACATCATTTACAGAGGAGGCACTGAGAGGCTGTGTTGCCTCCCCAGGCCACACACTTATTAAATGAAGGGGTAAGAATTTGAATCCTGACAGTCTGACTGCCTAGCATGTACCTTTATATTTGACGCTGTACCACACTAAATTATACCACATAAATCCATTCTTAAATATAAAAATCTGTATCCTCAGACTTTCAGGGTGTTAACTTTGCACTGTGAGTTGGAGTCTTGACATTTTAAAAAAGTTTCTTTCTGTTTGTTTTGGATTTTCATGGCTTATTTTTTTATTTAGGAGTATAAAAATAAGACAATGAAAGTTTGGACAACGTTACATACTTTTTTCATCTTCAGAAGTCCAATTTTTAATGATATGTTAAAATAGTCTCATAGAATCATTCATTCTACAAATTCAGCAACTGTTTGCTGTGTATCTACTGTATACTAGCAATGATCAAAGGCACTGGGGATGTAATGGTGAACAAAAAGGAGTCTCTCTTCTTCTATAGTTTACACATGTAAATTGGACATTGGTCCAGCCATGAAGAGTAAGAAACAACGTAAGGGACTTTATTGAGCTTCAAATTAAACTCTGTTAAAAACAAACAAACCAGAAATATATATGTAGAGTGCTTGATGTGTTCTGTGGCTCTCAATAAGTGATAGCTTTGAAAAATAAAAGGTAGGTAATTTGATTTAATATTCTAAAGAGTATCAGATGCTTGCAAACAGAGGGTATAACAAAATCATACTATGATATTTCCTGAAAGGTAATTTAAATTTTAATTTAAATATTTTATTCAGCTTTTTTATCGCTATATAATTATACATAAATACATAACTTGAATCATAATATTCTAGTTTTACTTTTCTTGCTTCCTATTGGGCTCCTCCCTTTCCATCCCTTTCCCTCTTGATGCAAACCAGCCACCCCTTGCAGTTACCCCCAACAATATCAAAGTGTGTGTACTTTCATTTTTCCTCCCTATGTTCTTATATTTCTATTTAGGAATTACAGCTACACACACAAATATAGAGTTTTATCACTTTATAGAAAAATTTAATTATCAATATTGGTGTTTCTGCATCTTGCTTTTATTAATAACACTCAATAAGTCATAGATAAGTTGGTTAATTGGTATAAAAATACAGTTAGAAGGAATAAATTTTAGCATTTGATAGATTGTGGAAATTATAGTTAATAATTTATAATATATTTCAAAATAGGTATAAGAGGAGGAACATAATGCTCCCAACACAAGGAAAAGATAAATGTTTGAGGTGATGGATATTCCAGTTAACCTTATTTGATCATTACACATTGTATACAGGTATCAAAGTATCACATGTAGCCCCTGACAGCTGTACAACTATGATATGTTAACAAAGACATACAAAAATTTCACATTATTTTTGTATTAAATAAGTATAATTTTATAAGTAAAAAAAATTCTCATTGAATCAGTCTAACTAAACAGACATAGCTCTGTTTTCATTTTCCTAATAGGTGCCTAATATTCCAGGTGAAGTGGCATAATTTATTTTGTTTTACCCTATTTGCCACAGGCACATGGCTCCCAGGCTTTGGCATTACAAATATTGCTGCAATAAGCATCCTTAAATATATGTCCTTAAATAATTCTGTATCTGTGGAATAGATTCCAAAGCGTGAGCATGATTGGATAAAGAAGATGAGTCTTAAAATTTTAAATAGATGTTGAAAGATTGCTTTAAAAGAAGAAAAGATGTATCAGTTTTGTTTTTACAAGTATATTCGGACATTTCTTCACACGTCCACAAGCAAGTGGTGTGAGAGAGTTGTTTAAATTGATGCTAGTGAGATAGTTATAGATTGATCAGTTGTTACTTTGAATTTGCCTAATGACTTATGTATTGAACTTTGTTTTGATAAGTTGCTTGGCCTTTTAAATTTTCTCTTCTGTAAATTACCCAATTTAAATATCTAGCCCATTTTTTTCTATGGTATTGTTTATCCTCTTGTCAATTTGTAAGTCTATTTTATATATTGTGGATATTAACCCTATGTGTTTTCTGCATTTCAAATTATTTTTCAAATCTACCATTGCCTTGAATTTTTAAATGATGTTTTCCATAAAGGAACATTCAAAGGTTTTTGTATAGTAAATTTGTCTCTCTTTTAGGGATCTACCATCTTGTTTAAGACGATTTTCTTGTCTCTTAGATTTTATGTCTTGCTTTCTAGATTTTTAAAAAACATATGTAATCTTTTAATATTTTAAAACATTTGTAAGCCTTTGATAGATCAGGATTTTTAAAAACTTGATTTAAAATAGAGTTACTCTTTAAATTTCCTCCAGATGGAAGGACAGTTGTGATACAATGATTTAAAGCATAATTTATCATGTTCCCACAAAATTTAACTAAGATTGTTTATTAAAAGTAACCCCTCTTTTTATAGATACAAAAATCTCTCATATAAATATTTGGTCAAGTTGTCATTCATACGTTCAACAAATATTAAGTACCTCCTGTTTTCCTGGAATTCTGAAAGAAGCATGGGAGTAGGGGAAGCACAATTTTGAAATGGCTACTGCTTTTTAGAGATACAGCATTCAATTGTGATAACAGTGGTGGGTCCAGAAATCTCAAAAGGCTGAAATCTGTTGATGGCTCTGTCACTAAGAGTATGACAGGGTTCTGACACTCAGCAGTGCTGGGGTTTAGTTTCCTCTGAAACAAAATGAGGAAGTTATGTCCAATGATCTCCAAAGCCCTTTCTAGTCCTCAAACATGACAGCAGCTGTTCAGTCTCTTGTACTACCCAGCTATTTAAAGTTATCTTCTTCCCAAACAAGCAAAAACTCATAGCTGAGAGAGAGAGAGAGAGAGAGTGAATGAATACAAATAAATGAATGTGAATGTGTAAATTGGATGGACTGAACTCAGCCAATCTGAAATAGAGCTGAAAGTGATTTGGTGATCAAACTCTATGTCATCTTTCTTCTCTGAATTATGGTGTGATGGGACAGGGGTTTGGAAACTCATTTTAATGAAAGAGGTGAATCACTCCTTGGCTGAAAACAGGTAACAAATTACTTGAGAAAACTGGCACCACGATATTTTGCAGGTAATTAAGCATTCACCTTCCCTGAACTCTCACCTTGATCCCTCAAGACATATTCAGGATTTAATCACAATATATACATTATGTGTAGCTCAACCAAATTTTAAAATTGCCATTCTTAATTTAGTAGTAATTTGTTAGATTATTCTGGTTCAAATCACCTCAATAATATCGACTTTAATTAAAATAATCAGCGTAATCACAGTGATTCATTTTAGTGCTTTTGTTTTACATAAAAATCTATGAAAACTTTCTTTTTTTTTGGAAGACAATTTAAAAAATAGGCTGCCTGTCTTAATGTATATAACAAGTTAAGTGTAAAATCCTTTGCAGGTATATATTCTTTGTAATTTATGTCTAGCATAGTCATGTATTTGAAATCGAGTTAGCCATTGAGATGAAGGAAGAACTTTGTCATGCAAAGCCATTGAAACAACATACAAAAATAACTCGAAGTTTTTATAAGTGACCATTTGTGGTCATCTTGTATGTTTGAATTAAGGAAACAAATTGAAATAGCCAAATAGATAAAGGAAGAGCTTCCCTGGCATGCAAAAGAATGATTCAATGGGTTGTGCTAAAGAGATACCAGACAATAAAAATGGGAGTAAAACAGTAATTGCCTGAAATAATTTCATTAATGCTTTAAAACTGGTAAACTCACTGAATGAAAGAGATTGTGAGGACAGAATTTGCATTCTGACATTCCCATGAACTGTAATTTATGTGCTTGAATTTCTTTCTGTGTAGTATTCTCTAGCAAAGAAAGTGTCCAATAGGTGTGTCTGCTGCCATTTTAATTTGGGTGTTAGATATTCTAATTTTCATCAAAATGAGGCATTGTTTCAAGTTGTTTCCACAATAAGAGCGTATCTGCACAGGCAAAACATATTTTGAAATGGATAAATGGATACATATGGATATGGGTGATATTTCTTAATAGTGTAACTGGATTGACTCAGGCAGACATTTCAGCCCGACATTTTCTTTGAACTGGATCCTCTGTCCTGTAGCAGAGGACTCCAGCCGATGAAGTTAATTAGTGCCAGAGTAAGATGGTCTCAGCAGGTGGCTGCTTCAGACTCTCTCTCTCCTCTGTTGAACCCTCATGGTTGGAGAAGGGCTTGAGTAGTCTTGTCTTACTGACAGCTGTCTACTGTTAATGGACCATATGCAGTGATGGTAAAGTTGCCATCAACTGTTGATGAACCATATGTAAATGGTGAACAGATAGCAGATGAATACTTAGAAACAACGAAAGGCCTTCACTGCTGGACTGGGAGTCGGAACCTTAAAATGATTTTAAGAAAAGCTTGCTAAAACTGTGTCACAATCATCATACCTTTACTGCACACACCCTCTGTCACTCAGGTTGAGGATCTAAGAAAGATAAGCCAATGGAAAGATTAGTGCCTTAGGTTTTCCAAAACCTGACATAGAAGGCTATACTACCCCACAGAGACATGCTTTTTCAGTTTCATTAATGAAAAGAAAATTAATGATAGCAAACTAATCACTAAGCTCAACCACTTTGTAAAGTTAAAAGTATTATCTAAGGGAAGGGCAGGTTTCTGAATTCAGTTACGTTGGTAGCAGAAATTCATTATCAAATCATGAGTATGTGAAGACTTTTTTTTGAAAGACAGTTTGATTCTACAGGGATGCCCTTTACTTTCTATTAAGAGTATGATGTTCTATAAGCTGAGATGGGGGAAGAAGTAGCTACTTAATTTACAGAGAGGTGATTAAAGCTTATATACAATGGACATACTCTTAAAGTAATATAATAATAATTGCCAATATAATTGCCAGTTACTTTGGATATCCTAATAATTTCATCCACACATCATTCTTATGAAGCAGATACTATCATTATCTTTATTTTATAGATGAGAGAAACTCTAGCCTAAAGAAATTAAGTAACTTGCTCAAGATTACACAGCTGAGGGTTTTCACCTCAGTCTGTCTCTGGAACCGCTACTCTTTTTTTTTTTTTTTTTTTTTTTTTTAATTTTACTTTAAGTTCTGGGTTACATGTGCAGAACGTGCAGGTTTGTTACATAGGTATACATGTGCCATGGTGGTTTGCTGCACCTATCAACCTGTCATCTAGGTTTTAAGCTCCGCATGCATTAGTTATTTGTCCTAATGCTCTCCTTCCCCTTTGCCTCCCACCCCCGACAGGCCCCGGTGTGTGATGTTCCCCTCCCTGTGTCCATGTGTCCTCATTGTTCAACTCCCACTTATGAGTGAGAACATGTGGTGTTTGGTTTTCTCTTCCTGTGTTAGTTTGCCGAGAATGATGGTTTCCAACTTCATCCATGTCCCTGCAAAGGACATGAACTCATTCTTTTTTATGGCTGCATAGTATTCCATGGTGTATATGTGCCACATTTTCTTTATCCAGTCTATTATTGATGGGCATTAGGCTTGGTTCCAAGTCTTTGCTATTGTGAATAGTGGTGAAGTAAATGTATGTGTGCATGTGTCTTTATAGTAGAATGATTTACAATCCTTTGGGTGTATACCCAGTAATAGGATTGCTGGGTCAAATGGTATTTCTGGTTCTAGATCCTTGAGGAATCGCCACACTGTCTTCCACAATGGTTGAACTAATTTACACTCTCACCAACAATGTAAAAGCGTTCAACCTCTACTCTTAAGCTGTGCACTAAACTGGGTACTGTTAGTTTAAAGGTGAAGTGATTTAGCCTCATTTGGACCTTATTTCCAGCGATTGGACCAGTTATTCAAGTGACATCCATGGAACATGGTGTATGTTTGCTAAATCATTATTTGAGGTAAGAATAACTGAATAAATGGGTAAAATCTATGTGTAAGGAAGCTATTGTTATTGCATTGCTATGCCACAGGGGCAGTTATTTTCCTGCCATTATACTGATGACAGATTAATTTTACTCTTTGTAAAATGTAAGAAATTACAGGAATACTGCAAAGCTGCTTTGCAAACTCCATAAAGCAACATATGTTAAGTGTCTTGACCGCAGAAGAAAGTTGTTATACACCTAAATTTCATTGAGTCTGATTCTCTGATTTCCATTTTAGAAATCAAATGTGTAAATCTAAAGACAAAAATCCTTTATATAGGAGTTAGAAATTATTACTCTTGGTCATCCTGCTTACAGCCCATGTAGGAAGAGATTCAGCACCCAACAACTTCCTCCTTATGGCTTTATCTGTGACTTTTAAGATCTGAACCATGTGTTAAAGTCTAGTGATCTTGTTACTTTTCTACAGAAAAGTTATACAGCAGGAAATGTTGGAGGGTAATTTAAATGAGGTTAGAAAGGGAAGATAATTAAAGAAAATCTAATGATTTACTAAAATGAAGGTATAATTTACAACATGTATTATACATCAAATACCTTTAGGTTAATAAAATAAAGCAAGGCATACTTACTTTCAAATAACCACTCTATACTACTTCTGCCTATATTATAGGAGTTTTATCAGGCTCTCATATCTGACAGTGAAATGGTGCTCATGGACTGAAGTCTTGTGTTGAGAGTTTGGAGGCTGTGGTGCTAGATTTTCTTTTACTATAGTAACTTGTTTTGTGATACTTGCTAAGTCATGTAAAAAGTTGGCCTTTAGATATTCCTTCTATGTAACAGTGGTTTAGAATCCATAATCTCAACATTTTTTGTTAGTTTGTTATATTGTGGTTTTAATTCTACCAGATGCTATGATTCAGGGTCAATGGGATCTTCAAATATTTAGTTATTAACTTGGCTTAAGCAAAGACTGCATTCATAAATTGTATATTAGTAGAAATTTGTACTAATTGTAAAAAATGGAAACAATTGAAAAATACTTAAAACATTTATTACAAAGGTGTTTTTCAAGGTTATGATGGCACAATTACACGTATTGGAAGAGCTGTAATTGGTACTTTCAACTTTGAGAATACTTTCTATATAACTGATAGGTTTTCAAAAGGAAGAAACTCCAGTATATCAAAAAACCATTGGCCTTTTCAAGTAATCATTTCCATGCTAGTGTTAACAAAAGAAACACTGCAAATACGTAATATCATTGTGTAGTTTTCAGAGAACTGTTGCCTAAGTCACTGTTAATGTAAAATAAAGTCAGAATGCTTTTGACTTGATGCTGAAATATGTTGGATTTCAGCAAGCCTTTAAAAAAATATTTTCCCGCTTGTATTATTGATGAAAATAAGATGATCATAGACACACCATTCACCCATTTAGTGACATTTCACGTAATTGTTTCACATGTTTTTCCTGTATTTATTGTTTGCACTGTTTTACTTCCATGTTGTGGTTGTTTTACTTGAAATGAAGACTGTAGTTTCAAACATTCAAAATGGAATTGAGACCTAAACTGTTCTACCTAATGGTGGAGGCTCAAAGCTGATTATTTGAAGTGTCTGGATAATCTTCTCAGTTCTTATCATGATAAGACTGCCCAAGAATGCCGATTGACATTGATCAGCCTAGAGTCTTTTCCTTATGCACAATTCTCTTGCCCTTGCATCAGACAAGCTAAACTTTGGATGTTTGTACACAACTAGTTTCAGTTTTGGTGGTTAGCTTTCAGAAAATTAAGAAGATGGAGTTATTATGAAAGCAAGCTAGGAAGTCTTACTTTCTACCTGTGTGGCCCTGGGCAAGTTACTTGGCAGATTTTAAGGCTAGTTTCCTCAGTGGGCTTAATGATATTGCCTGCCTCATTAAGTCGACGTGAATATATCTGGAGCTAATCCGTGTGAAAATGGTTAATCTACTGCCTGACATATAGTAAACTATTCAATAAATGTTAGTCATGATGACGATGTAGATGATTATTGATGATGATGACGATGATGGCAGTGAAGATGATAATTTCAGAGAAGATTTTATCTGTGCAGTGCAGTATCATTCTTAACCTCTCTTGAAAAAGCATAGGTTCCATTGTATAATTACAGATTCTAGGACAGAAAATTAATGGAATAGGCTTTTGTAAGGGATATGCAGTAATTTTCTCAAGTCCCCAACCCCACAAAAGAATACCTAATTTTTAAGAGATCAGAGTGATGATCACCCCAAAGTTGGTCACAGTCTACTAGCAAATCTCACAATCATTGCTAAACAATCGCAACACCTGTGTACCACTCTTTTCTATTATTAGCAGATCACAATTCTCCCATTAGTGAGAGCAAACATCAAAATTGCCTTACATGTCTACTCTAAAGCAAACCACTTTGATAATCTTTTCAAAAGAAAAGACTGGGCACTTCTGGAATATTATCTTTTGTCTACTAGTATGAATACATGTCACTACCACTAGTTTTCCTCTAATTTTTTCTTCCAGGACCTCCTATCCTGCCTCCCACATTTCCTACCTAGCTTGCTTGCTTTTCTGTTCATTTGACTTTCCACATGCTTCAAAGACTTTAGGCTATGAGTGGTGGAGGCTGTGAAGCCTTACCTAATAGCAAAAGTGGGGAAATGGAGTATATAATTGGATATCCAAAACTAGTTTTTATGATCAGCTCTCTCCATGAAATAATAGGCAACACTCAGATGAAAAGTATCCTAGTATCAAATATTCCATACATATAGATTCTTGTATGTTTTAACCCTTATTTAGTTATACCTTGAGATAGCTCTAAGCCTTCTCCAGTCTGTTAAACTATGGCAACTAATATTATTTGTAATTTGTTTTCCATCAGGGAATTATATATATCTAATTATTATCTCCCTTTTTTCTGCCATTCATTTTTCTCCAACCTTAGGGAATCATAGTTTCTTTTCTTTTCCCTCTTTCTATTCCACATTTCATCATGTTCCCTCAGAATGGTATAACTTCATGTCTGCATATATTTTTATTCATTCATTTAAAACACACACACAAACACACACACATGCACACACACCCACAGTTCATTCACGTATCAGAAAACTATAGTAGGTATTGGAGATCCAGAAGCAATTCCAACATAAAGGTCACTTCTCTCATGAAACTTACATTCAAGTGGGTGAGTAGATCATAAGGTAACAGCAGTTGATAAGCCCTAACAATAAACATTACAGGGAGATTAACATCAATTATGGTGATGTAATGGAGAGTGGCTAGATAGGCAAGGTTTTTCTGGGGAGATCATATTTGAACCCAAACCTGAATAAGAAAGCATCGGACAAGGAAAGATATAGGGAAGAAATACAAAGTCTCTCTGGCAGCGTCAAGTTGGCAGGTTTGACTAACAGGAAAAAAACAAAGCAAAACAAAAAAAACTGTGACTGGAGCATGACAGGCAAGAGTAAGAATGAGACAATACTGGGATGGAGAAGCAGTCATAGGACAGATCATGCTGGGCATTGGCAGCGAACTTGCATTTTGTTCTAAATATAATAGGAATCCATTGGAAGGTTGTAAGTAGGATGTGTGATATGGTTTGATTTGCCATTTTCGTTTGCCACTTTGACTGCTTTTGGAAAATGTTTTGTAGCAAGTCATAGTGGGTATAGTGAGATGTGTGGTTGAAGGTTGTTACAATTCTTTTGGATTGTTCTAAGATGGTGACATTATAATTAAAGAGAAATTGACAAATTCAGGATATATTTTGGCAACAGAGGCAAAGGGACTAGCAGATAGATTGTTCTGTTTGTAATCTAATAGAATTACCCTAATTATATTTGACAAATCTGACCACAGTGCTCAGGACAAATTTGAATCAGGGATTGAGAAATTAAGTACTGAGTGGAAATTCTTACCATTAAAAGAGAAAACAGTGTAGTCAACCTTAAAAACATTTAAAATTGTTCATAAATCCCCATTCAAAATGTCTGCAAGACTTTCCATCAAACTTACCGGTATCCTTTAAATAGGCCTTTCCGTAAAAACAAATTATTAATATTTTGAAAAGAGGAATTCTTTTTCCATTCCTAAAATACATAATTAGATACAAAATAGGTAAAGAAACTACCAACATGGGCATGCGAATTAGGCACCGTAATAGACATTGTAATATAAATATAGTATACATTCCTCATACTCAAGGATTTCATATCCCAGTGGAGTGGCAAACATGTAAACAACAATACAAATATCCCAATGCATCTCAGAGGGTGGACATAATTGCTCATGAAACTCTGCTCAAGGATGTCTTTCTAGAAACAGGTATTTATCACTGATGCCTGTAGGCTCATGAATTCCAAAGAAAAGGCCCAGCATGGACCACTGTATGCGTATATGGCATGCTGTATATCAGAATTATCCAGTAGCTACAACTAGTAAAATTGTGATAAATTAATAAATGAAGTGATGAAAGAGTTGAGATGTGGCTTGCTGTGTAGGCTGCAAAAGATTCTGAAAAGCCCAGGTGCTGTGGTCAAACATTTTTTATGTATTTGATCCTGTAAAATGCCATACTGTTTTTTGCAGTGGCTGTATCATTTTACATTGCCACCAGGGTTCCAGTTGCTCCATGTCCTTGATGACACTTGTTATTTTCTATTACAGTCAAGAGCCACATAACGATGTTTCAGTCAATGATGAACCGCATGTAGGATGGTGGTCCCATAAGATTATAATGCTGTATTTTTACTGAACCTTTTCTACGTTTAGATACATAAATACCTACCATTGTGTTGCAATTGCCTACAGTTTTCAGTACAGTAATTTGCTCTACAGGTTTGTAGCATAGGAGCAATAGGCCATACCATGTAGCCTAAGTATGTAATAGGCTGTGTCATCTAGGTTTGTATAAGTACATTCAATGCTGTTCACACAATGAAATTGTCTAAGGACACATTTCTTTTTTCTTTCTTTCTTTCTTTTTTCTTTTTTTTGAGACAGAGTCTCGCTCTGTCACCCAGACTGGAGTGCAATGGTGCGATCTCGGCTCAATGCAACCTCCACCTCCCGGGTTCAAGTGATTCTCCTGCCTCAGCCTCCCAAGTAGCTGGGATTACAGGCACTCACTAAAACGCTCAGCTAATTTTTTGTATTTTTAATAGAGATGGGGTTTCGCTATGTTGGCCAGGCTGGTCTTGAACTCCTGAGCTCAGGTGATCCACCCATCTTGGCCTTCCGAAGTGCTGGGATTACAGGCATGAACCACTGCACCCGGCCATTAGGACACATTTCTTAGAACCTATCGCCATCTTTAAGCAACATGTGCCATTAAATGACACATGACTGTACTTTGATAATAGCCACCCAAATGGGCGTGAAGTATCTGTCAAGTGTTTTAAATTATATACCAGATTTGCAAATATGGTGTAAGTTTTTGGGGGCCAGATGCACAAATGTGAATCAGGATTGATAATACGAGTAAAAGTGAAAAGAAATGATTGTCTTCATAAAATAATTCGCTCATCTAAAAAATATTATTAGGTGTTATCTTTGCACAAGGCACTATGCTAGCCTCAATGTATGTATTAGTTAGCAAACAGAACCTGTCAAGTCCAGTGGGGGAGTATGGGCATTTGTTAAGTAATTACATGAATATATAGTGTGACAGATGCTCTTGGTGCCCATCCACATGCCTTTGGCACTGTAAAGCAAAGACTGTTTACTTCGAATGCCTGTGAATCTCTGCCTGAGGGTTTTTGTTCCTGTTCATTACAACATGCTTGGCCCATGCATGGGGTAAGCCCTCCATGCTGAGGCATTTATATTCCTGGGAGAAGCCCTCAAGCAATGATGGATGAGAAATGGTAAACAACTACTTCAGTTTCTTTGTCCCTCATTTGGGATACCTCTGAGATGTGTTCTATATTTTCTCCCAGAGCTCCATAGCAGGATTATACTCTAATTGTCCATGGTGCTAATATACTTGATAAGGACAACTTTCATGGACTTCCTTTCCTTCTCTGTCTCACTCTAATCCCATACAATGTTTCCTGGGATAACTTCTCAAATTAACTACTTGCACTTAAATTGTCTCAGGAAGTGTGCTAGGGAAACCCAAACTGAGACACATGTTAATACATTTTGATAAATTCTATGCAGGAAATGTAAAGATTGACGTAAGAATTTGTAATAGCAAGTTAAGTCTGTTGGTTCAGGGAAGGCTACTCCGAAGAAGTGTCATTTGAATGTTGAGTGGGAATTAATTAGGTGAAGGCATTCAGGCTGAAGGAAATAGCAGTGCAATAGCCCTGCAACAGGAGAGGGCATGGCATTTCTTTAAAAAGGAGGTGGAACTAAAGAGAGTAAGAAAAATAGTGGCAGCAGGTGAAGCTAGAGAGATAGGCGGGATCCAGTTTGTACTCAGCCTTGTAGATCATGTTGAAAACCTTGTGTTTGTCCAAAGAGCAGTGGCAAACCACAAAACGCTTTTAAGCATAGGAGAAGCATGGTGGGATGTGCCTTTTAAAAGATCTTTTTGGGTGTGTTATGGAGAGCAGATTGTAGTCGGACAAGGAGGGTAAACCATAAGAAGTCAGTTGCACTGGTACAGATGAGAGACAGTGGTAGCTTGGACTAATGTAGGATTTCTCAATCTTGGTACTATTGACATTTTGACTCAAATTATTCTTTGTTTCAGTGGCCTTTCCTGTGCATTGTAAAATGTTAGGTGGCATACTTGGCCTTTTCACACTAAATTTTCTCTAGGAATTGCTGAATGTCATTTGGGGACACAGTTGTTACCAGTTAAGAACTTTCAGACTAGGGTGATAGCAGCGAGTATCTATAGGATGTACACTTAGGTTTAACCCCAAAGGTTTTTTTTAAGCTAAAAACAGTGAGAAAGAGAGAGAGAGAGAGAGAGAGAGGGAGGGAGGAGGGAGAGAGACAGAAGTTGGGCTTTGGCTAGTACCAAAGTTCATTCTTAATAGCAAATACATTAAATAATGGAATATCATGAAAGTGAAAAGTTAACTCCTTTTAATGGTTCATCATGTTTCACGTTAAACTTTTGTGACCCTCCAAAATACTTCTACCTGCCTGCTTTCTTACTTGGGTTAACTGGGCAATTAGTTTTCTACTTAACCTACTTTCAACATTTTCAGCTGTGTTTTCAAAAAACAAATCCAGTGATAAAACAGTAAAAAAAAAAAAGTCATTGTTGCATATTTCTTTCACTATCTCTTTTATAGAGAGCCACTGCTACTAACGCAGTTGTAGCCTTTGTCTTCTGCTTCTTATCCCCCAGCAATTCTCAGAGCCCAGCAAGATGACCATCTCCTTCCTGTCTGATACTTTGGCCAACAAACTTAGGCCAAATTGGTCTCTTTTTCCTCTGAACTCGCACAGCGTGTGTTGATCTTTTGACTTATTTGTCATTAAGACAATTTTATATTAAGACAATTCCAGCATGTGTATCTTTCCTTTGTACCTAAATTACAACCACCGTGTTTTCAAGGTCTGTGTGTTTTTTGTGTGTCTCAGATAGTACTGTGCAAATAGTACATATCATGTAGTTACCTAATAAGTCTGCACATCAACCATATGATTGCCACATAAGTTAGTACTCCAGAAACATCTCTTACCACTTTGAAGGAGCTCTTAGAACCTTTTATAGGGTTGCCTAAAATATATAGAATATATTATACCGCTGACTAATCTTTTTTCAACTATTAAAATCTCAGAGGGCAAATGCCTGAAAATCTACTTTGGTGGCAATGCTGCCAAGGAGAAATGGTGACATTGCTGTGAATGAGCTTGACCCGAATGATGTTAACTACAATATATTGCTTCATGTTTAGTCCAAAGTCACAGAGAAGGCTTTTTATAAAACTACTAATCTGAGCTGATGACTAAAAGAGAAATATTTAAAGGTCTTTCCTCCTCTCCATTGACTCAGTATAAATAGGAATGACATGCACATAGTGAGGGGAGAATGTGGTGCCATGAATAGAGATTTTGTAGCACATTTTTTATTGACTTTAATGAGATGCGTGTGGATAAATGTGTTAGTGCAGTTGGCAGAGTGTCTTTTTTTCAAAGCATCAAGGTTTAGCCTAATGTCTCAGTGAATATTTGAAATGGAACTGGAATTTTAAAGATAAAAAGTAGTGTTCAGAGAGCCCATTGACCCAGGGAGCTTGCAAGGCCCCTACCAGTTTCAACAGTAGTGGGAACATTTGGCAACATTGAGGAATTAAGGCAAGTAGCCCTGGAGTTGTGGGCATTTATAAACAAGTGCAAAGGTAATTATAGGAAAGAGAATGGGAGAGGTACTCTAGCAATGAATAATTTTTCATTGTGTTGATTTCGTTGCTGAGAAAAATAGCAGAATTCCTAGATTTCCATATTTAGTTATAGGAGATGCCTTTCCATAGGAAAGGCTTTGCTGATGTCCTTAAGGCAATGTCTTTAACATGTCCTTGCAACTCTTATATACTGTTGGTATGAATGTATACTAGTACAGCCACTGTGGAAAACAGTTAGGAGATGTCTTAGAAACCTAAAAATAAGATTACCATTTGATCTAGCTGCTGAATATCTACCCAAAGGAAAGTAAATCAATATATCAAAAGGATACCTGTACTCACATGTTTATTGCAGCACTATTCACATGGAATCCATGTAAGTGTTCATGAACAGATGAATGGATAAAGAAAATGTGGTATATATACGCATAAGGGAATACCGTATTGTTCAGCTATAAAAAAAGAATGAAATAATGTCATTTGCAGCAACATGGATGGAACTGGAAGTCATTAAGTGAAACAAGACAGGCATAAAAAGACAGATATCTCATGTTTTCACTTATATGTGGGAGTTAAAAAATTTAGTCACATGGAGGTAGAGAGTGGAAAGATAGATAAGAGACACTGGGAAGGGTGACTTGAGGGAGAGGATGAAGAGAAGTGGGCTAAAGGGTACAAATGTACAGTAAGATGGAATAAATTCAGTGTTTGATAGCAGAGTAGGGTGAATATACTTCACAAAAATATATATTACTTAGGTGATGGGCACACTAAATACCCTGACTTAAACATGTAACAAAATTTCACATGTACCCCATACATTTGTACAAAAAAAGTCCTTAAGGCAAGACTAAAAAATAAAGACAGTGTATGTCAGTTAGTCAACAGTTTGATTGCCCTGTATGTACAGTAAGCAGTATTAGCTGTTGTAAGACAGGTAATTATAATGCATAATCTCTATCCTCGAGGAATTTGCTATTATCTGAGAAGATTAAAAAAAATCTGTGAGGGTAATTGATGATATCTCAATGCCAAGTGTGTTATAACATAAATGAGGGCATTTAGGATACACATGATACTAATTCAGTCAATCATCATTACAAATCAGTAGAATGTACTGTTTATTACTATTTTACAAATGAAGAAAATGGCGGGAGGGTATAGAAAGCTTAGTTAACTTTCACAAGGTCACTGAATTTAATAGTGGAGCAGGAATTTAAACCCAGGTAATCCGACTTCAGAGTTTGTGTGCCCAAAACATTAGTCTGTGTCGAAAGAAGAGAATTGCCAGTTTTATCAGAACAGGAGAAAACATTTTCAGCCTTGAATGAGGGGTGTGCTGTAGATGAATGAAAAGAGAATGAGGTGGGGTCGTGGGAGTGTGTGGATCTGGTGATGTGTTTGTGGGGAGATGGCACAAAATGATAATGCTTCAAGCAGCAGCTTGAAGGTGGAAATTAAAATGGCACAATATGCGTGTATATGTGGGTGGAAGAATGAGTAGCAATTCAAACCTAGGCGATTTTGTGTAGGAGGTTAGTTGATGGTAGGTGGGAATGTAGATTGGTACAGGTTTTTAGGCAAGCAATTTTGCAACACCTTAAAATTTAAAAAGTACATGGCTTCTTACTCAGCCTTTCCCAAACTAGGAATGCATTCCACAGATGTACTTATACTGTATTGTTTTAAAAGTGAAAAAAATGACAATGACATAGATGACCTTCAAAAGGAGAATTATTGGATTGTATTTTAGTGTACTCTGAAGTATTTAAAAAGATGGAGGCTCTTCTATTTTTATTGATAGCGAGAGATGGTTGTAATTTATTGTACAGTGGAACAAAGCGATTTGATGAACAATATGTATAATATGCTTCTATTTTAAAATTAATCGAGTCAAGAAACACTTATGGAACCCTCACTATGGGCTGGGCACTGGTTCCAGTATATGGGATACAGTAGTGAACCAAGCATGCAAACAGACCACACTAAACGGATCTCTGCCTTCTTGGAGCTTGCATTCTAGAGGGGAGACAGATGAGAAACAGTAAGCGGAATAAATAAGTAAATTATATAACAGAAGGATATCAGTGCATGAAAAAATGAAAAGAAGATCAGGTAAATAGGATTGGGAATGCTGACTGGGGGTGGGGTGGGAGATAGTCTTAAATGGGGCAGTCAGGGTAAGACTCATTGAGAAAGTGAGATTTTAGCAAAGACTTGAAAAACATCAAGAGGAACAACAATGGGTCAAACATAGGCCTTAAATTGGCAATATGTCTGGTGTTCGAAGAACACCAAGAAAGATGGTATGGCTAGTGTGGGGGAAGTGAGGGGAAGAGTAGATGAGAAGAGGTTGTAGAGTTAATGTGGGGTCTGGATTATATAGGTTAGGACTGTCCAAAACAAATATTATGTGAACCTCATATGTAATTTTAATTTTTTAGTAGCTACTTTGGAAAAAAATGGAAGAATACCAGGTGAAATTAATTTTGATAGTATATTTTATTTAAGGTGACATATTCAAAATATTTTAACATGTAATCAATAAAAAAGTATTAATGTGATATTTTATACTTTTCGTACTAAGACATTGAAACCTGAGGAATATTTCACATATATCATACATCTAAATTTGGACTAGCTACATTTCAAATTCTCAATAGCCTCAAGTGGCTAGTGGCCATGATATTGAGTAACATAGGTGTAGGGTCATGTAGGTCACTTGTTACGATTTGGCTTCCATGTGGAGTTAAATAGTCATTGTGGAAGTTTGAGCAGAAGAGTGACTTAGTCTAATGTACATTTAAATAGATCACTCTGATAGGTGTGTTGAGAAATGCCCAAGTTTGGAAGGAAGAGGGGAATCGTGCATAGAAGCAGGGAGACCTGTTAGGAGGCTGTTGTGCCAATCCAGGCAAAAGATGATGGAGACTCACTCAGATCCAAGTGTTAGCAGTCAAAATGGGGAGAACTGGTCAGATTGTAGATTTATTTTGAAAGTAGAAACAGTGTAATTTACTGACATGCAGAAGATTGTAGATTTATTTTGAAAGGAGAAACAGTATAATTTACTGACATGTAGAATGGGGGAAAAGGTTGAAAGGTGAAAAAGGAATGTCAAGGATAACATCAAGGCTTTTGGTGTAAGTGGAAAGATAGAATTTCCATCAATTGAAATCGTGGTTCTGCAGGTGGCACAGATTTGGAGGAAAAAACTTAAGTGTGAGATTGCTATTATACCCCCAAGTGAAGATTTGAGTTGTCAGTTGGATATATAAGTCTAAATTTGAGAAAGAAGTCTAGACTAAAGCTATAAATTTGAGAGCTATCAGCATAAGTAAAAATTATTTAAAGCTGTGAGAGTGGATGAGGTCATTAAGGGATTCAGGGTAGATGGGGAAGAGAAGATGTCTGATGACTGAGTCTTGGAACCCTCTAACGCTATGGGGACCAATACCAGTTTGGATGGACTGATACCATATTGATGATTATTTTTACCATTACGTAGGAGAATTTCAAGGACCTGGCCAAGAAGGGGAAGTTTTAATATATAACTGTATTTTTAAAATAATAAATGTATATAAATATATAAAAATATACATTTAATGTATAATAAATGTATATAAATATATAAAAATATACATTTATATATACTATATAAATTATATACATTTATTATAGTTCTGGAATTTAAACATATGTTAGCATTACAGAGAGGACTTCCAGCTATAGCTGAGATATGTAAAGAAGTTGGGAACTTATCACTGCTGTCCTTACAACAAGAAAAAGCTTGACAACTAAATATCAATGGATATTGATGTTATACACATAAGAGAAATGTATTTGCAGGGCAAACCTTCATTGCAAACCTAAAGAGGCAGGTACCTGCAGGGAGACATAAACTGAAGCATTTGCTTACCTGGGGCTAAAGCCTTCAGATGCCATGTAACCATATGAGGAACATTAAACTAGAAAGTCTGATGAATTGCTGGTGTGGTTAAGCATGGGCTAGCAAGCGTGTGTACAGTTCCTTGAGGGCCACAGTCATGGGTGTGGGGTGTTGCTTATACTTATCTAGGCTTTTCCTTCAGTTAGCACACTAGGCTCTCATTAGGAAGATTGGGGATAATCCAGAGAAACCTACCTACTGCCTTTCCCTCTGCCTTGGTGATTGTAGAAGTTTCTAAAGGATATTTTCACTGGATATAAGATTTTGAGTTGGCAGGTTTTTTTTTTTTTTGTTTTGTTTTTGGTTTTTTTTTCTCTCCACCCAATTCCCTGAGTGACTATGAAGGGCATAGAACCCTGACAATCTGTGATGGACATGCAGTGTGAACAAGAAATAAACTTTTTTTTGTTTACATTTTAGCAAAAACAGAAAGTTGTCAGTATAATCATGTTGAGTCTTGAAAGCAAGCATAAGGAAATTTTATATTTTATATTACATACAGATCGGGGAAACCATTGGATGTCTTGAAGAAGAGGAGTATCTGATTTACCCAATAAAATCATGTTCTTTGACTATTAATCCAGTAGCAATGTACAGGCAAAGATTCTCCACTTTCTGAACTAATTCTGACCCTTGGCTCTATTATGTGTCTCAAGTTATGTAATAGGAACAGTAGTAATAACCCAAACCAAATGATAATTACCAGAATTCTATTCAAACTATTAAATAGAATTAACTTTGTGTATGGTTTGCGGCTATGTTTTTTTAAGAAAAAAAAGCCACATACTTATAATGTAGAGAATTATAATAGTATCTTACTGCTTTATATAATTTCCCACAAAATAATATAAAAATACTCATATTGAGTAATTCAACCTGTTTTTACAATTACATGTCCATCATTAAATAACACTTAGCTAAGAGTGTAGTTCCTTATTATTGGCTGTTATACAGAAAGTTAAAAAATTTCTTGTTCTGTAATGCCTTTAAAAATAGTTGTCTATTGAATATATATCTATTTTTCACTGGACTTTTAATTAAATAAGAATCTAGAGATTTTACCTTATTAAGGAAAAGCACGTTGGTTTCAGAAATAATTTTTATGCATGCCCCGTAAATCTTTGAAAAGACAATTTAATATTACGCTTAATGTTATTTTTGCTTTGGGAGAAAAATAACCTATAGCCCCAAAAAGTCTTGTATATGATGGGTTGTCAATTATGGCAACTTACAGCAGGAAAGATTGGGTCTAGATTTTCCTTACTTTGCCTCAGATTTTTCATTTTCTAAAAAATGACCCTTTTCATGTGTTGCAACTGAGGAGAGTTGTGAGTCAAACACATCCTGTTCTCAGATTCATAGATGATATTTTGGTTAATAAATGCATCAGGACCTGGAGAACATTTGAAATATAAAAGAAACGTAGAAATAAGGCAGCCAGTTGTGTCTGTTAACAGACTAAATATGACAAACAAAAGGTCTGAGAGTTTTAAGTTCTGCTTGTTCCCTAGAAATTTCTACTGATTTGAAGATGAACCTTGATTGAAATGTAAAGTTTCAACTTTCAAGAAGCTGAGTAACATACACAGCAGGAACTGCCAATATCGTTTTAATAGACATGTCTTGTAAAGGTGAATTTCAATGAGTTTTCAGAGCTTTCTGAACAGTATTATCACACGTTTTAAGTAAGTAGGTCAATGTTATCATTTATATATAATTTTATTGCTTTAGTGCTATATTTTTGTGATTATTTTACAAATGCTTCAGTAAGAATATACAGAAGTCTCCTGATGATTTTATACTCTTTCTTATTCTTGTTTTACTTGAGAAGTTTTAACTTCGAATCCCTACTTAGCTACTTTAAAACCTGTCTCTGTTGAATAGGAGTGCTGAGAGAGGGCATCCCTGTCTTGTGCCAGTTTTCAAAGGGAATTTTTCCAGTTTTTGCCCATTCAGTATGATATTGGCTGTGGGTTTGTCATAAATAGCTCTTATTATTTTGAGATACATTCCATCAATACCGAATTTATTGAGAGTTTTTAGCATGAAGGGCTGTTGAATTGTGTCAAAGGCCTTTTCTGCATCTATTGAGATAATCGTGTGGTTCTTGTCTTTGGTTCTGTTTATATGCTGGATTACGTTTATTGATTTGCGTATGTTGAACCAGCCTTGCATCCCAGGGATGAAGCCAACTTGATCATGGTGGATAAGCTTTTTGATGTGCTGCTGGATCCGGTTTGCCAGTATTTTATTGAGGATTTTTGCATCGATGTTCATCAGGGATATGGATCTAAAATTTTCTTTTTTTGTTATGTCTCTGCCAGGCTTTGGTATCAGGATGATGTTGGCCTCATAAAATGAGTTAGGGAGGATTCCCTTCTTTTTCTATTGATTGGAATAGTTTCAGAAGGAATGGTACCAGCTCCTCCTTGTACCTCTGGTAGAATTCAGCTGTGAATCCATCTGGTCCTGGCCTTTTTTTGGTTGGTAGGCTATTAATTATTGCCTCAATTTCAGAGCCTGCTATTGGTCTATTCAGGGATTCAGCTTCTTCCTGGTTTAGTCTTGGAAGAGTGTAAGTGTCCAGGAAATTATCCATTTCTTCTAGATTTTCTAGTTTATTTGTGTAGAGGTGTTTATAGTATTCTCTGATGGTAGTTTGTATTTCTGTGGGGTCGGTGGTGATGTCCCCTTTATCATTTTTTATTAACTATCGCAAGAACAGAAAACCAAACACCGCATGTTCTCACTCATAGGTGGGAACTGAACAATGAGATCACTTGGACTTGGGAAGGGGAACATCACACACTGGGGCCTATCACGGGGAGGGGGGAGGGGGGAGGGATTGCATTAGGAGTTATACCTGATGTAAATGATGAGTTGATGGGTGCTGACGAGTTGATGGGTGCAGCACACCAACATGGCACAAGTATACACATGTAACAAACCTGCACGTTATGCACACGTACCCTAGAACTTAAAGTATAATAATAATAAAAAAAAAGGTAGAACAAGCCCAAATCTGAGTCACCACTTGGAAGAGAGGGACCTAGACTTTAAAATTGTGTGAAGCTTTTGAAATCTGAACCTGTTTGTTATAGCAGTCAGTGTATTTTACCTAGCTAATAAAACAAGAATCTGGACACACACACACACAAAATAAATAAAATGAAATAAAACCTGTCTCTTTTTTCTAGCTTACACCTTGTATCATCTCTCTTTCCTTAGAGCCCAGACATCTTGCTGGGCCATTCACTTCTTCCTAACATTTTAGATACTCCTATCTTTTTTCTATATTTGATTATTTATTTGTGAATCTCAAGAACAGAAGTAGTCTATCCCCAACACATGCAGAGAGCTGGAAAAAGTATAGGCATATACAATTTAATGGAAGGAAGGAAAGTAGGAAGGAAGGGTATGAATTATATCCCTAAATTTGAAACTTCAAGCCTTATGTCTTTATAATAATATATAATAATTTCCTTTTAAAAGTCAGAAACTCAGACCAAGACACAAACCCATGCACATGCTGAACTGTGAAACCATACATTTACCTGTGGTGATGTTGGCTGACAGTTTTAGTTGGCTCAGAAAAATCTTACATAAGGAAAGACCCTCCCTCCATGAGCAGCCTTGAAAGTAGAAAATTTAGGAATAACATATCAATGATCAAATCTACTGAAAATCAGCAATATCTTTTGCATACTTGTGGAGTAAAGTGTGAGAAGTTATTAGTGGTATGGATGGCTGAGCTTTTCTGGAAAGAAGAGGACATTTTCCAAATGTGCCTTGTATTATGCATGGTCCTTTCCATGGTTATACCCACATACCGGTCGGTTTAAACATTAGATCATATTAAAATCATTCATGGGTCTTTCAAAAAGACTTAGACTCCCACACAATAGTAGTGGGAGACTTTAACACCCCACTGGCAATATTAGACAGATCATCGAGACAGAAAATTAACAAAGATATTCGGGGTGTAAGCTCAGCTCTGGATCAAATGGATCTGATAGATATCTACAGAACTTTCCACCCCAAAACAACATAATATACATTTTTCTCATTGCCACATGGCATTTACTCTAAAATTGATCAAATAATCAGAAGTAAAACACTCCTCAGCAAATGCAGAAAACTGAAACCATAAAAAACAGTTTCTAGGACCACATTGCAGTCAAATTAGAACTCAAGACTAAGAAATTCACTGAAAACCATACAATTACATGGAAATTGAATAAGCTGCTCCTGAATGACTTTTGGGTAAATAATAAAGTTAAGGCAGAAATCAAGAAGTTCTTTGAAACTTATGAGAACAAAGATACATTATATCAGAATCTCTGGGACACAGCTAAGGCAGTGTTAGGAGGGAAATTTATGCACTAAATGCCCACATCAAAAAATTAGAAAGATCTCAAGTTAACAACCTAACATCACAACTAAAAGAACTAGAGAACCAAGAGAAAAATCAACCCACGGAAATACAACCATCAGAGAATGTTAAAAATACCTCTGTGAACATAAACTAGAAAATCTAGAAGAAATGGATAAAGTCCTGGACACAGACACCCTCCCGAGACTGAACCAGGAAGAAATAGAATCCCTAAACAGAGCAATAATGAGTTCTGAAATTGAGGCAGTAATAAATAGCCTACCAATAAAAAAAAAGTCCAGGACCAGATGGATTCACAGCTGAATTCTACCTGATGTACAAAGAAGAGCTGGTACCATTCCTACTGAAACTATTCCAAAAAATTGAAAAAAGGGGACTTTCCCCTAACTCATTCTATGAGACCAGCATCATCTTAATACCAAAACCCTGCAGAGACACAATAAAAGAAAGAAAACTTCAGCCCAATTCCCTTGATAACATTGATGCAAAAGTCCTCAACAAAATACTGGCAAACTGAATCCAGCAACGCATCAAAAAGCTTATCCACCACAATCAAGTAGGCTTCATCCCTGGGATGCAAGCTTGGTTCAGCATACACAAATCAATAAATGTGATTCATCACATAAACAGAACTAAAGAGACAACACACATGATTATCTCAATAGATGCAGAAAAGGCTTGTGACAAAATTCAACATCCCTTCATGTTAAAAACTCTCAATAAACTAGGTATTGAAGGAACATATGTCAAAATAGTAAGAGCCATGTATGGCAAACCCACAGCCAACATCGTACTGAATGGGCAAAAGCTGGAAGCAGTCCCCTTGAAAACTGGCACCAGGACGCCCACCCTAACCACTCATGTCCAACATAGTATTGGAAGTTTTGGCCAGGGTAGTCAGGCAAGAGAAAGAAATAAAGGGTACTCAAATAGGGAGAGAGGAAGTCAAACTAACCCTTTTGCAGATGTTTAAAAGCAATGGGGAAAGGATTCCCTATTCAATAAATGGTGCTGGGATAACTGTCTGGCCATATGCAGAAGATTGAAACTGGACCCCTTCCTTATAACATATACAAAATTTAACTCAAGATGGATTAAAGACTTAAATGTAAAACCCAAACGTATAAAAATTCTGGAAGACAACCTAAGCAATACCATTCAGGATACAGCCTGGGCAAAGATTTCATGATGATGACACCAAAAGCAATTACAACTAAAGCAGAAGTTGACAAATGGGATCCAATTAAACTAAAGAGCTTCTGCACATTCAAAAGAAACTATCAACAGGTAACCTACAGAGTGAGAGAAAAATATTTGCAAACTATGCATCCGGCAAAAGTCTAATATCCAGCATCTGTAAGGAACTCCAACAAATTTACAAGAAAAAAAAAAAAACCATTAAAGTGGGCAAAGGAGATGAATAGACACTTCTCAAAGGAAGACAGGCACATGGCCAACATGCATGTGAAATAAAGCTCAACACCATTGATCATTAGAAAAATGCAAGTCAAAACCACAATGAGATTCCGTCTCACACAGGTCAGAATGGCTATTATGACAAAAAATTAAAAAATAACAGATACTGGTGAGGTTGTAGAGAAAAAAAGAACACTTATATACTGTTGATGGAAGTGCAAATTAGTTCAGCCATTGTGGGAGACAGTGTGGCAATTCCTCAAAGACCTAAAGACAGAAATACCATTCAACCCAGCAATCGCATTACTGGGTATATACCCAAAGGAATATAAATTGTTCTATCACAAGGACAGATGCATGTGTATGTTCACTGCAGTACTATTCACAATAGCAAAGATATGGAATCAACCTAAATGCCCATCAATGATACACTGGATAAAGAAAATGTAGTACATATACACCATAGAATACTATGCAGCTATAAAAAAGAATGAGATCATGTCCTTTGTAGGGATGTGGATGGAACTGGAGGCCATTATCCTTAGCAAACTAACACAGGAACAGAAAACCAAATACCACATATTCTCTTTTAAGTGGGAGCTAAATGTTGAGAACACATAGACACATAGAGTTGAACAGCACACACTGAGGCCTACCCGAGGGTAGAGGGTGGGAGGAGGAAGAGGATCAGGAAAAATAACTAATGGATACTAGGCTTAATATGCAAGTGATGAAATAATCTGTACAACAAACCCCCATGACACACATTTTTACCTATGTAACAAAGCTACACATGTACCCCTGAACTTAAAATAAAAGAATAAAAAAATCGTTCTTGAGTCTTTACAAAATCTTAATACCTGAGTCTCAGGATTGAGATTTGAAGTAGGGATGGGGACTGGAAGACTTTTTTCAGAGCTGATTAAGAAGCAGCTGGTACTTTCTATGCAGCCATAAAAAAGGATGAGTTCATGTCCTTTGTGGGGACATGGATGCAGCTGGAAACCATCATTCTCAGCAAACTATTGCAAGAACAGAAAACCAAATACCGCATGTTCTCACTCATAGGTGGGAATTGAACGAGATCACTTGGACACAGGAAGGGGGGCATCACACATCGGGTCCTATTGTGGGGAGAGGATAGCGGGGAGGGATAGCATTAGGAGATATATACCTAATATAAACGACGAGTTAATGAGTGCAGCACACCAGCATGGCACATGTGTACATATGTAACAAACCTGCACGTTGTGCACATGTACCCTAGAACTTAAAGTATAATAAAAAAAAAAAAAAAGAAGAAGAAGAAGAAAAAAGGAAGCAACTGGTACTTTGAAAGAAGGTATACATTTCTTCCCTCCTCCTCTTTGGTAATATTCTGGAATCACTGATCCTTAAGACTCCCAGGATTTTCAAGTGGTATTCTGTTACATTTAGATGCAAAATAACCTAATGTAGTATTTTCCAAAATGAGCTCCCTGGAAGGCTGATCTTCTCTGAAAATGTTAGTAACCTCATATGATAAATAAGTAAATACTGAGTTTCTTTCAAAATATGTTTAAAACTAAGAAAATCACTAAAGAAATGTAAATAGTTCTTACTATTATGCAATACTTTTTCATTAGAAATGCAGTATCAAATCTAGAATGGCAAGGAGAATGAGAAATCATTCATTAATCTGTTCAATAAATATTTTTGAGCACCGATTATATGCCTGGTATAGTTATAGGTGCTTGGGACACATCAGTAAAATGCAGTAATACATGACTTTAATTCTGCGGCATTTAGAAAAAAAAAACTCTCATGTTTGATGGGTTTTTACAATATCATATAATGTTCTTTTCTATTCATTTTTCATACAAATTTATAAATGAATTTAAAAAGTTAACTAAACCAGTCTAATTTGCTTTATTCATATGTAAAGTTAAAAATAATTAGATATTGATCATTTCTTACAGAATTTATTTCATTGATTCTTTTTATTCCTTTGCTGTCAAATACAAGAGTGAATTTCTGTGAACTTTGGAGATTTTCAGTGCATTTGAATTAAAAGACTATCATGAACAGAAAATGACCAATCCATACATGAAACTTCTTTGTAAGTGAAAGCTTTATTATATATTTCTTTGGGAAAACCTTTTGCCATGAAAAAACGAAGCAGGTTCTGAAATAAATGTGAAACAAAATTTTTATACAACTTAAGCAAATTTTACACTGGTTAATCACATGATTTATTAGAATTTTACAAATATTACAAATGTAACATCTTACACTTTATCAAAATAAACAAGAAATAGAATATTTTCTGGTTGGCTGGCTGACGTGAAATAGTTTTTGATTCAAGCAAATTTCTGCAAGTAGCTCTTTGCAAACAGAGAAAAAAAAGATAGATGGATATATATGGATAAATATATAAAACTAACTTATTTGACTCCTACTTGGTCCCACCAGTTGGGCTTTTAGGGATGCTTTCTGCATTCAGGAAGTTTATTGAAATAAGGATGAATATTTGTTGTTACGTTTGTCTGCAGAGAACAGCCTGCAAATAGTCATGTGTTTCATAAGGATCGCCTCAACTTTCTTTTTTGTTTTTTTGTTTTGTTTTGATTTTGCATATAGGTAGGGTTAGACATAATTTAAAATACTCCTTCTTAAAAAGGATATATACGCATAGGAATTTAGGAAATGTTCATATAATGGCTTTGAATCATATTAACCTGGATTTAATACAGGGCCCTAGGTATTGGGGACCCTCATACCCAGTTCTCTTTGACTTTGTTTTGTCATTTGTCACATAAAGATATTAATATTTAATATACAAGGTTGTTAGAAATCAATAAGATAATGAAAGTGTAAAGAGCACAGCACTGAACCTGCCTAATGGCAAGGATTCATTGGCAAGTATTTATGTTATTATTGTTATTATTATTAAGCATCTGTTATGTGTTAGGCTTGGGAATAACAAACAGAATATTATATTGGACTTCGGTTTCAAGTATTGCAGCATCTAGTTGGAGAACTAAAGAGTATATGTTTGAAGTAATAACTAAAAATAAAAACAGTAGTATAGATGAAAATAGACAGTTTTTTAAAAATGTGAGCTTTGGAGGTTTTTGTTACATAAATATTATAAATGGTCCTGAAGAAATCAGGATCTAAATTTCTTCATGTATACAGCCCATTTATACTGTTCATTAGGTAGAAACCAGCTCGTAGATGACCTTCAATGAAGTTTGTATTGATTGCTAGGTTTTTGAGGAAACAAAAACAAGAGACAATTCAATTTTTCCAGCTTATTTCTTTTTGAACAGTAGAAAGGTGTTACATCTTGTTGCTGCCAAGTGGAGCAGATTAAAGGTCAGGACAGCATGCAAGATCTGTTTCTCTAATAGGAACATTCCAGCACACAGGAGTGGGGGATGGAGTAATTTTTAGTCTGTGTTTCTCATGAAAGTCAAGGATAGCATAACATTAGAGGTACTTTTCTGTTCTCATGTTTATTCAGTAGCTTTGACCATGGAGTTTTTTTCCTATTTAGTGACTATATTATAGTTGGAAAATATGATGTGAAAGAAATTCGTGAAGAAAAATGCAAATGCCGTTGCATATCCCCAAGTAATTAGTGCTTTTTCTTATCCCCAAATTCTTGAAATATATTCATTTCTAATAAAAAGTCCCTGCACCTGGAGTTATCTTTTATTTTCCTTTCTTTTTAAACAATTACTCTGACATGTAATTGTAAGATACATATTTATGAAGAGTTGAGACAGGCCAGAATCCAATTTTCTTGTCCAGCTTACTCAGCTGCTGATGGCCATCTCTGAGATAACCAACTTGCTCACATATGCTCCTAATGATTTCTATTATATAGTTGACAGGGAGTGTCAGTCTGTCAGCACTAAATGCCATTTATGAAATTAATTACTCAAGGAAACAATGTAGCTCTGATAATAGTTGCAGCTATACACGTTAGCTGATTTTGGAAAAACGTTGGAATTTAGTAATATCTTTTCAGTCACATGATATTTTTCCCTCTACTCCTCCCCTGGTTTATAGCATTCTAAGCATATCAAATTACCTACTACTTGTTATTGCAAATGATACTTTTAAATTTCTGATTTGAGATATTACTTGACCCATATAAAAATACAGAATGACTGATGGTTAGAGACTTTTTTATGTTTCTATGAAAAAATTAAAATATGTGTGAGAGAGTAAACTGCTGATTATTCTATACAAAGACTTCTAACATGTCTTTCTGTAAATGGAACATGACTTGACATCTACCTCCAACTCTATGTGTTTTTTAAAACACAATCAAATACATAAACATTCGCAAAGAACTACTTCAGAAAAGCAAGAATTCATTGGACTAGAGAGGACCTTTAAAACATTTGAAAGCTTCTTTGACAAGAAAGGATAACTGCTGTAGGTCTTTCTTATAGAGAATAATTTTCATTCACGCATTTTATTTTGTGTGTTTTAAAAGTTTATTATTACCGGTTTACTATGATAGATATAACTCAGGGTACACATAGGTCCAGGCATGGGAGAGGAGTTGTATGGAGCTTCCATACTCCCTCCTGTGTGCCACCCTCTTAGCACATCTGTGTTTTCACCAACCCAGAAGTTCTGCATACAATTTAAAAAAGTAATTAATAAAACATCTTGCAAGACTCTGAATTTTCTTACCTTCTTTCTCATAGGATCAGGCAAATTTCAATCTCTTTGTGAAAATGCTAACATGATGAGAATTAGCAAGGCAGAGCACTGGGTTGGATAATTCTAATAATAAATCATGAGCAAAAGTAAATGGTGATGGCTAGGATGGTGTGAAATAACCTGATGGTGTCATAGGCCTCTTGAAGGAATACTCTGGGAATCTCCCTTGTGACAATTTTAAGAGTAAATTTTAAAAATTGAGACTATTTATGCTTTTATGTTGTATTTAGAAAAGCACCATGTGCTTAAGTGGAAGAAAAGAAGAGGGATACTTCCAGCGTTGGATGGTTAAGTTTTTCTGAAGTCTATGTTTATTTTCAAAGTTATTTATGATAATGAAATAATATTTAAGGTTACAGCTATCACAATGCACTCATTTTTTTTCTAAATTGTGAAGAATACATGGTTAATAATAAATTTCAGATAGGTATCTGGATTCATGTGAGTGAACTTAAAAAGACAATTTCGATGATCATTCTGTTGAGGATAGAATTGTAATATATGTGATCGTGGATTTTATTTTTCTCATGTGTAAAATGAAGTATATAATCTGAGTCTCAGGTGACTCCAAATTTTTACCATTCTTCACATATTGATATTATGTTCAAGAAATCAATAGGGATAACGGAGAAGTAAGGATAATAATTTGGTTCTACTTAATAACACACACTACTTGATTATTAACAACACTGCACACAAGTGTTAATACAGCTCATTTGGTTTGGTTGGAAACTGTAATGACTAAGATTCAAGCATACCTTCCTTTGGTGATGGCCTTCATTCATTCAACCAATATTTTTGTAGTGGCTATTGTGTGGGGATTGTGGTAGAATTAAAATGTTAAGGAAAAACCTATTATAAAACTCCCTCACAAGGAATACCATAAATTGAAATTTAAACATTATTTAAGAAATGTTATTACTTGGCAGATAAAAGATGATACTTACTGAGTGCTACCACACCCAGGCACTATTCAATTCACTCTACAGTTATTAATTGACTTATATCATCCTCATAGTGTTCCTATGAAGTAAATGTCATTATTTCCCCCAGTGTACAGATGAGGAAGCTGAGGTATAGAGAAAATAATAAGCAATTTGATCAAGCATTTAAAATTGGTAAATGAGAGAGTGTGATTTGACCCCAGAGCTCTAGTGCCTACATGCTTAAACACTATATTGCACTGCTTCTTCATTTAGATATATTGCAGAAACAAAGGAATCTAATTGCAGATGCATCTGGCTCAACTCCTTTGTGAACATAGTAGTAATGTAACCAGAAGACTTACATCTTCAATTTTATTCTTTTATAGATTTTATATGGGACCAATGATAAACTTTCTTCATTTACCCCAATCTCTTAATAAAATAATTTTCATTAGAGTGTGTATGAGATTATGATGATGGATTTCCTATTATATAAGAATTATATTTTCATAAATTCAGATAACACTGTACAATTATTGTTGAATACTATTCTATGTATAAATGCCCACAAATCAAATCTTAACTATTCAAGGGTGCTTTCCTTTCAAAATGAGCAGAAAGATGATGTTTTCAACAGTTAATTAAACCATTTTGAAATTACAAGAGATAATGTAGAATTGATATCCAAAGTCTTATACATTTGTTCTGGCAGTACCTTTATTCAGCAAGAGAGAGGAATTTATTCTCTGCAGATAACCACTACTCACCCACAAACAGCCCAACATACAGCCGAGAGATGTAGGCTTCTCATTTTGAAAATTCAAACTGTTTCCAATGAAAAAAAATTATTTCTTTGGAGGAAAGATCATTCTATCTTCCGGGAAAGGGAAACTCCAAGACATGTCTTTATTCTAAAAACTTAAGAAAGACCCTCAAAGCTCAAAGCACATAATGGAGACTTAGCAAACAATATTCTGTAATATTTGCAGAAAAACATAAACACAGCATCTTTACTAATGTTTATTTTTCAAAAATATGGTAATAACAGACATTTATTGGGAACTTCCTGCATTGCAATGCAGAATACTTTTTTATAATGAATATAAACTCATTATATAGATGAAGAAACTGTGTTGCAAAGAAGTCAAGTAGGAAACTCATTCAAATCCTCTGGAGTCATGTCCTTCCATAGTATTTTTATATTTACTTTCTTGTAGATATTATAGCTGTTATAAATATTTGAATATTTGCTGCTCTAAAAATCTTTTTACTTAAAGAAAATGTTTCAAGTTGTATTTCTTTTTCACTTTAAAAATGATTTTAAACTTAAAGGGAGCTTTACAGCCCATTCTAGCTCCCTTACTCTGTATTACCATTTACTTATCTCAAACATTTTGCATGCTACTATGACTATAAATATATCATTTTAAACTTTAATTTGTGCAAATTTAAAATGACTGACTTTTATTTTGCAGTTAGAAAATAAGCTCCCAGACCAAAATGCTTTTAAGGGTTACATTTATGTTAAAAAATTATATGTATAAAATTTCCATTGGGAAAAGTTTGATTCCAATATTATTATGTAATAGCCAAGGGAGTGCCAGTTAAGTACAAATTTAATAGCTTTTCTAGGTAGGACTCCAGAATTAGTGCATGAAGGGAACATAGTTAATCTGTTTGAAGAGTTCATTAAATTAGGTTATATATGCTATTATGAAATATAGAGGAGCATAAAAGTATCCAAAGGAAAGCATAGAAACAACACAAATTACTTTGAACCAGAGATATTGATTTATGATGAATTATTAAAGATAAATGGATCTTAATAGTAAATGCTCCATAAACAGAGTATATGTCTAATGCCAAGAAGCTAAGTTCAAAGAAGCTTTACCTAACAATTAATGAGGACTGGAAATACTCTAACATTCCAGATATAGTTGTCCAATTAAAGATGTTATAGAAAATTACCTGAAAATAGGAAGCTAACTGAGCTTATCCAAAATTTAGATGATGACTTATTTTTTCAGGTTAGAAGATAGGGATGAGGCCAGGCGTGGTGGCTCAGGCCTGTAATCCCAGCACTTTGGGAGGCCGAGGCAGGCAGATCATGAGGTCAGGAGATCGAGACCATCCTGGTCAACGTGGTGAAACTCCATGTCTACTAAAAATACAAAGATTAGCTGGGTGTGGTGGCGCACGTCTGTAGTCCCAGCTACTCCGGAGGCTAAGGCAGGAGAATCACCTAAACCAGGAGGCGGAGGTTGCAGTGAGCCAAGATTGTGCCATTGTACTCCAGCCTAGGTGAAAGAGCGAGACTCTGTCTTGGGGGGGCGGGAAACACTGTAGAAGAACAGGAAAATGAATGATTACAGTGGGAAGTAGTATGGATAAAGGTAACCAGAGGTGATAAGAATTTGTTTATATAACCACGTTTTTGTTTATATAAATAATTAAAATTTTTTTCTTTTTAGATTTGGCATCAGTAATGCCTGGCTTACTGTGGACTGCTATGAATTTGACCTAGGTAGAAATGGCCACAACAAATGCATGTGTACAAGTCCCCCATTAGTCAATGTTGCTTTCAAAATCCTGCTGGAGGATGAACAAGATTCTCTAATTTTGATAGCTGTTATCTGATATTGATAATAAATTTATTACTGCTTTATAAAAGTCAAGGATATGGCAGGTCAAATTATTTCATCTGAGCCTATCACAGTGCCTGGCATCTAGTTGAATTTTGATGAATAATCAATAGTGAATGAATGGGATTAAATTTGAAAGACATACTATCTTTTGCAGGTGTACTCTCCATATTCTTATTAACTTCATGAAATAATAAGGACAACACACATAAACCAGTGACTTCCTTATACACTCTCTCTCCCTTACTTTTTTTATTCCTTTCTTCTTCTCTCTTTTTTTCTCTTCCTCTTTCCCTACCTTCCTTTCCTCCCTTTTTCCTCCCCTTGCTGCCTCTCTTCCTTCCTTCCTCCCTTTCATGCTTCCTTCCTCCCTTCTCCTTCCCTCTTCTCTTCTTTTGTGTTTCCTTTACTTTTCCTGTCTTGTCTTGTCTTTTCTTTTTCCTTTAGCAGTGGAATCATTAGCTTAAAGACAGTCTTTACCAAAATCACAGCAAGCACAGATGAAGAGGAAGATAGTCTGGTTGAAAGGTTTTGGAGACACTAACTCAGATTTCCATCCATTTCAAGAGGCAATTCCATGGTTCAGTATGGCACAGTTTGCAAACCACTGAGATAAAAAGTTCAAGTAATTGGACATTACCATTTTCCATGTAAAAATGATAATACCAGCAATGGAACTCTGTGTGTGTAAGTGGGGCTTGTAAGTCATAGCTTGAAATATTTATTCTTCAGTTGATATATGAAAGCCTAAATTTAGCACATGAATGATAATTTCAGGTTGTGATTACATAATGTGCAAGAGGATAGGTCGTTTGGGTCAGACACATGAAAGCCAAGTTCTGACTGGAGTACTTGCCAGTCTTAGCACTTCATATTTTTAATGATCTACCTGAGTATATTTGGTCTAAAACTTTATGGACTATATATATATTTTTTAAATTAGAATTTGAAAAGCAAAGATAAAAAGTTGAAGTAATGTTCTATATCCTTGTGCGAATAAATTCTTAGTCATTGTGAAATAGATTAATTTTAAATATATATGACGCACTGTGGTATTTTAATATAGGTCAAATCCAGTGGCAAACTTTTATTCTTAAGCAGTCTTTTATTTGATTTAATATTTATCTTAAAAATTAATAATTATGACTTGAAATTATCTTATGAGAGTTTCCAATACGTGGTTTTCCTCATTTATTTCAATTGTCACTAAAAATAGTTTTATAATTATTATGACACTTGTAACAATAGTAAAACTCTGCTTCAGAAAGCTTATCCATTTGCTGAAGTTTGTATTGCTCTCTCAGCTATTCCTTGGAGAACTTTAATGTTGAAGGAAAACAATGACAACTTTTATGATAGGAAATTCCCCTGCTTAACTAAACCAGCACATATTGGTCTCAAAAATTGAGATGACCTGAATCTTTGAATATAGTTTTTTTTTTTTTACACATTGAGCATTGTATATAGTTAGAAAGGGCTATAGAAACTGTTTCATGTTTAAATAATTATTTCTTTCCTTTTATAAATAATATAAAGAGTATATGTCAGTTATGTATTCAGAGGAACACTTCAGAAAAACGACTAAATAGGTACTTGGCCATACGTTCTACAAAATTATCTAACATAGAATGAACATATTTATTCAATAAATGTATACTGAAAAAGCTACCTCATAAGTAAAATGAACAATAAAAAAAAAACTAATGATATTTTCCAGTTGTCTCGATAATGATTTATACTTGTTGAACTGTGATGTGTGATATACTTGTTGAACACGCTAAGGAATATTAAGCCATGCCCTAATTTTCATTATTTTATATTCATGCATTAACTTGAGCAAGACTCTAAGATTTATTTATAGGTGCCAGTTCAGAAAGTTTTTCTTGCTGTGAAATCCTAGACCTGATGTTTTAACATATATATGGACTTTGAAACCATGTTCATTCAATGCCTATGACCAATAGCGTTCATGAATGCCTAACAACTTACTTAAACCAAACAAATAATTAGTCTCAATTACAGAAGTGCAAATTTGACTCTAATTAATGAATGTGCCAGGCTCTACGCATTGGTTTAAGTGTAATTGATCTTAGGGCCACTGAGATCACTTTAAGGGTTGGCAAAATGACAACAAGTAGGAGGTGACTCAGATGTAAGGATGCTCACTCCTAGAAAGATTAATTGGTATATTAGTGATAAACTAGTAGGTGGCTGATGTAATAATGATATCCCTATATTAAGAGGCCTCAAAATAGGGTCACCAACTCTAAAGCTTGTAATTTTATACAATTACTATGTCAAATATACTCTTTTAAAAGAATATTTGTCACATTCATTTGTCCTTTTTTTCATTTTTTTTTCTTTTTAATCATTATAATAAAGGAAAACATCCTAAGGGAAGCATAGTGATGTTTTACTTTATGCTTTGAAATGTTTTCACTGAACTGTGTTGGTAGGCCTGGGTGTGGTAAATTAAGTGGCTTGTGTTAAAAAGACAATGACTGATTGCTAGCTAGTATTTTTCCATTTCCTTTGCTGTCAGCAAAGTCTGCTTTTGTTGCCATGATAACTTCTCCCCACTTTGATGGTGAAATCTGGAGGGACAAAAAAGAAGGGCGTTTCTATTGTGCTATGACATTTCTTCTCTTTTGAAGAACTTCTAATACTTTGAATGATGGGTTAAAAAGCCGAGATGATGTGATGAAGCTGAATGGTGGGCAAAAGCCAAATTATGTCGTATTCATTTGATATCAGTGCGTGAAAGGTCACTGGCTGAGGGAGAGATAGGCAAAGTCCTAGATCAAGAGAGTGAGAGGTGGCTGCTAAGTGGGGAATTGAGAAGATCAGAATACTACGGAGTCTTTGTCCTTTTTCTGACTATTCCCTGCCTATGTTTTTTTCCTCCCTTCTTTCTCCCCTACCTCCTAACCCCAGACAACTGTCCTAATGAAAAGATTTTTCAAGAAAGATGTCAAAGAAAATAGAGTTTTTTAAAGAAAGATGTCAAAGGAAATTGTTGAATGAGGCACAGGGGCAGCATGAGACCAGAGTGGAGGAAAGTGATAAAGGCACTATTTAGAAGTTAAGCCCAGAAAACTGGGGCAAGAATCAAAGCAACGCTACAGGCAGGGATGAGGTAACCAGGGTCCTGAAGATAATCATAAGGAGCTGGAGTCTGAGGCAGGAAAAAAGGCAAGTCTGGTTAAGAGGTTTAAGGCAGAGGATGACCTACTTAGAAAAAGATCTTTTCAACAGCCAGACTTCGGACTAGAGGGGAAGTAGGTCAGGAGGCCTGAGAGTAGGTTACACTCGTCTGAGAGGAAGTTGTTTTGACTAAACAAGAAGTTGTAATTATACCAAATTATGAGATCGTGAAATTAAGTAGTCATGTGCAATAACCTTTCCTCCTTAAATATTTTTAAACTTTTTTTTAAGCAGAGTTGTTCATCATACATCAAATTTTAATTTGTGTTATGTTGTGTAGTATTACTTCATTTAGACTACTTCAGTGGAATAACATTAGAAATTTATGAACATTCTGAAAGAGTTGGAATTTTACTTATATGTATATAAATAGGATCAAGTTAACATTTTATACTGTGTGAACTCCTTTGTCATATTTCTTCGAGGGCTTTTTAAAAGATAAGAATAATGAATACGAAAGGGATTTCATAAAAACATGATTAATTCAGGTAATTGAAATAGTTTGATATCCTAAGTAGTTTAAGCATTCTTTCTGCTACCTCATTTGGATTAAGAATTTGTTTCATCCCAGCACTTTGGGAGGCCGAGGTCAAGAGATAAAGACCATCGTGGCCAACATGGTAAAACCCCATCTCTACTAAAAATACAAAAATTAGCTGGGCGTGGTGGCACCCACCTGTAGTCCCAACTACTTGGGAGGTTGTGGAAGGAAAATTGCTTGAACCCGGGAGGCAGAGTTTACAGTGAGCCGAGTTTACGCCACTGCACTCCAGCCTGGCGACAAAGTGAGACTCTGTCTTAAATAACAATAATAATTAATAATTTGTTTCATAATACAACAGGATGGTATAGTGTTAAACACAAAAATTCTGGAGGCAAATTACCTGGATTAATTCCTAGCTCTATAATTTTCTACCTGTGTGAGGATATTGGATCTTAATGTTTATGTGTCAGTTCTCTCACCTGTACAATGGGCTAATAGTAGTGCCTATTTCATAGAGTGGTTGTAACAATTATACAGGTATGTGTGTGTGTGTATAATATATACAGGTGCACACACATAGTCACACATATATATACTTAGGACAGTAACAGAAACAGAAAATGCTTATCAAATATGTATGATGATTATGAGCAGTGTTAACAGTAATTATATGTATCCTGAAATACTTCTAAAATAGTAATATACTATTAATCCAATCCTAATTTTAATGGTAATCTTAACAATATTTTTGTATACCATCCCCCAGCTCCTCCTGCCATTTCTTTTCTCCCCTTAAATAGTAGAACTTGGAAGAGTTGCCTGTGCTTGCTCTTCTCTCATTTCTCTTAGACCTCATCCATTCTGGGTTTTGGAGCCACTACTCCAACTAAACTATTCCTGCCAAGGTCCCAAATGTCCTCCACGTTGCTGAATCAGACCCAATTCTCAATCCTTAAGGCAGGTAGTTGACCTATCAGCAACAATTTATCACCTACTTCTTTGATGATGTACTGTCTTCACTTGTCTTTCAGAATTGACTCTTGGTATACTTCCAGACTTCGTTGCTCTTTCTCAGCCTTCTTTCTGAGTTTGTCAACTCTTATAGACTTCTCAAGATGATGGAAGAAGCCACTCTCATTCCTTGGTCTTCTTCTCGATTCACTTCCTTAGTCATTTCACCCAGTACTGTGGTTTTAAATATCATTTGATTGTTGACAATTTTGACTAATTTATTTTCTGTTTCCAACTCTTCTTCCAAATTCCAGATTTGTACATCTAACTCCTTACTCAAGATTTTCACTGAAAGCACTTGTAGACACTTAAAATTTAATATGTCCAAAAGTTATAGAGCCAATATTCTCCTCAGAACTGGTTCCACCAACACCCGTTCCCATATCAGTTGCTATAGTTCCATGTGTCTAGTTATTCAGAACAAATATCTTTGAGTCATCCTTCACTCCTCCCATTTTGTTATACCTCACATCAAACAGTTCTCACTTTCTATTGGCTTGACCTTCACAAGAGATCCAGATGGTGACCATTTTTTACCACCTTTGCTGCTACCACCCTACTTTAAGTCACTATCATTTCTCTCCTGAATTTATGTAATGACATCTGGTCTGCCTGCTTCTGTTCTTCCCGTCTTCAAATCTACTCTCAACACAGAAGTCAGATGTCAGTAAAATCCTGTCAGTCCTCACCTTGAAACCCTGCAGTGAATCCAAAATTCATTCATTATAAATCAAAAGTGTTTATAATGGCTTCCATGGATTTATATAGTGGCCCCCATTGTTTCTTCTTATGTCATCTACTCCTGTTTTCCCTGTCATTTGTGTTAGTCTAGCCACAGCGACACCTGACTCTTTCTGAAACATACTAGACATGTGCCTACCTTAAGGATTTGCATTTGCTGTTTCCTCCGCCTAAAACCATTTTCCTATATATAATCCCACAATTCCTTTACTTATTTTAGGTCTTTACCAAAGTGTCATTTTTTTTTTTTTTTTTAATGTGGCTCTTCCTCTAGTTTTAAAACTGCAACTCTCTAACTCCTGACTACCACCTCTGGAATTTCCCATTTCTCTCACCCTCCTCTAGAGTTTAGTATATGTTCCAACATCATGTACAATTTACTTATTTGTTATGCCTATTATTTATCAGTCTTCTACTAGAAAGTAAGCTCCACATGGGCAGGGAACATTTTTCATTTACTGGTTGGATCAGTACCGATTATTTTGTAGGCACTCAATAAATACATGTCAAATGAATGAGTGAATGAGTATTCTGTTGGTTTTTCCTCTCCCCTACAAATATTATGTTGAAAAGGGTTTTCCACAAATGCAGATGTTACACAAAATACCTACATGATATAGGCAGTGAACATCATCTGCTGCTTTCATTTGCTAATGCAACAGGCAAGCTCAACGTGAAATTACTTACTGTGGCATCCAGTGTTGCTCTCCACATCTGGAATGTGTTTCCTCAATCTTATGAAACATTACTTCTCTATCAAGTTCTGTACCACTTATGAAGTTTTTCTTCTCTATCAAGTTCTGTACCACCTATGAAGTTTTTCTTCTCTGGACATTCTTGCCAACTGTGATTTCCAGTTCCTTAGAATTGGTGTAGCACTTGTTTTTCTTACTATACAATTTAGCCAATACATATTATATTAAGTTTCATTGTTTTGTCTCTTCAACTAGCTTGCCAAGTCTTGAAGGGCAGAAATCAGCATAATATGCCTTCTGGTAAAGCAATGTACATGTTCACATTCCAATCTATAGAGTATTAAAAAAAAGAAAACTTTTCAAAATAGATTTTGTCTCTTCAACTACCTTGCCAAGTCTGGAAGGGCAGAAATCACATACTATGCTTTCTGGTAATGCAGTGTACATGTTCACGCTCCAATCTGTAGAGTATTTTTCAGAAAAAAAATTTAAAAATAATTTTCCAGGAAGATTCCTCAGAATCTTAGTGGTAACCCAGGAGCAGTGGCTCATGCCTGTAATCTCAGAGCTTTGGGAGGCCGAGGTGGGAGGATTGCTTGAGGCCCAGAGTTCAAGCCCAGCCTGGGCGACATAGCAAGACCCCATGTCTAAAAAAAACAATTAGCTGGGTGTGGTGACACACAACTAGTCCTAGCTACTTGGGAGGCTGAGGCAGGAAGATTGTTTGAGCCCAAGGATTCGAGGCTGTTGAGCTATGATCATGCCGCTGCATTCCAGACTGGACAGCAGGGCAAGACTCTGTTTCTAAAAGTATAAAATAATTAAAAAATTAGAATCTCAGGGATAAATTGCTTAAAAACAAGATAAAGTTGCAAAAAAATACCTAATATAAGACTGTCTTCAAAAGACATTTTTTAGTATTAATGATTTAAAGTATTTTCCCTTTCGTATTTCTTTCCTTATGGGTAAGGAATGTGGAGTATCAAGCCATTTTTCTTGGATTTTATAAATATTACCTATTGATTATTCATGAAATAATATGTCCTTTTATGCTTTTTTGTTAAATTCAAGATATTACATAACGATAAAACATTTAAGTATTTGCTGAATCAAATGATCAAACTGGAAAGAAGTGATGGTCGATTAGAATGTATACAATCCTTGTTCATTAAAATGATGGCTCATAGGCCAGGCGCAGTGGCTCACGCCTGTAATCTCAGCACTTTGGGAGACCGAGGTGGGCAGATCATAAGGTCGGGAGTTCGAGACCAGCCTGGCCAACATAGTGAAACCCCGTCTCTACTAAAAAATACAAAAAATTAGGTGTGGTGGCGGGCGCCTGTAATCCCAGCTACTCGGGAGGCTGAGGCAGGAGAATTGCTTGAACCCAGGAGGCAGAGGTTGCAGTGAGCCAAGATTGTGCCATTGTACTCCAGCCCTGGCAATAGTGTGAGACTGTCTCAAAAAAAAAAAAAAAAAAAAAGATGGCTCACAGATAATATTCAAAAGGTTCTCTCTTGCCTTACAAAACTTATCTGTTAATGTATACAGTTAATTTCCTGCAATTGCATGAATATATGCACATTAAACATACAAAGCCAAATAAAGTCAGTGGTAATGACAGACCTTTAACTCTCCCCATTGTTCTTAATGGCAACCATTGCTACTAAGGCAACCTGTGCAATTATTCAGTATCCCAGGAGTACAAACCATGTGCTGGATAAAAAAGTAGGCAAAATAAGCTTGATGTATTAACACCAGGAGACTGCAGGTTGTATTTTGTTTCATAGATTTGAGAGAATATTTTTATTTTATTGTTCACTATTTTTTTCCCTTCAGGAGTGAGTTGCATGTTTACTGTCTTGTGTTATATATGCAACAGTAGATTTTCTTAACTCTGTTTTTACAAAATGTCATGGATTCTTTCATTCCATTAACTTCTTTGAATGTTATGAAAAATGAGTGTTACGAACAGCTTAGGAGACTTGAGTGTTTGGAGAAACTGAGGAGACTTGGAGGGGCTGCTAAGCCCTGAATCTTTTCTCTTCCCTTCCCTTCTTCCCTTCTTCCCTTCTTCCCTTCTTCCCTTCTTCCCTTCTTCCCTTCTTCCCTTCCCCTTCCCCTTCCTTTCCTTTCCTTTCGACAGAGTCTCACTCTGTTGCACAGGCTGGAGGACGGTGGTGCGATCTTGGCTCACTGCAACCTCTGCCTCCCAGACTTAAGCGATTCTCCTGCCTCAGCTTCCCGAGTAGCTTGGATTACAGGTGCCCGCCACCATGCCCAGCTAATTTTTTGTATTTTTAGTAGAGATGGGGTTTTGTCATGTTGGCCAGGCTGGTCTTGAACTCCTGATTTCAAGTGATCCGCCTTCCTCAGCCTCCCAAAGTATTGGGATTACAGGCATGAGCCACCGTGATCTGCCAGCCCTGAATACTTCTGAAGTCCTTTCATTTCTCTAAGTATTAAGAGAGCAAACAATACAAAAGTAATAATGAACACACTTGATTTCTTACAATAAGGTTTATATTCTAATGTTTTAAAGTTTTAACATTTTATTATAGAGATTTTACATGATTTATGTTATTTCCTTTTTAGTATGTCTTTTTTTTTACGTCTTAAAGATACAACAAATATGGAATATTAAACTTGGATGAACAACTCTTTCATTATAAAACAATTCATCCAACAAAACTGTATCAAATGCCTCCTCAGTGCTAAGCATTCTGCTAGTCATTGGTGATACAAGTTGAATGAGGCAACCAATGTCCTAGGCTTCATACTGTTCGCATTCAAATGTAAGTGTGAGAAAATAAAAAATATATATAATATAGAAAAGAAGGAAGGAAGGAAAGAGGCAGGGAGGGAGGGAAGAAAAAACAAAGGGGAGAAAAGAAAGGAAATAATTATCCATTCAGATAATTGCTAAAGCAAAAAGTACACAGGTATAGTGAATAGCAATTTGCAGCCAGAAAATCACTATTATATACATAATTTCTTTATATGTTTCCAAATATATAACTCTTCCAAATATCCAATCTCTCTCTTTTTTTAAAAAAGAAATAACTTAGAACATTCTTAAAAACTAGTTTATGGGAACTATAAACTAGTCCTACAGGACAGAAAAAGTTGGCCCAAGCAGCCCAGTTTTAGAAATCTACTTCATGTTAACGTTATTTTTCTTAGCTGACAAATATTTACTAAATTCTTATTATGGGCCACGTATTGATTTTGGTGATATAGCAGAGAACAAAAGTAAGTCCCTGACCTCGTGTATCTCATACGAAGCAGGTGATGATTGTAATAGATCAGTGGATGATAAGCACTCTGGACAAAAATTAAAACTGGGGGAGAGTTTTGTGGTGTCTGGGTAGAAGATGTTGGAGTTCTCTAGGGTGACAAAAGAAGACCTCACTGAGAAGCAGTTATTTCAACCAAATCCTGAAAAAGGTGAGGGGTGAGTTATGTGTGTATTAGATCTAGAAAAATGCAAGTGCAAAGACCATAGGCAGGCACTATACTGGTTCAAGGAACACCAAGAAGGCCTGCGAGGCTGCAGTAGAGTGAGAAAGAGGGAGGTTAGTGCAAGATGGAGTTAGAAAGATGATGATGTTGGGAATGCTTTTTAAGGGCTTTGGAGCCAAGAATTAAACAAAAATCTGCTTGATGGCAGAAGGCAGCAGATGACATCTGTTTGTGACTGTCCTTCCATGTAAGGTTGTGTCATTCCTAGGTAATGGTTCTTATTTCTGACCAGGAGTGTTAGTCTTTTCTAATTAGCATCCTAATTATTTTTTCCAACTCATCTTTTACTTGGCTCTCTAAGTGATCGTTCCATAATGCATGTCCCATCTTGTATTCTCAACTTAACACACTTTGGTGACACTCCATTAGCTTTGCAAAAAGACAGAGGTCTTAAATGGTATTCAAGGCCCTTCATAATATGATGTCTCCAAGATACCTACACATCATTCCTTTTCTGGGTCTTGATACTTGCAGTTCCATCTACCTTGAATGTTCTTTTCCCATGTCTTCCAATGACAGTTTTCTTTCAATCTTTTAAATTCCTATTTGAATGCCATCTTCACTGAAAGACCTGCCTTTCCTGACCATTCTGTCTAAAGCAGGTGACACCGAGTCTATATTTTCCATCATTATCATGCTGTAATTTTCCTCCTTACCACAATTAGAAATTACGTATTTTGCTTTACTCTTTCGATGTGTGTCTGTCTCAGTAGTATGAAGCTTCATGAAGGCAATGATCTTGTTGTCTTTACACCTCTGTACCAGCAATAAAAGCTAACACATATTTAATGCTTGTTATTTCCCAGGCACTATTCCCAGCACGTTGCATCCACTAACTCATTTAATACTTAACCATACGAGGAAGATACTGTTTATTAATCTAGACTAGGCTATCAAGGCACAGAAAGACTAAGTACCTGGACTCCAATTCCATGGCTAATAGAGTAGAAGAGACAGGATTTTAATTCAGGCAATCTGCCTCCATGAAATCAGTGTACACTCTGGGCATTAGAAAATTTGAGTATTTATTGTAGGTACCTTACACTTTCTATCAGCTGAGGCTTTCAATAGTGCTTCCTCTGCCAGGAATGCTTATATCTTCTCTTTTCCCTGGCCATATGCTATCTCTCTTTCTAGTTTTCATCCACGCTTCATCTCCTTTCCAAGGTTTTTATGATTTCCCCCTCCTTCCCTGCCCAGACAAAATAGAAGCTTCTCTTTGCCTATCCTCTTTGCTTCCATATGATAGTTTAGCAATTATTATGCTGTATTTTAATTATTAATTTTCTTATATTCCCTAGACCCTGAACTCCCAAGATGGGGACAGTGTCTTTTTTTTTATTCCCAGTGCTTCTTATAGTTTATGGCATAAAAAGTTGGTGCTCAATAATTAAATCAATGTGTGACACAGAACATTTCAACAGCATACTCAATAATATTGTAGAAATCTTACCTGGTTCAAAAAATACTAAGACATCTGTCCCAGTAGAAATCATAAATCCAGTAAACCCAGGATAATAGTTTTGAAGGAAGAGAGATTTAGGTTTGGAAATTGTCAACAGCCTTATGTCACTGAAGAGAAGAAGAAGAAGAAAGCTGCTGTCTCAACCACTGAATTTAAACTAAGCTGCTTTAGACAAAGAAACTAATTTTAAGTAAGAATGAGGAAGGACAATGAGCAGAAGTTAGAATTAGCAGAAGGATTGGGGATAGGGTTTGACTTCGTGTATATCTGAAACTTTCAATAACAGGCAACATTTATAAACCATCAATATCTCTGATATGAGCCATATTTTGTTCCTTCAAGTAATTTTTTTAACCATATAATGTCATAAATTTATATTTTTTCCTTCCAACTTTTAGGTTCAGGGAGGTACATGTTCAGGTTTGTTATATGGGTAAATTGCGTGTTGCTGGATTTTGGTGTATTGTCACCCAGGTAGTGAGCTTATTACCCTGTAGGTAGTTTTTCAATCCTCACCCTCCACCCTCAACTAGGCCCCAGTGTCTATTGTTCCTCTCTTTGTGTCCATGTGTACTCAATGTTTAGCTCCCAGTTATAAGAACATGTGTAATATTTGGTTTACTGTTGCTGTGTTAATTTGCTTAGGATCATTGCCTCTAGCTGCATCCATGTTGCTACAAGGATTTGATTTCAATCTTTTTATGGCTGTGTAGCATTTCGTGGTGTATACGTACCACATTTTCTTTATCCAGTCCACCACTGATGGACATCTAGATTGATTCCATGTCTTTACTGTTGTAAGTAGTATTGCAGTTAACTTATGAGTGCATGTGTGTTTGCACACATTGGTCTGTCATCCACAATGATGGACTACGTACCATCATTTGGTAGAACAATGTGTTTTCTTTTGGATACATACACAGTAATGGGATTGCTGGGCTAAATGGTAGCTCTGAGTTTTTTTGAGAAATCACCGAACTGCTTTTCACAGTGGCTGAACTTTTTTACATTCCTATCAGTAGTGTTTAAGCATTCTCTTTTCTCTGCATCCTCGACAATGTCTGTTATTTTTTGACTTTTTAGTAATAGTCATTCTGATGGGTGTGAGATGTTATTTGATTGTGGTTTGGATTTGCATTTCTCTAATGGTTAGTGATGTTGAGCATTTTTTCATATGCTTGTTGGCCATAAGTATGTCTTTTTTTGAGAAGTGTCTTCATATCCTTTGCCCATTTTTCGCTGAGGTCATTTGATTTTTGCTTGTTGATTTGTTTAAATTCCTTATAGATTCTGGATATTAGACCTTTGTCAGATGGATAGTTTACAAATGTTTTGTCCCATTCTGTAGGATGTCTGTTTACTCTGTTTATAGACCTTCAAGTAATTTTCTAAACATGCTTCACAAACCTTGAAGTACATGCAAATATTTTAGATGGACAAACAGACATTAAACATTAAAACATTTTCCAAGAGATTCCTTATCTCATTTTGTTGAATGTGAGAAAGCAAGACGAAGAGGATTTGTAACTTTTGATACAAAATAGGGCACAATCAAATCTAATCTCACCTGAGATCTTCACCTCACCTTAGTCAGCAAATAGATTCTTTCTTTTACACCCTGCTCTATAAGTATTCTGCATCTATTAGTGTTATCATCAGCATGAATAAATAATTTTACAACATAGTTTTGAATTAACAGACTATTTTGCTCCAAATACCTATTTCGTAATTTCCCCTTAGTTAAGGTTTGATTCTGTTCTTTGTGACATTCATAGTTCTGAATTTATATTTTTACTACTTAAGCAGGGGATTTATATTTTTTGTTTCAAACTAGTGGTATTCTTTAGTCTACCCGATCAATTTCAGACTGAAATTAAATTGGTGTAAGTGAACAATTAATTTGGATGTTAGTAATGGGAAATTTTAGTTCTCTGCACAGAGACTGGCAGAACGTCTCACTGGGACATGATCTGAGAGTAAAATTTTGCCATATGGGAAATGACTATGCCTTCTGACTATACCTGTCAGAAGAAGGTAGCCTACAACTAGCCGAAAATGGTCAAACTAAGATTTATGGACCAAACAAATTAAAATACCAGTAAAGGGCACTGAAATCCATTAAGTGACTTATCCAAGCTAATGCCAGACAAGACGGCAACCAAAGACTAAAAATAATTATGTTTAGTGCAAGCTCTTGGCAAATAAGGAGACCGTATATCTGCAGTTCAACAAAATCAATGGATTTTGAGTGCCTGCATGTGTTAGACATTGTAATTGATAATAGGAATACAAAGATGAAAATGTATTTTCCTATTTTCATTTCCCATAGTCTTTATTGGAAGACATTTGTATTTCCACCTTAAACTTTTATTTTTAAGTGGTCAAAGCAAAGGGACTCCATTATGTAGTAGAAAATACAGTGGATGCTCTAGATTTAATTAGTGGAGTCAATCTGAGTCTTTTTTGGAGACGAACAACAGAAATGTTTTACATTTTTTGCCGGTAAGTATAAAGTGCATATTTCAAATGGCTGTTATTGCAAGAAAGAGTGGATTAATCATATAAGTGTTCAACAGGCACTTAAGGAGACTGTGTTCAGTTAAATAATTTCACTTCTGTAGATGCCAAATCACTGGATTCTATAACACATGGTAAGACCAGCATGATTTGTTCAGTGACAGAGACAACTTGAAGAGTGCAAAGAACATACCAGTGTCAAAAGACTTGAGGTTTAATATGTCTTCAGTCATTACTCAATCTTTAGGAACCTCAATTCATCTTCTTATAAAATGGATATAGTAATCTCTATACCTTGGGGCTTTGATATGAACCAAATGTAGTTATATACATCAAAGAACATTGTAATCTGTAAAATATTATTCCTAAAAAGAATGCACTTTAATGAAGAATCATAATTGATTACATATGATTCTTCCTTATCCTTAATTTAACTTTCAAAATATCGCTCAATTTGTGCTTCTGTTCTCAGCCTAAGGAATTAAATGGTGAATTTCAAATAACCTCCAATGGTCATCTATTTTCAAAGTAGAATTTACGATTCTGTGTGCCCAATTTTGTTCTCTTCCCACTGTACCTTGGTGCCTATTGATACTCACATAGTATAAGCACTTATCACTTCCTATTTTAAAACCTTACAATTGTATCCTTATTACTTCCATTTATCTAAGGTCTCTCTTTTGAAATAATCCAGCACATAATCTTTAAAATGACTTTTCCAAAACATAATTTTTACAATACTATGGAAAACATTTGTTGTTTGAAGTCATACAGACAAAGCTAAGCCCTATGTCTTACTAGTTACAAGACCTTTCTTCTTATTCACTTTTCTGTGAATAACAGTGTCTGTCTCCTAGAGTTGAATTGAGAACAACCAAGTATATAGTTTGCACAGTATCTGGATTACAGAAATGCTCCAATTGGACCTCTACCACCTAATCCTGACTCACTTTATAATTGAGTAGTTTATCATCATCCATGGGGATAAGTATGAAAATACAAACTCCTTTGTGATTCCGTATACTGCAAAATGTTTCTAGTCTTCTCCATCACCGATTCTTTTCCTGCTCAAACCATTTGTTTGCTTATTTATTTATTTATTTATTTAATGGTGTGCAACATAATGTTTTGATATATGTATTTGTTGTGAAATGATTATATCAAGCTAATTAATCAAATCCTTTATTTCATGCAAACTGGTTTAATTTTCTGAAATCCCTATACTATTCACTTGGTCTCATGGCCTCTACAATATCTTGCCCTGTAATTGTGTGAATCCTATCAAGTCTTCAAGTCTGAGCATTTGCTAACCTTTTTAAATAAACCTGACTACTTTAAACTCAAACTGCTACTTTTAAGTATCAAAAATATTTACTAGATCCTTATCATTTATATTTTTCTTTATTTCCCTCTCTTATTTCCTCCCTCCCCTTCTTCTGCCTTCCTTTCTGTCTTTCTATCTTTCTTACTTTCATTACAGATTTCCTTTCAAAATGTATATCTTATATGCATATCTATGCTATTAGTTCCTGAAGGGTAAAAAGAGTCTTTACATCTTCCCATGCACCTATGATGGAGAGATAGGGACCAATCAATAGTTGTTAATTGTCTGTACTGTGGATTTAACAAAACACATTAAAACTAATATATGTTAAATGTTCCAGGCCTTAATTTAAGAAACTTACTTATATTAACGCATATAATCTACCTGACAATCCTATAAAAATGGGCAAACTGTAGCTCAGCGACATTAGGTAATTTGCCCAAGGTCACACAGGCCTTAAATTTTATAAGCAGTATGTGAACCCAAGCACGTTCCTGTCAAAGCATACACTCTTAACTACAAAGATACAGTGATGCTTTTGCAGTTTTGGAAAAGGATCCTTGTGACTCTGGGTGGTGTTTTCAAAAGATGGTTGCAAGTGTGTCTATACTCAAAATGCCAATAATTATTATTATAAATTTATTTAACAAGGATTTATACAGAACTATTGTAGGTACTGGGAATGAAATGATAAACACAGCAGAAGAGATGGTTAATTTTGTGAAGCTAGTTCGTGAGAGATGGACACTGAGCACATAAATTAGAAAATACAAAGTAACGATCAGTTCTATAAATAAAGCATGGATATGGATTGGATTAAGTTGAGTTTATACTTTGATTTGTGTGGTCAGTAAAGGCCTCTTTGGGTAAGTGACTTCTTATCTCAGACCTTATCTTAGAAAAATAATTCTAGTTAGTATAAGCACAAGGAGACTTATTAAAGGCAATTAGATGGCTTACTAGAAAATTAAGCCTGGATGCTTCTTGGAAAGGATCAGAGTGCCAGGAGCCACATACCTTTCGTAAATGTACCCAACCACACTAAGAAACCACTTAGCGCTGATACTTGTGGTTCCCAAGTGACCTCAGTTTCTTGAGATACTTGAAATGGAGAGATTATTAGAGTGATTTCAATTAAGATGGAAAAGGGGATTAAGTTGTGTTTTGCATATAAAGCTTACTACAGAATTTCTCAACTGGTGGCAAAACAGGTTAATGAAATGCCATGATACTGATCATCTCAGCCTTTAGGATAGGACCCAGAGCAGGCCAAGTTCTCACGTTCGTTACCTTCAGCCTTGAGCAACCCCCTGTTTCCTTCAGTCTGCCATGCAGTGGAAAAGATTGGGGGCCACTAGCCTATAGTATTGGCTTAAGAATGTGGGATAGAGAAGAATCAAAGATGAATTATGGGTTTTTAACTTGATTGACTTGTTGGCTCATGGTGCCACTTACTAGTAAGGAAATAGGTAGGGCAGAGCAAATTATAGAGGGAGGAGAATAAAAAATTTTTGTGTGTATGTGTGTGTAAAGATGTGAGGTGTATGAAATTTAGTCTTTAATATGTAGATGTTAAATAGGTAGATGGCTACATAAAACTGGAGTTCAGGAGGGCAGTTAAATTTGGAGATATACATTTGAGAGTTACTAGCATAAAGATGTAGTGTAGGAGCATGGGACCGAATGAAATTACTAAGGGAGAAAACAGAAAACAAAGAGAAATGATTTTAAGACTAAGGCCTTGGGCACATAAACATTTTAAAGTAGAGCAGACTAATAGTGTGCTATATAATGTAGGTACAATATAGGAAGAGAATTCTTGATGTGATACATATTTTAAAAACTGGAGAACATACTGCTTACATAAAACTAATGCATTTCTACATGTGTAATTGAAAGAGAAAACATAGTTGGGAATAATCCAGTAAATTATAAAGAGGACTGAACATGTTGGGGAAGAAAGCTTTCATACTAGGACAAACTTTTTTTTTTTTTAAAAAAGAACTTTTTAAAAATGAAGCCTAAGAGAAGATATTGTCAAAGCTTATAAAATAAAAGATTGTATGAATAGGGTCAATACATTCTTATTTACCAAAGTCAAAATACTAGAACCAAGAGGCACTCCCTGAGGCTTTAAAGAATTACTCGGAGGACAAAATGAAAGGAAATTCTATTTTAACCAGTGGGTAGTAAACTTACAAAACTCTTTACCATAAGTGGTAGAATGGGTTGAAAATATAAATAGTTTCAAGGTGGAGTTCATGGACAATAGATACACAGTAGGTTGTTTAAGGAGTGGAATATTTTAATAAGTGGTACATCTCCAATCTTTTAATTTTGATATCCTATTTTATGACCACCTTCTGTAAAAAAAGTTTATTTCAAGCCAGGGTTGGAATAGAAGGGATATAGTCTGATACAATATGAATTTTTGTTCTGTTAGCAAACATTTTAAAAGTGAATGTTCTGAATAGATTCCAGTTTTCTTAAAATAATTATTATACTTTATGAACACCTACATTATCCATGTAAGAGCAATGCTTTTTATATGTTGTAATAAGTAATTCATTAGAACATTTATTCACAATGATGCATTATCTTAAATAATATGGTGAAGTCAAAATAATTTCTGATATCAAATATCAGTATGTACTTGCAAAATTCTTATAAACTTTGGTTCATATGTCTGTTTTTCTTTAAAATGTCCCTAATTACTGACCTAATTTTATTCATTTTGCCATTTAATTTATTATAATGCCATTCTTTTCTTCTAATATGTTCTCCTGTTTGAAGAATCATGTTCTCCTTATTCTCTTTTTCTTCTTTCTACTGGTTGGGGAATTATATATTCTATATACATTTTTCTGAGCCCCATCCTTAAATTTATATCATTCATAGTGACATTCTAGTCTAAACGTTGCAAGAACAGTAGAATGTTTAAATTCTGATTTCCCTCCTACCATATTTCATGTTATTATTGCCTGATATTTTGCTCCTATACATTGTTACCCCTCCCATTAGTCATTTTTTTTAATGGTAGTAAAGTATTTATAATACTATTTTCTTATGAGTTCTGATTCTTCTTTCTGGATCAAATTTCCTCCTTCCCCATGTACACATGTTAGCAACTACCTTTGTAAATCTATATTTCATTCTTACCCTTGAAAAACAGTTCAGCAGGAGCTGGGCGCAGTGGCTTATGCCTGTAATCCCAACATTTTGGGAGACTGAGGCGGGCGTATAACTTCACTTGAGGCCAGGAGTTTAAGACCAGCCTGGCCAACATGGTAAAATTCCATCTCTATTGAAAACACAAAAATTAGCTGTGGGTGGTGGTGCACACTTGTAATCCCAGCGACTCGGGAGGCTGAGGCACGAGAATTGCTTGAACCTGGGAGACGGAGGTTGCAGTAAGCTGAGATTTCACCACTGCATCCTGGCCTGGGCGACAGAGTGAGACTGTGTCTCAAAACAAAATTAAAAGTTCAGCAAGGCATTGCATTCTATATATAATATTCTTTGTGTAATTGTCTTTTGTGGATAATACATCTTTTCTTTTTGCTACTCTTAAGATTTTGTCTTTCATGATCTGTATTTCCGTAACTATGTGTTCTGAGTATTTATACATTGGAACTTGGTATGCATCTTCAACTGAGGACTCTTGTCTTTCTATTATTCTGGAGCATTGTCTACCATTATCATCTCAAATACTGTTTCCCAAGTTCTCTCTAGTCACTTTTTCTCTGATTCTACTGTATGTACATTGAATATTCTCCTTTCATACTACCATGTATTTTAATTTCTCTTTACGTATCTTCTAATTCACTAATTCTCTAGTTCAATCTGATCTATGGTTCGTCACATATTTTGAGAGCTTTGTTAAATTACTTAATTTGTTTTTGGAATTTATGTTTGGTTATTTTCAAATGTATGTGTTTTATATGTCCTCTTCTTATTTTCTATTTTCTATTTTTATTTCTATGGCCATTTGAATCATATACACATCATGAATAAAAAGAAAAACAAATTGTTCTATTAGTAATAGTTCTATTTTGCTATCCATAAAATCAAAATACGAGAAGCCATATGATGGTAAGATGGAAAAAACATAAGGAAGAATGAGAAAATTTTAAAAATAGAGTAAGTGGATGGATTTGAAGTATCACCTTGTTACTTCCCTTTCTTGCATTTGGGTTTGACCATTTTAAAAAACAATCCCCATCCCTTTTACCACAGTATTTCCATGTGTTTGGAAAAAAAGAGGAAAGGTTTTTGTGGGCATATGGTGAAGCAGTACTCCTTCTACAATTTCTTAGGACTGTATGTTCAACAAAATGTGTTTTTAAATTTAATGGAACCAATTTTTTCACAAAATAATAATATACAAATATAAAATGACTGATTCATGAATTACCAACAAACAACTTGAATTTACAAAATAAACTTTCAAATGCATTTTTTCCCTTGAATAGTATTTTATTTGTATTTTTAATTGACATAGTTGTACATATTTATGAAGTACCTTTTGATATTTGAATACATGTATACATTGTATAATGTTCAAATCAGTGTACTTAGCATATCCATAACCTCATGGATTTATCATTTCTTTGTAGCAAGAATATTAAAAAAACTTCTAGCTATTTTGTAATATAAAACACCTTACTGTTAACCATAGTCACCCTACTGTGCAATATGATACCATATTCCTCTTATCAAATAGTAGCTTTGTACTCATTGACCAACTTCTCTCCTTCCCTCCCTGCTCTCTGTTAATCACTGTTCTATATCTCAATGAGATCAACTTTTAAAAATCCCACATGAATGAGATCATGCAGTATTTTTCAGTGTGTCTGGCATACTCGACATAATGTCCTTCAGGTTTGTCCACTTTGTCTCAAATGACAGGATATCATCCTTTGTTATGGTTAAACAGTATTCTATTCTGTAGGTATACCACATTTTCTTTATCCATTCATCTGTTGTTAGGCATTTTGGTTGATTCCCAGTCTTGGCTATTGTGGATAGTGCTACAGTAAACAGGAGTGCAGATATCCCTTTGACGTACTCATTTCAGTTCCTTTGGATAAATATTCAGTAGTGGGATGACTGGATCATATGGTAGTTTTATTTTTAGTTATTTCATGAACCTTCATACTGTTTTTCATAATGGCTGTACCAATTTACAATCCCACCAACATTTTGTAAAATCTCCCTTTTCTCCAAACACTCACCAACACTTCTTTTCTTTTGTCTTTTTGAGAATAGCCATTCTAATAAGAGTGAGATGGTATCTCATTGAGGTTGATTTGCATTTCTCTGATGATTAGTGATGTTGAGCATTTTTTTCATATACTTGTTGGCCATTTGTATGTCCTCCTTTGAAATATGTCTGTTAAGGTATTTTGCCTATTTTAAAATTAGGTTATTTGGTTTTTGCTGTTAAGTTCCTTATATATTCTGGATATTAACTCCTTGTCAGATATATAGTTTGCGAATATTTCCTCCCATTTTGTAGGTTGTCTCTTCACTCTGTTGTTTCTTTGGGTTTGCAAAATCTTTTTTGTTTGATGTAATTCCGTTTGTCTGTTTTTGCTTTTGCTGCCTATATTTTTAAGGTCTTACCTAAAAAAAAAATTTGCCCAGCCCAACGTTGGGAATCATTTCCCCTATGTTTTCTTCGAGTAGTTTCATGGTTTGGGATTTTATATTTAAGTCATTCATCCATTTTGAATTGATGTTTGTATATGGTGAGAAGCAGAGGCCTAGTCTCACTCTTCTGCATGTGGATATGTAATTTTCCCAGCACCATTTATTGAAGAGACTATCTTTTCCCCAATGTATGTTCTTGGTACCTTTGTCTAAAATCAGTTGGCTGTAGGTGTGTGAATTGATTTCTGGGCTTTCTATTCTATTCCATTGTTCTATGTGTCTGTTTTTATGCCAGTACAAAGCTGTTTTGGTTAATATAGCTTTGTACTGTATTTTGAAGTCTGATGCTTCTAGCTTTGTTCTTTTTGCTCTGGATTGATTTGGCTGGTCTCCATTTTGTGATTCCATATAAATTTTAGGATTGTTTTTATATCTCTGTGAAAAGTTATTGGCATTTTGATAGGAATTGATTTAAATCTGTAAAACTATGTGCCAACATCATTAATGAATATAGATGCAAAAATTTCCAACAAAATACTAGCAGACTGAATTCAACAGCATGTTAAAAAGATCATTCACTTTGATCAAGTGAGATCCATCACAGGGATGTAAGGACTTAACATACACACATTAATAAATGTACCATACCACATTAACAGAAAGACTTAAAAAATGTGGTCATTTCAGTAGATGGAGTGAAAACATTTGACAAAACTTAACGTCTCTTCATGATAAAAGCTTTCAACAAATTAGATATAGAAGGTATGTACCTTAACACAGCAAAAGCCGTATGTGACAGACCCACAACTAACATCGTACTGAGTGGGGGAAAGCTGAAAGATTTTCCTCTAAGGTCAGGAACAAGAAAAGGATGCCCACTTTCACTGTGTCTGTTCAACATAGTACTATGAGTCCTAGCCAAAACAGTTAGATAAGCGACAGAAATAAAATACATCCAAATTGGAACGGAGGATGTCAAATTGTCCCTGTTTGCAGACAACATGATCTTATGTATTGAAAACCCTAAAGACTCCAGCAAAAACTGTTATAACTAATAAATGAATTTGGTGAAGTTAAAGGATATAAAATAAACATGCAAAAATTAGTAGCATATCTAATTCCATTTATAATAGGTAAAAATAAAAGATACCTACAGATAAAGTTAACCAAAGAGGTGAAAGATCTCTGCATGGAAAACTAAAACACTGATGAAGGAAATGGAAGAGGATACACATAAATGAAAAGATACATCATGTTCATGAATTGGAAGAATTAATATTGTTGTATGTGTGTATATTTCAGCTCTATTTTACCTTTCAAAATGTGAATTTTGTGTCGGAATAATTGGAGACAGATGAAGTAATCTTATTAACTTGAAGGCAAAAACTTCTTTTGATGAGTGGATTCTGTTAATCTATATAGGAAAAGCCTATATAGAATGATCCCTTCATACATAAGAAAGAGAAGTTCATTTCACTGTGATTTATACATAGCAGTTGCTTAATACAAGTTTGAGTAAATGAATGATTAATATTTGAAAATTAATTACTTTCTAGGCTGGGTGCAGTGGCTCACTCCTGTAATCTCAGCACTTTGGGAGGCTGAGGCGGGTGGATCACGAGGTCAGGAGATCGAGATCATCCTGGCTAACATGGTGAAACCCCGTCTCTACAAAAAATACAAAAAATTAGCCGGGCGCGGTGGCGGGCGCCTGTAGTCCCAGTTACTTGGGAGGCTGAGGCAGGAGAATGGCGTGAACCCGGGAGGTGAAGTTTTCAGTGAGCCGAGATCACGCCTCTGCACTCCAGCCTGGGTGATAGAGCGAGTCTCCGTCTCAAAAAAAAAAAAAAAAAAAACAAAATTAATGACGTTCTACAGTTTTTTTTTTTTTTTTTGAAATGGAGTCTTACTCTGTTGCCCAGACTGTAGTGCAGTGACACAATCTCTGCTTACTGCAACCTCCGTCTCCCAGGTTCAAGCCATTCTCCTGCCTCAGCCTCCCTGCTAGCTGAGATTACAGGCATATGCCACCACCCCTGGCTAATTTTTGTATTTTTATTAGAGAAGGGGTTTCACTGTGTTGGCCAGGCTGGTCTCAAACTCAACCTCAAGTGATCCACCTGCCTTAGCCTCCCAAAGTGCTGGAATTACAGATCTACATTGTATCTTGATGGCAGTATAACTATTATTTTTTAAATTTTAGGATTTTTAGGCATCTTATGTATTGTACAATGCCTTTACTTAAGGGTGGAAAAATAAGGTGAAGATATTTTGTGACTTGTCCCATGTACCATTGTTTATAAATAGCACTAAAACTAAAATGACTGAATTATTCACTCCTTGTTTTTGTCATTGCTCTAAGTATGTGTTTTCTTCCATTTATAGTATGAAACAGCTCAGCCATTTTCATTAAATGTGAGAAAAATTTTTATATAGATCTTTACATAGCATGTTAATTTTAGTAGTTACATTTATATCATATTTGGAGTATTAGCTTTCATCATAGTCCTTTGTTATGTTACTCATATTTTTCTTGATACTGAATGATGGAATGAGTCATTTCTATACACTTAGTATGAACCTTTCAGTAGTTAAAAAAGTGGCGTTTATTTTTAGAACCCACACAATTGTTTCTGAACTTGTAAGGTAAGGCCATACATTTTCTCTTTAGTTCAAATAACTTTACATCCTAATATGTATATTTGGTTGATAAGTATATTGATTAGGACAAATCAGTTTGGAAATAGTTATATATGTAAGAGGATACTTATCAGGAAGTGAGCCAAAAATGTTTGTCAGTAGTACTGGTTAAATATTGAAATTATATTTCTTCATTTGTCAGTCTGTAAGTCTGAGCACAATGTCTTAGCACTTGGGATAATTTGGAAGCAGCTCTGGCTCTAGATTACCTGGTGGGTTTCTCAACACTGGCTGTAGACTTTAATTCAACCGTGATTCTGTATTATGTTATATAGTAAGGCACTATTTCCACAGGCCTATGAATTTGTTATAAATTTGGAATCTTCACTTTTTCATTGTTTTTATTTTACCTACTTTACTTAATCTTTTCTGTAGAATGTTTTGTTCTCCCAGAGGTCTTTTGACTCTTAAATGTTTATAGAACTTTTATGCTACCTCAGAATATCATTAGCAATATGATAGCTGTTACTTCTGAATACTTTTCTTTTTAACTGTCTTTTAATAAGCATATATAAACGTCTTTTTTGCATGTATGTTTAATCTATTAATTAGTTTCTAGAGTCTCCTACTTAAATAGGTGCTATCTTTCTTCTGTCCAAACTTGTATAGTAATTAAAACCAGCAGTGTGTAGTAGAAGACATCTTGCATACCATCAATTTCCAAAATATTTCCAAATATTATGGTTTCTATTCATATGTCTACAAGTTTATGTTTTGTAATTAAATTCTTCCCTTAAAATGTTTATGTAAAAAAATTTTTGGTCTTTCCTTTTTTAGTCATAAATATTCGATTTCCAGGTTTTCATAAGTAATATATACATTGATTTCTACTTCAGCAGATACTCCATTATAATCAATGTTGCTACAGCAGTAGATAAAATACAAGCTCCATGAGGGCAGAAATCATGTCAGCCTCAAAACCAGTTTTGAGTAACTATATTTGACAAATAAATGGAAGAATAAGTTTGATTTCAATGTACATCTTCAAAATAATATCTAACTGAAATTAATCTGTGCTTTACAGGCCTAACCCTGTTTGAGTCAAGCTGCAAATGTACAAGTGGTGTTTTTTTTTTTTTTTTTTTTTGGTATAGTAGAGTGGAAAGGGTGAAAGCTTTCTAGCTAGGCAGGTCTTGTTTCAAATTCTAGTGTTGCCGTGTAATAGCTGTGTGACCTTAGGTATATCCCTTAACTTCTCTGAGCCAAAGTTTCTTAATAGAAAAGATAAAATTTCTCCCCTGTGATGGTTTTAACAATTATGAAAAATTGCATTGACGAAAGAAGATGCTCAGTATATATCATTATATTTTACACTGTGAGATAACGTGATCCACATAAACTGGCATGCACATTTTTAAAATAACTATTTTATTTTAAAAAAATGGGCTTTAGAAATTGTTCAATTACCTGATGTTCTAATGCATTTTTAGCATTCTCTCCATTTTCTTTTATTTCTGCTGTTTTTATTTCCATATTCCAGTTTATTTGCGCAATTTATCTCTGAAGCATAAGCAGATTCTTCCCCAGCTTCTCCTCTTGTTTTACATCTTCAGTTCTATAATAATACTGTATTAGTTAGGGATTGGTCACAAAAAGACGAGCTGCTCTATAGATTTCAATCAGTGAAGAGATTTTATCTCTGAAGCATAAGCAGATTCTTCCCCAGCTTCTCCTCTTGTTTTACATCTTCAGTTCTACAATAATACTGTATTAGTTAGGGATTGGTCACAAAAAGACGAGCTGCTCTATAGATTTCAATCAGTGAAGAGATTTAATACAAAGAATTAAGTGCTTTACTGAACCCCTGGAAAGGCTGGGAGAATAGGATTCAGGTGACGATGCCACTAGCTCTCCACTCAGCCACAGTGTTCAGAGAATCGCAAATTGTACAGACCATAGGAAACCACTAGCAGCTTTCACCACTGCTTGTGCTATCAAAGCATGTGATGTTTAGGAAATACCCAGTGGCCACTGTAAAATTCTTATGTCTGCAGAAGTCCAAACCTCTGCTTCTTACCCACAGGGGGAAGCTCTAATACATTTTCAGCCTCTCCTTGGCTTGCAAATCTGGTACAAGGTTTGGGAAAAGGTGGTTGATGCCCAGGCTTCCAGACCCTATGATAACAGAGGAGAGCATGGCAGGTGGAATGATACTGAGATGCCAACAGAGAAGCTGGTACAGCTTCACCTGTATATGACTGTTCATTTTCATTCCAGTTTCAGGCATACTCTCTCTATTTTCAGTTCTAATCCTTATGCCTCCTATTATTGCAATAATGCTTATGAATACATAAATGGCTTCAATTGCAGAAAGAGGTTTACTTACGTTTAGCATACATACTACTGTCTCTTAGGCATCTTTATATTTCATTTATCTCAGAAACTTATCCTTTTTACAAACAAGTCTGTAGACTATAGGTAGGCAAACTATGACACAGAAACCAAGCCCCCCGAGGCTGCCTATTTGTGCAAATAAAGTTTACCTGGAAAGCAACAACACCCATTTGTTTCCACATTGTTAGTGGATGCTTTCACACCACCACAGCAGCATGGAATATTTGCAACAGAGGCCATATGGCACACAAAGCCTAAAGTATTTACCATCTGGCCCTTTACAGAAAAAGGTTGCTGACCCCTACTATGGATATTATGTAAAGAAAGGAACTACTACAGGTAGATTTTTCTCACGTGCTTGCCGATTGAATTTTTCATAATTGATTTAATGAATATAGGCTTTTTTATCTTATGAGAAAATATCATCATACTGCACGTACTTGTGTGGGACTCTGTCAGTGATCTTACAAATAAAAATGTCATGCCCCCAACAGAAAAGTATTCATTCAACCAAGCCAATGAATAGGTTCCAAATCTTCCTCCTGCACCAGGCATTGTGATTTCACCTACATTTCCAAACATCTGATTTTTAATAATGCATCATGTAATCTTCATTCTCACATACTTCACAGGACAGCCCAATTCTTTTTCAAAACTTATAGTCACTGTTGAATTGTACCAATGATCTTTGCTTTCTAGTAGCTTCTGTATCTTTGTAACATTTTAAAAATATGATACAATACTAGGCCTATTTTACTCCCAGTAATTAGGCCTTGAATCTTATTAGCAACTTGATCATGCTGGTCACTATTGAGCCATGAAGGCAATTTATGTAATAAAAGGCTTTTCATTCTTTGCCAACCAATGATTCACCCACATCTTTCCCCCATCCTCCTGTATCTTTTGTATTTTTTTCTGCTGTGAAGTCATTTTGTTTTTTAAGATGGGAAGGCTGGCAGGGAGGGAAGGAAGGAGGGAGGGGGAGAGAGAGAGAGAGCGAGAGAGCGAGAACACACTCTAATAAGTTTTCTTATTAACTGTTCTCAAGTATTATTTATTATCAGCTATCATCAGCTATTTCTTCTTCTGCATCATCTTCAGGTATCTTTTTAAATCTTGTAAAACAGTGCACTTTTTTCTCACACATTGTAACTTCTCCCTAGGTAGTCCTTCATTCTTGTACGACCTCTTCCTTTGCTCACCACCTTGGGTCTTATTCTACATACTTCTCTCACTTGCTCTTTGATTTTTACTCTTCTTGCTCCAATTCTTACAATTTCTTAACCTCTATTTAAAAAAATCTTTTCTCCTCATCATTAAATGCTTTTACAGATGGAAACATTCATTTTGTTCTTTAAGGCATTTCAGTATTCTTCTTCCCTTGAGTACATTTTTTATGCCATTTTAACTTGCTCCTTTACCATCTGAAATCTTGAAACGGGAATAGTTCATTCTTCCTCTTGAATATATAGTTTCATTGAATTTTCTTCCTGTTAAACAAGAATTTATGCCTTGTCAATGCTTTTGAAGAAATTACCAATTTTTTTTTGTAAAATTAATTTAACTGTAACCAAGATGTGGGCTTTCAGTTTGCTTTCTACAATGTCTATGTTCGCCTGCACATAAATCTATTAATTCTGGGGACCATTCCCATCCATCTCTGTTTTTATTATAATTCTGATAGCAAACATCTAAATATAAAATCTCAAATTCTATATTCTTACAGGCGACTCTAAGTGTATGTATTGTGGCCATGGATAACTTCCAGTTACTTCCAACATTTTCATCTTTTTCTGGAACAACATTGGAAATCCCTTTCAAGACAGAAAATTCCTTCGTGAGTGAAGCACAGCTATAAAATGATTCCCCTCTTTGTTTCTTTGAATGTAGGGTACCTACATATATAAATGTGATAGGCCGTAATTCCTAATTCATTTATTTGATTACATATTTTCCAATGCAAAGCATAGATTATTAAATATCTGCACAAATAAGAATTCATGTTCACATTTTTTTTTGTTTTTTTGAGAGAGAGTTTCACTCTTGTTGTCCAGGCTGGAGTGCAATGGCATGATCTTGGCTCATCGCAACCTCTGCCTCCTAGGTTCAAGCAATTCTCCTGCCTCAGCCTCCCAAGTAGCTGGGATTACAGGTGCCCGACACCATGCCCAGTTAACTTCTTTGTATTTTTAGTAGAGAGAGGGTTTCACCATGTCGGTTAGGCTGGTCTCCAACTCCTGATCTCAGGTAATCCACCCACCTCAGCCTCCCAAAGTGCTGGGATTACGGGCATGAGCCACCATGCTCGGCCTCATGTTCACATTTTTATCCCATTTATCCATATGAAATTAGCTGTAAATGTGATAACCACTAGCCACATGTGGCTATGTAACTTTGAATTAATTAAAATTAAGTAAAATTAAGATTTAGTTTTTCAGTTGGCACTGGTTACATTTCCAAGTGTTCAATGGTAACATGAGGCTAGGAGCTTCCACCTTGGGCAGTGCAGATAGAGATCATTTTCATTATTGCAGAACTCTCTATTGGGCACTCTAAATATTAGAAAACATACATAGTTCCTTCATTTGTAACACATCTCTCCCTATCACATTAAGCTCTCTTCTTTATATGAAGCGTGTGTAAATTTGATTCATTTCTTGTCGGAATTCATGGACTGTACTAAACTTTAGTGGCAATTTACACTTTGTATTATGTGCTCCTCTTTCTGGTTTCATTTTTTCCCATTTTTTGGTCATTTAATTCAGCCAAATTTTCTTTTCTTGCATTCTCCTATGTATTCCTTAGGTCAGTGGTTCTCAAATTTTAATGAGCATCAAAATTACTTGGAGGGTTTGCTGAACACACATTGAAGGGCTCACCCTGAGAATTTCTGATTCAGAAAGTCTAGGATGAGGCCAAGTAATTTACACTTCTGTTATTGCTACTTGTTCTGGGGGCTTCTACCCTAACAACCACCGCCTAGGGAAGGCTTCTACTTTTCTTTGCCCACTTTTCTATACACAGAGCTATTTTTTTTATACACCCTGCTTCAGTATTTTCTATACAGCTGATTTATTTCTTCCTCTATTTATTTAATCATTAGATATTTCCCCCATAACTTGAAATCCATCTCCCTTAACTCTACCTGTCTCCCCATGCCTGTTCCGTCTGTGTTCTCTTTTTTCCCTTGCTTCTCCAGGAGACTTTCAAGATTTCATTTTTATAGATGTTTCATGTTCTGTTTCCTTTTGCTCTTGCATCCTGGCCCTTTAAGATGGCCCAACCATGCCTTCCTTCCTTTCGCTATAACGTGTCCTTGGCATTTAATTTTTATTTTACTAGTGGTTCTCTTCTCAGGAGGCACTGTGGTATCACTGCACTCCAGACTGAAACCGCATTTCCTAACTGTGTCCTATACATAAGTGACCTGGGAAGTGACAGTTATATCATGTCTTTAGCTGTCTTCTGTATAGAAGCAATAGTATTTCTCTGTTACTTACTGAGAATCTCTCGGCAGGTGGTCAGCACACTCACCATTTTGTCACCTCTCTTGTTAAAAATTGCTTTTTGCAGCTCAGTTCTCCAAATGTCCCAACCTCTACTGGACTGGCCCATACCTAATCACTTTTTCAAAATGATGTCACAGTATGTTTACTTTGTTTCTAAAGTTTGGACTCTTTTCCTTCTTATATAGTCTCAAAAAAGTTTCCATTTCTCTCTTGAGTTGGAATTTCTTACTTCCCATCATTTGAACTGCTGCATAATGTGTACCCTGGATCCATTCCAAATTGAATTAATAAGCAGACCTCAATTTTATTTCTTGCTAGACTATAACTCTCATCCCCTGTGAAGCAACTCTTCAGGAACAACCTAGTATTGTTAAAGGGGGGCCTCTTGAGTTAGAACAACTCTTTTCACATTCCGCCTCTGCTTCTCATTTTTCTCACCTACACAATGGGCTAATATTAGCATCTACCTTATAGAATCATTGAGAAGAACAAATGAAAGAAGGTACTTTGCACAATGCCTGGATCATGGTAAATCTTAAATCTTGGCTGTTACTAATATTGTTATATTAATCACATTCTCCCATGAAGGAAGTTATTTCTTTCTTTATCCTTCTGTTTCTTTACCTTGCAGAAGATGCAAAAATTTGCAATATTTTCCAGATGTTCATTCTGCTTCTCTGTTAGCTTTTGCTTTTTCCTCTAAGTTGCCTATCCCAACTTTGAAAGCCTTTACCTGTTTCTCATTTGCAATTGAACACTGACACAAAACAAGAGAAAACAGCAAGAGAATAAGAACACAAACACGACATCATCTCAGCACTTTCTCTCACTGTGTGTTCTTACAGGTTTGTTAGTTTTTGTTTTGTTTTGTTTTTTGTTTTGTTTTTTTTTTTAATCAAATCACAGCTTGATTTATTTCCAGCCTGTGCTCCACACCAGTTCAGTTCATTGACTACTGTAATCTTTGTAGTAACCAAGCGAAACAGGAGGGCAGGAACTACTATGCCTCTTGTGCAGACTTGGTAAGTGAAGCCACAATGAAAGATGTGACTTAGCAAGAGTGGCGCAACCATGTAGTGTAAACAGGGCTGCTGTTCCAGACTGTGAAGGTGGTGCACTGCAGCAGGACACAACAGTTAAAGGGGGATACCTCCACCTCGAAGACATCACTGATTTGTTTTTTATAGTAAGGTAGTTTCCAGCACTGTCATGAAGAGAGGCTCCTATTTCCAGTTTGCCCAAAGGTGCCATGTGGGCTCTCATTAGCCAAGAAAACTCAACTCAACACATGTGTTCTGCTTTATAACTTATTACAACATAGATTAGTGTTTCCTTTTCTAATTCATTTCATCCTCTTATTTTCTTTATCACTCCCCCCACCCCACAGCAGCCCATTTATATTTTGCTTTACAATATAGGAAAAGTAAGCATTACAATTCAGTTGGACAATAAGGTGAAAGCATGTAAAGCTGTTGAAAAGCGAGGTGACCGTTATTACATGTGACTACATTCTAGACTAATCGGGATGACTAATGTATTTTAAATGGGAAGAAATAATTTAGACAGCTTTATTTGCTAATGTGAGAAAAATAGATTAAAGTTGAAAACCATGCAGGCTATTGCAAATATTATAGCAGGAGACCATAGGACCCTGAGTAGGCATACCACAATGTAATAATGGAGATGATTGGCTTTGGATGAGAGGCCCAGTGAGGAAGCTAATTGCAGAAGCCTGTAGTTGATTGGTTATAAGATGGGGAACAAAAGCAAGAGTTTCTGAGTCTAGATAACCAGGATGATGATGGTGCCATAGAGAGAAATGGAAAAATACAGAGAAAGAACAGATTTCAGAGAAAAAGAAAATACTTTATTTGAAGACAGGAGTGGTGTTCTGGTGGAAATGTCCTTTAGGTGATAGAAAAATGTGACAGGAAATTAGAGGTGGAGAAAAGCATTACATATCATTGAGTAGAGCTACTTTTGAAAGATGTCAAAGGTATTCAGTTCTCAATGGCCAAAAGAGGGAAGCTGCCATTGTTAAGGTTCCACAATGTAGGGGATCTTCTGCAGGTAAGAAATAGAAGAAGGATGAAGAGCAAGCACATGATTTAGAGACAGAAGTTCTCAAGAAAAAAAGGGATGCTCAGCATGGTAGAATGCTTCTTATAAGTTAAAACGAAGACTGTTAAAATCTATTCTTTTTTTTCTGGTGATTTGTTACAATTAAAAAAAATTATGTCTTCCTTTTTACTATCATTGAAAATTCCCATGATAGCTTCCCGTTTTGGAGGAACCCACCAAAAATATCCTTTTATATATCTCCTTCAGTCTTAGATTTCCAAATTCCCTTTTTCTGTAACCTGACCTCTTTCTATGAAATACAAAAGTTTGATTTAAAGGAAATGCCTTTTACACTCCATAAAATAATATACATTGTCCTAGCTGGGTGCAGTGGCTCACACCTGTAATCCTAGCATTTTGGGAGGCCCAGGCGGGCAGATCACCTAAGGTCAGGAGTTCAAGACCTGCCTGGCCAATATGGCAAAACCCTATCTCTACTAAAAATACAAAAAATTAGCCGGGCGTGGTGGTGGGCACCTGTAATCCCAGCTACTTGGGAAGCTGAGGCAGGAGAATTGCTCGATCACGGGAGGCGGAGGTTGCAGTGAGGCGAGATCACGCCATTGCATTCTAGCATGGGCAGCAAGAGAGAAACTCTGCCTCAAAAAAAAAATATTTTATATGTATATATACACATTGTCCGTATCCAATAAGGTAGAGTTTTTTGGTTTTTAAAACAACACAGAGATTCATTAGCACCTCATTAGTTCTTGAAGAGAAGGAGCTCTGGATGCAATACTATCTGTCTTCCATTAAAAATGGAAGATACTCCCATAAGTTGGGAAAATTTGAGATTTAATAAGAATAACAACTACAATGAATTGAGACACATTAAATATTTAAAAACTGATGATCTTATAAATGTACTAATCAAGGAAACGTTGTTAGTTTACAGCATTGCAGCATACTAGGACCCTGACTCATTATTCTGCAAAGAGACAAATAAAGGGAAGGAAGCATACACTTGGCCTGCCTTTTTTTTTGTACCAACTGTGTACGTATTTTAGGATAATCACATTGGAAATACATAAATATTATTTTTGAAGTATAGTTTCAGCTAATAAATGGGAGAGAATATCACCCTTTTGTAGCCCATAATGAAATGATATGAAATGATCACCAAGCCTTTGGCTCAAAGGTTGATGGAGATGCTTGAGTATGGAAGGATTAGGGTGAAACCTCCTGAACCACACTAAATCTTGCTGTCACTAAAGTGTAACAACCAGAAATCAGGAATTACATGAGTTCTTGTACCTTGGAAGTATTTTTGCCAAATTTTTTAAAAAGACAAATATCCTCTAAATCATGCATGCCTGTTTTCATTAGCTACTTTACCTGACTTTTTCATGAGGAATTTAAAAAATTATTCTTCTAGGCTTTTAGGATTCAAATTGATAAAAGAAAGAAGTTTTTAATTTTTTAAATACTTCATCCCCATTGTCAATATGTAGAATGTGAGATGTGAGATCACAATGAGGAAAAGAAAAGCCAGCTTCATGTGGCTTTCTGACAATATGATATTATTATTATTATTATTATGTGAATAATTATTATTATTTAGTGAAAAGGTAAACAAAAATGCTTTGTTTATATACTATTAGTACAACCAAATATTTGTGTCAGAAATGATTAATAATTGGAAACTGACAGAATAACTGGCATATAAACTCTTAGGTCTGTTATCTAGCCCTGAGTCTCCTTTTTATTGAATAATATGACAATGCTTAAATAATCACAAAAATGAATAGGAAACAGGGGTTATTGACAATTGTAGGTCAACCAAGCAAATGTCTTACCTGTAGAACATTATACAATCCAATAGAGAGCAAACTTTATCTTAGATTAGTGAATGCCAAAGTGCATATTCTTTCATCAGGCCAAGGTGGCACTAACACTTTATTAGCCCATACGGATGGGTCTCAAAAGCAGTAATATAGGAACTTTGCAGCTTAACTGTATAAGAATAATGCTTATAAATAAAATACCATAACGTGTAAAAGTTAAAAATGTCTCTCTTCTGTTTAAATATACTTCAGTCTATTCAAGACATACAAGTGGCCAAGAAACATAAGAAAAAAAATGCTCAACATCGCTGATCATCACAGAAATGTAAATCAAAACCACCATAAGATACCACCTCACATTATCCAGAATAGCTATTATTAAAAAGTCAGAAAAGATTAGCTGGGCACAGTGGCTCATGCCTGTAATCCCAGCACTTTGGGAGGCCGAGGTGGGTGGATCACGAGGTCAGGAGTTCAAGACCAGCCTGACCAATTTTGTGAAACCCAATCTCTATTAAGAATACAAAAATTAGCCAGGCATGGTGGCGTGCGGGTATAGTTCCTGCCACTCGGGAGGCTGAGGCAGGAGAACTGCTTGAACCCGGGGGGCAGAGGTTGCAGTGAGCTGAGATCCTACCACTGCACTCCATTCTGGGCGACAGAGTGAGACTCTGTCTCAAAAAAAAAAAAAAAAAAAAAACCTCAAAAAAGAACAGATGCTGGCGAGGCTGTGGGGAAAAGAGAACACTTACACACTGTTGGTGGGAGTGTAAATTAGTTCAGCCATTGTGGGTGGCAGTTTGAAGATTTCTCCAATAATTTAAAACAGAACTACCATTCCACCCAGCAATCCCACTACTGGGTGTATACCCAAAGGAAAATAAGTCATTGTACCAAAAATACACATGCTCTCATATGTTCATCACAGCACTGTTCACTGTTGATATGCCCATTAATGGTGGATTTGTCAAAGAAAATGTGGTACATATACACTGTGGAATACTATGGAGCCATAAAAAAGAATGAAGTCATTTCCTTTACAGCAGCTTGCGTGCAGCTAGAGGCCATCATCCTAAGTGAATTCACACAGGAACAGAAAACCAAATGCCACATATACTAACTTATAAGGGGAAGCAAAACATTGTGTATATATAAACATAAAGATGGGAGCAGTAGGCACTGGGGATTACTAGAGGAATACAGGAAAGAGGTGGGGCAAGAGCTGAAAAACTACCTGTTGGGTACCATCCTCACTACCTGGGAGGCGAGATCGTTTGTACTCGAAACCTTAGAATCATGCAATGTGCTCATGTAACAAACTTGCACATGTACCCCCCAAGTCTAAAATTCATACAAATAAATAAGTAAACTTCGATATATTCAGAAGAAACACAGATACCTGCTTGTAATTTAAAATAGAAATTTTGAGAAAAGAAAAAACGGAGATAGTTGTATCAGTTCTTAACAGTGTAGTCATAAGAGTCAGTCATACCTGGGTTTGAATCCTGGCTCTCCAGCTTACTAACAAGTTACCTTTCATCTCTAAACCTGTTTCATTATCTATAATATGAGTCTAATAATAGCACCAACCCTTAGACAGGTGTCAGAGTAGATGAGAAAATAGATGTAAACAACTTAGCATACCGCCTAACAGATTGTAATACTTAATAAGTAGTAACTACTATGATTAGTATCTGTCATAGTGAATTTCAGATGAATTAAAAATTTAGATCTAAAGTGTTAAAATATACCAAAATCCAGAAGGAAATATATGGTTTTCAATTGCTGGTCTATAAATAGAAGAGAACATTATAAATGATGAAAGAGATTACAAAAAAGAACATAAAACAATGACTAACTGGAGATACAATTGCCATGAAAAGTAACACATTTAATATCCTTAGTATATAATAAAATTTTGCAGATGAGTAGGAAAACATAAATCAAAATAGGAATAAAAGGACATGAATTTAAAAATTTTATGACACACATACAACCACAAAGAAAAAGACAAAAGAAATGCAAAAGACTGCATGGCATTCAGAAAAGGATTAGTGTAAAGAAGAAAAAATAAGTAACATTATCTGCAATCTTACCTCTTATTAATAATCACTGTTTAAACTTGGTGGAGTCTCTTCCAGTCATATCCACATGCATGTGGAAATACACACATGCACAGGCACACACAGACACTTTACATCCTATCTGCATTTTGCTTCATGTTTTCCATTATGCCATGGTAATTTTTTCGTGCCTAAGAATAGTCTTTAAAGTGTTTTATTTGGCTCTATAGAGTACTAGTATGTCAGTCGGGTCTCTAGTTGAAGGTTCCTGAAACTCAACTTGAACTACATTGTATACATATAAAATCTAATACACACACACACACACACACACACACACACACACACACACACACACACACACAGAGGGAGAGAGAGAGAGAAGCTTGTTTCAAGTAACCAAAGCAGAGGAAAAGACTTGATGGAATTACAGAAATGAGGTATTTTTACACCATTGATACTCACTTTGATTTGGCTTAGCTTTTTATGCCAGCTTTACATTTTTAGGCAAGTTTTCTCTGGTATGTCAGGGAACGTAGACACAAATAACTCCAAGCTAGCATCTCCATGTCTCCAAATTCAGAGAAAAGATGAACAGGTCTGCCCTTCTAACTCTAATTAGGGAAACTCCAGGGAAGACATCTGTTGGATATTGGATATTTGGGTCACCTGCTTATTCCTGGAGCAGTTATGTGGCCAGGGGCATAGGATAAGTAGCCTAGACTCTATCAGTCCAGGGATGAGTTAGGAGAGGCTGTTAATGAGAAGAGGATGGACAGGTACTGAGCAGCCAAAAACAATGATTGCCACAATATGAATGCTCCATAATTTATTCAATCTTTTGTACATTAATATATATTTAAGCTTCTCTAACATTTGATATTATAATTAATGTTATGATAATTGACGCCACGCATGTGGCTTTGTTGAAATTTTTATTGGTTTTCTCTTGTAGGATAATTTACTAGAATTGAAATTATTTTATGCAATCCCATGTAGCTATTTAAGGCTTTGAATACATAGAATAGAGTCACATCTTTCATGTACTTAACCTGTATAAATTCAATTGTGTGGAATCAGAAATAGAGAGTAGAGAAATTAAGAAAACAGTAGTGGAGGTAGAGAGAGTGAGAGGACAAGCGAGAAGAATAGAAACTAGTTGAATAGCTCAGCCGTACTTAGCTCAGCCGTACTTACCTCAAAATCAATGACCTTATGCTCGGAGGGAGCGACATGAACTAGGAGTCTCTAGTCCTATGTTATCTCAGTTTTTCTCGGTGTTGTCCTGTTTCTTGTAGAGTGAGATTGTGCCTAGCTGAGTTTCATTCTAGTGGTAAGAGTTAGATTTTCTTTTTTTGTATGCCGTGGACTCCGAACACATGGCAACCCTTAATCTAGTATTCCTCCAAAGAAAACAGCAATCTGTTCAACACCACAGGAAAATCTGACGGGCTTGTACTTACCAAGTCAGTATATTATATTTTGTGTGCGTGTGTGTGTGTATGATTTAGTGATATCTCAAGGATAATTTTGAGTATACCCTATTTTCATATTTCACACTGATTCTAAAGCCTACCCCATAAGGAACTTGCAACTCTGCTCAATTGCTAAATTACCATTACCAAATAATTTATGTCAATGGAAACTCCTACCATAGGATATGCACAGGCACATTTCACCTCATCCTTGCCTGTTCTGGGTTAAAGCACTTTAGAGTTAATGGGAAGAAAGAAAAAGAATTATTTAATATAAATAACAAATACAGAGGTGGTCACATTTCCTTTTAATGAAATGGGGCCATGAGACTTCCAATAAATCACAATTCTACTTCTATAAATAAATGGAAAAGAAGATAGCTAATCTTATCGTACCTGAAAGCCTCAGACCTAAGCTAACAACAAAACTGATTTATTTTTCATAGTGATAAGATCTTAAGAAATACACCAGCATCTTATGATGCTGTGCTAGAATGATTTTTAAAAACATATGGCTGGTTGCGGTGGCTCACGCCTATAATCCCGGCACTTTGGGAGGCCAAGGTGGGTGGATCAGCTGAGGTCAGGAGTTCGAGATCAGCCTGGCCAGTATGGTGAAACCCCGTTTCTATTAAAAATACAAAAAAACTAGCTGGGCATGGTGGCATGCGCCTGTATTCCCAGCTACTCGGGAGGCCAAGGCAGGAGAATGGCTTGAACTCAGGAGGCGGAGGTTGCAGTGAGCCAAGATGGCGCCGCTGCACTCTAGCCTAGGCAATAGAGGGAGACTCCATCTCAGAAAAAAAAAAAAAAAAAAAAGTAAAAACCATTCTTAGGTTGTATGCCTTGCAAAAAAAGTCAGTGGGCTAGATTTGGCCCGTGGTCTGTTGTTTGCTTACCCCTGCCCTAAGTCATAGTTTCCAATGATTTTAAAATTATAAAAATTATAGTCATATAAATTATGTTGGATTGATCATATACTGATAATTTAATGATCTTTATGAAAAAATCTAAGATAATTTGATACAATTCTTTAAGTTACAGGAGAAAATGATATTGTGAGCAAAATGAAAAAAAGGGGATAAAATAGCTAATGGTGACAATACTTATTTGGTATACTATCTGGTATTTATCTTTAATATTTGGATAATAGGTACATTCCTAAGATGAAAATGAGAATGTAATTTGACCATTTGAAAATGTATATTATTACACTGACTTAAAAAGATAAAGTACTGATAATTTCACATTATCTCTGTCTTTGCATTAAAAAGTATCATGGAACAATAGCCACACTTTTTGGAAATTCAAGATTCCATAAAATACAGTTTGAAAAATACATGGTCATGTTTATTAACTTCTCCTTTCAATATTCTTTCTGGGCATACTGGAGGAAAATTGAAATGAAGAGTGTTTAAATTTGTTATGAAAAGTAGAAGGTGGCATGTAGGCAAAACTTTCCCTTTTGAGAGTGTTTCTGCATTATTTCTTTGCATGGGAAGATCTCACCACCAAAGTGTACCATGTCTGTACCCAATAGGAAAATGCATACCCTGATACTCATTTTAATTAAAAATTTCAATGACTTATAATCCTTTGTCGTTCTTTCCCAAATTGACCCTCTGATGGAGTAAGAAAGAAATGAATTCTACCTTTTTCATAGATAGTAACCATAGAAAGCTCTGGTTTCTAGAGAGATTCAATCCTTTAAAAAGGAACATAAAGAGAAAAGGGATTTGGAGAGAAATTAATTCTAAGAATCTAGACCTGCATGTCTGTGTTACCCAAATCCTAGCAATTTCTAGAAAATAGAAATCAACTAGGAACTGGTCATACAATTGCTAAGACTTCTTTTATCTTAGGTCCAGTAGATTCAAGTGACACACTCTGTACATTTTTTTTTTATTATTATTTTCAGTTTTTCTGGGTGGATACCTGGCAGGTGTATATATTTTGGGGATATATGAGATATTCTGATAGAGGCATGCAATGTGAAATAATCAAATAATGGAGAATAGGGCATCAGTCCCCTCAAGCATTTATTTTTTTGTGTTACAAATAATCCGATTACACTCTTTTAGTTGTTTTAAAATGTACAATTAAGTGATTATGCACCATAACCACCCTGTTGTGCTATCAAATAGTGGTCTTATTCATTCTTTCTAACTATGTTTTGTACCCATTAACAATCCTCCTCGCCTCCCGAGTCCCCCACTACCCTTCCCAGCCTCTGGTAACCATCCTTCTACTCTCCATGTCCATGAGTTCAATTGTTTTGATTTCTAGATCCCACAAATAAGTGAGAACATTCAGTGTTTGTCTTTCTGTGCCTTTCTTATTTCACTCAACATAATGACCTTCAGTTCCATCCATGATGTTGCAAATGACAAGATCTCTCTTTTTTTATGTCTGAATAGTAGTTCATTGTGTATATATACCACATTTTCTTTATCCATTCATCTATTGATGGACACTTCAGTTGCTTTCAAATCTTAACTATTGTGACCAGAACTGCAACAAACACAGGAGTACAGATATCTCTTTGATATGCTGATTTCCTTTCTTTTGGGTATATACCTAGCAGTGGGATTGCTGGATCATATGGTATCTCTATTTGTAGTTTTTTGAGGAACCTCCAAACTATTCTCCATAGTGGTTGTACTAATTTACATTTCCACCAACAGTATATAAAGGATCCCCTTTTCTCCACATCTTTGCCAGCATTTGTTATTACCTATCTTTTGGATATAAGCCATTTTAACTGAGGTTAGATGATGCCTCATTGTAGTTTTGATTTCAAGTGACACATGCTTTAGTATGAAAGTGTCATTGACATTGGCTGTCTAGTCAGTGTCTAATAGCCTTTTCTCTATCTTTGTTATAAAATCTGTTATCATCTATGGTCCAATTTGAATCTTTTTTTTAATGACCCCTGAGATAGTTGATATGGAAAATACATAAATAATTGAATAATTGTGTGAACTTTTCAGTATCTTCTCAAGTGACTTACCAGAGGAGAAGCAGGGTATAGAATGACAACTTTTTAATTAGGGATTTTTTCCCTTAAGAAACAGCTATGGAATAATGGAAGGAACCTAGATTTTAGATTTTGCATATACACACACAAACATACACACATGTGTGTGTACGTGCACGTGTGTGTGTGTGTGTATTTATATATATATATATATATATTTGAAATCCATTTATTCGACCTCTCAGTGTTATCTGAGCATCGGGGATGTGTGTGTGTGTGTGTGTGTGTATGCACATGTGTGTTCATATGTATTCAAAAAACTAAACATGAATTTTATGTAATAACCTATGAAATTCTTTACAACTCTGAAATTATCTAAAATACAATGCAAAAAAGTTAATAAATGATCACTGATCATAAGCAGACTGTTGCTATTCTGGAAGTCTGTGTGTTTATTTTCATTGTGAGTGTGCGTTAATTGACGGGTGTTTCTTGGTGCTTGTTTGTTTCATGTATGTATGTATAGATTGTGTCTGTTTGTTTAATTATCTTTCTTTTTTTTGTTGAATCCCTTGCTTTCTTTTTTTTTGTTTTTTTTATTTATATATATTTGGTTGTCTTTTCTCTCTCGTGCTTCGTGGTCTGTGTATGTTTATTACGTCGTTTGTGTTTTTTTTTGTTTTTCTTTCTGTTTTTTTTTTTGTTCGTTTATTTCTCAGTTTTTTTTGTTTTCTTTCTACCTGCCTGGTTCTTTCTGCTTCTTTTTTCTTTCCTTTTTCTTGCCTTGATTTTTTTTGTTTTGTTTTTTCTTTTGTTTTTTTTATATGTCAGTCTGTTTGTTTATCTATACATCTGTTTGTTGGTTGGTTGTTATTTTTTTTTTGGTTGTCTTTCTTTGCACGGTTATTTCTGTGAGTGTTGGTTGTTTCTGTTTGCTTCAGTCCGTCCCTGTCAGTCACCTTCTTTGTGATTTATTTAACTATGTGTGTGGAGTACTTTTTGTTTTTTTTCATTCTTCGTTTGTGTATTGTTTTTGTTTGTGACTGTCTGTCTGACTGGTTTTTTTTTTTATGTTTTTTTTTCCTTTCTTTCTTGTGTGTCTCTATTTTTTTTATTGTTTGTTTATCACTTGCCTGTGTCTTGTCTGTCTATTCATTCATTCATTGATTTTCCTTCTTAATGTATTTTTTCTTTTTTTTTGGATTTTGTTTCATTTACTTAGTTGGTTGGCGCTCGCTCTCTCTCTCTCTCTCTATATATATAGAGATATATATATATATATATATATATACACACATATATATATATATACATATATATGGCAGTCTAACTATAAGAGCTATATTTTTTAGTGTAAAAAGGTTGTATATTCATGCATTGGATGGATACCTAAAGCTGAGAGGTTAGCCCTACAAAGTATTAAAAAACAAGTCAAAAAGTAAGAAACAAAGAAATTATCAAGAGTTCCATAGCTAGTTAAAACAAATCAGCAGTCTCAAATGAGTTCGAGTGTGAAGTTAAATACCACAAAGATGAATTATTTTAGACCTCATGTGAAAAGAAATGAAGGTGTAAGAATATGAGTTACAGCTTATACCTGTGTGTGTGTGTGTGTGTGTGTGTGTGTGTATAACTGTATATATGAGATTATATGGGAAAAAGTTAAAGAGTATATGGAAAAAGTACTTTCCAGCTATACATGGGAAAAACAATACATGGGAAAAAGTTATAAGGCGGTTTAGTTTAGCATAAGTGTTCTAGTTATCTACCGATGTATAACATAGAACATAAAATGTCACTTTTGTTACATTTTAGTGAAAAGGTAAGACAAAAGGGCAGCCAGTGTTCAAGGGGAAGGGAGGAATAGACCCCAACTCTCAATGGAGGAATGACATGCACATATGGAAGGGATTGAATTGATGAACCATATTGGAGACAGCTATCTAAGAAGTAAATATTATTTAATGATACTTTTGTATATTGGATGTGACTATCATGACAAGTAAGGAAATACTGAAAATAGTTTACATGGGTAATTTTACTCTCATCTGTTTATTTAAGTAATACATATGGATTTTGACCATTTGATGACGCAGAGTATGACACAGTGAGTATGTCCTTTTGGGTTCAAATTGATGAAGCAGGCAGATCTGTTATCATTCTAGGGATGCTTCCCAGTTTGGAGGTCCTGAGTGCAAGAGGGCATTAGGAAGAGAGAGTTCCCTACTGCTGCTGCATCTGCTCATTGCAATGTGAGATTGGGTCTAAAATTCTATAACTTTGAGGAATATTACCAGATTATATAATTTTAAACATTCAAAGAAGAAATTGTAGTGATCATCTTGTCCAATTGTTTTATCAAAAAGATACAAATACTAAAGCCCAGAGAAGCTGACCTCACAAAGATCTTAAGGTATAGGCTGTACAGATTCTGAATCTAAGTTGTTTAACTGCTGAGTTACTATTCATTATTCCATATATTGACACTGCTTTCCAAAAGTCTATGGTGTAATTATCAATCTGGCAATCCATGTAGGACTGTTTTCACCAAATGGTGAATAAAACTTTGTTATTTCATTATATTTTCATGTTTTGGGGTCTCTAACAGAGTGAAAATGTTTAGTCAACTTGAAAGAAGTATGGTAGTGAGTAATTTAAGTGCATATGGTGAGCTGGGGAGGATCTAGTTTTGATGGGCCCTGAAGCTTTTACAGGTTTGGCTCTACTCTGTAAGAAGAAAGGATGTAAAATCACAACCACAAAGTAAGTACAGGGCTTTAAAAGAGGCCTGTGTAATTTAAGGACCCTCAAGTTCAAACTTCATCAGTCTGTGTGGTTGAGTTGATTAGTTTAATTAAAATAATAGAGTTTGGAAAGGACTTAAGAACAAGGTGTTATTTCTTCAAATTGTTGTCGCTTTTGCAAAGGGTAACCTTTTCTCTGGACTTAAAGTGCTATCCTTCCAACATATATAATAGTTTTTAGATGCAATCTTGCTGACATGTGTGAACATATGCAAAGAAATTGAGAATACTTTCTAGCTCTTAGTGGTATGATACTGCCTTGCATGATGATTTAGACATGCAGCTCTGCCTTTTGTATATCTCCAGCCACCAACATTTAGGTAGGAAACAGTACTATTGATCTTTGAAAACTAAAGAATTGTGGATGATCCTTTTGATTGGTATGTTAGAGCTATTCTTTGTATGCATATTTTTGTAAGTCATTGAAGTACAGATTATTTGACCTTAGTTTCTCCATCTACAATATGAGGATCAATGAAGATGTTATATCATGTCTGTTGAAAATGGTTGGATATAAATGCAGGTCAGTGGAAGTATTCAGTGAAATGATGCATTTCCAAAGTATTGTTTTCCAGTCAATGTTCAGTGTTAGTATTCCACACATGGAATGCATGATAGGCATAGAGAAAATAAGGGTAGCATTTTACATCACAGAGTATTTTGAGATAGGCGAGACCGTTACTATGTTTGCCATTCTTGTGAAGAAAATCAGTTGCAGGATATTAACTTATTTACCTGAAGTAACATAGCTGGGAGTCAAGCCCAGGACTTAGGACACAAAGGGCAGCAGGCTTTTTAACTGTCCCACTCTGTCTCTTCCGAGAGGCCAATAGAAGTTTCCACCATCTCCACTGTCATACCCCACCTGGAAACGATTGCATTCTCAAGGTCTTGTAATTTAGCTTTTCGTTACGACTGCTTTCCTCTGCGTTACTTAATTAGAATCTGTAGCTTTTGGCAGGAAAATAGTCAACCAAGCAAATTTCTAATAAGCAGTGTCTTTAGGGGAGAAAGTCGAAGTGAGCAAAGAGAAGAGAATAAATGCATGATAGTAGCTGCTAGAATATATTAGTTGCAGACAAATTTCAGTGAGAGTGTCAGTCACTGTGAATTAAATTTTTAAGTGAAGTGGCCGGAAAAACAAGAATGGAATGGAGCAAAGCACATATATTGTAGTTCAGAAGATTTGGAATTCTCCCAAACCTGTCATCCTTTAATGGAGAACCTGTTAGGACCAAAGGCAGAACCTGCGTTGATAGAATGATCTTGGGAAATGCCTTCCAAGGACATCTTTTTAATGTTCTTACTCAGACTTAATATTTTGAAAGTTTTTTCTGTTAGGTAAATAAACTTTTAAAAACAGTAATTAATATGTATCTCATTTAAATATAATCACATATAATGTAGGCCAATGGATAATACCATTACGCATTCTAAAGGGTTGAAAATTACTAGAGAGAATCTAGTCTAGCTTTTGGAAACAACTTTTACAGAAAATAAATGTTAAATACTGGGTGAAAAACCAGTGGTTTCACTGTTAACTGACAAGTATGGATTAAGAGCGCTTTCTAACCCTTTCTCTCGAAACGTTTCATTATTGGTAGATGAAAAAGAGAGGGATGATGGAGTCTGGTGAGAAATGCTCTCAACAGGGAAAGTGAGCTCTTACTACTGGAATGATAACATTAATGTGGTTCTTTATCATGTTGCACCCTAGAACATTTCAGATACATATTTTGTGTAGTAAATAGTTGATCACATGGTTCTCTGCATGATGTTGATGAGAAACTTTTAAAAAATCTATTCTCCTTAAAGCCCATAGGTTTCTCAAAATTAGCTTTTCTGCTGGTATGATTGCAATAAACTACTACTGGAGTTTAAAATTGTGCCTATTTTTCCAGGAGTAAGCTTAAATCCTGTTAATTTACAGTGTCAAGCCCATAGTTTGCATTGAAGTTAACATGGAGGGAGTGGCAGACTAGCTTTCGGCCAGGAAATGTGAGGGTATTTTGACCCCATCATGCTGTAAAACATTTTTCTTAAGTGTAAACATTGGAAATATTACCTAGGGAGTTAAAATATATGCAGCTAAAGGGAACTGGGTTTTCTCAGTCTGTCAAATTATGCGTGTCTGCTTCTTAATCATTATCATGAAACTGTTCTGTGGGACTACTTGAACCAAGTTAGCTTTCAATTAGCATGACACTATATTGGCAGGTCTAAACTGTTAGACAAAATATGATTCTGGCATGGACAGTATATACATGAACAATTCATTGGTGCATTTCCATGATCCAGCACTATGACAACCTATTAAACCCTTAACACTCTAAAACTTGCCCTTCTATTTTTCTGTTATACTCACTTGGGGAAAAGAACTCCAACCTGAATTAAATTCAGCTATCTACCTGCTCCTTACCTTCACCTAAATTGTTGAGCATTAATTAATCACATTACCTTTCTGACTTAGTCTTTGTGATCACGTATCTCCAATGAACCTGAAATGGTGTCAAATAATCCTTTTTTCTTACCTCTCTCTCTCTCTTTCTGTCTCACTTTGAAGAAACAAGGTTCGCTCTGTCACTCAGGCTGGAGTGCAGTGGTGTGATCATAGTGCACTGCAGCCTCCAACTCCTGGGCTCAAGATATCCACCCGCTTCAACCTTCCTAGTAGTTGGGACTACAGGTGTGCACCAGCATGCCCAGCTAATTTCTTTTGTTGGCTTTTTGAACAGACAGGGTCTCACTTTCTTGCCCAGGCTCGTCTTGAAATCCTGGCCTTAAGTGATTCTCCCACTTTGGCCTACCAAAACACTTGGATTACAAGAGTCAGCCACCATGCCTGGAATCACATAATCCTTCTACTTCTCTTTGACATTCACTTTACCACTCTTTGAGATATTATTTTGTTCATTCTCCTCTATCTTTAAACTTCTTACTCTCTTTGCACACCCTGGACACTCAGCTGTGAAACAATCAACTTACCTTTCCTCCCATTTCTTATTATTTTACAAATGATGCATTGAAATAGAACAAGCTCATATTTCTGTCACTAAATGTACCACTCTACCTTTACCTCTATTCAGAGTAGACGAACTCTGCTACTATCTAAAGCCAACTCCGAAAGTTATGTTTTCCAGTGATCTCTTGAAGACTGCTCCTTCAATTGTCTCCTCTTCCATATCACCAATTTATCTCTCAATATAAAGTCATCCCCATGAGTATACAAATGTAGCTTTTTTCACACGTTAAGTAAAATGTCCCCTCATGCTATGGCCCTATTGACTTCACAGAAATATCTGTCTAAAAGTTACCTGTATATAGTATCTTTGCGCTCTCACATTCCATTATCTCCTTAGTCAAAACAATGAGATTTCTGTTCCCTGCAAAATGTCCATGTTAAAGTTACTAATGAACATTGTTTACCAAATCCGATGGTCAATTCTCAGTTCTCACCTTAGCTGACCCTTTATATAATTTGACCCAGTTGACCACAACTTTCATTTCAAACCTTTTTCTGGTTTTACGCCTACCTCATTACTTTCTAATTTACTTTACTGATTCTTTTTTACGGTTTGTTCTCATTATGTTGTAGTTCAAGACCTCAATCCCGAGCCCTCCTTTATATTTTTCCCTCTTTAGTTGACTGCATTTAGTTTTTTGGCTTTAAATAAAATCTGCCTGTTGATGACTCCTAAATATATACCTGCAGATTAGATTTATCTTATATCATTTCCATCTGTATTAGTTATCTATTGCTGCATAAAAAGTTATGCACACCTTAGTGTCTTCAAGCAATAGCATCTATTATATCATACTTTCTGTGGGCCAGGAATCTGGGCATGGATTATCCAGGTCCTCTGGCTCAGGATCTCTAACAAGGCTGGAGTCAATATATTGGATGGGGTAGCAGTCATCTCAGGGTCTGATTGGGGCAGGATCCACTTTCAGGTTCACTCAATGGTAGTTTATAAATTTCAGTCCCTTGAAAATTGAGCCACCTGCATTTTCTTGCCACATGGTCTTTTCCATACGGCAGCTCTCAATATGCCAGCTGGCTTCATCAAAGTGAGTAAATGAGAAAATGTCAGCAAAAGGTGGGCCAGTATTTTATAACTTAATCTCAGAAATGACATACCATCGCTGTTGCCTTATTACCAAGTCAATAGGTCCATCTCACACTCAAAGGTAGGGGATTACACAAGGTAATGAATAACAAGAGGCAAGGGCCATGTATGGTATGATAAAAGCATCTCGAACTTTATCCAAAACAAAACGACTTCCTAACGTCTCAAACTTTCTATGCTCCTAGCCTTCCTCATCTCAGTAAATGGTAGCACTTTATTCTCTGACCAAACCTGGAAGTCATCTTTGATTTCTCTTTTACTCACCACCCACACCCAATATATTAGTAACTCGTATTACAGTTATCTAAAAATTATTCACCAAGTCTGATGACCTTCGATCATTACCTTAGTTAAAATTGTAGTCTAAGACAATATAAATTCTTGGCTGAACTACTGCATTAGCATTCTACCTTATTAATATCTTTTCTTCCTTTCTTTTGCTCCATTATAGTACAAGTGAACTTGTTAAAAATATATATTATCTTATTAGTACCTGTATTTGTCTCCTAGGGCTGCCATAACAAATTACCACAAACAGGGTAGCTTAAAAGAGCAGAAATTTATTCTTTCACAGTTCTAGAGGCTAGAAGTCAAATATCAAGATGTTAGCAAGGCCATGCTCTTGCAGAAGTCTCTAGGGGTTGATTCTTTCTTGCCTCTTCCTGGTTTCTAGTGGTTACCAGCAATCTTTGGCTTTCCTTGGCTTGTAGCTGCTTCACTCCAGTCTCTGCCTCCATTGTCATTTGGCCTTCCTCCTGATGAGTGTTAGTTTGTGTCTCTTCTTATAAGGATACAGTAATTGGATTTAGCGTACACCCTAATCTGTTATGACCCCATCTTAACTTGTTTTTATCTGCAAAGCCACTCTTTCCAAGGTCACATATATAGGTACTCAGAGTTAGAATTTCAACATATCTTTTTAGATGACAATTCAACCTGCAACAGTCCCCTACCTTAAACTACAAAGGCTTTTTACTACAAATAAAATAAAATACAAAATACTCTGTTAATAAGCCTTTACATGAATTGGCCTCAGCCTATTCTTTATGCCTCACTTAGTTCCACTCTCTCCCTTATTCAATCTACTCTAACCACATTGGCCTTATTTATGTTGTACAACTATGCCAAGCTTGTCCTGTTCTTATGACCTTTGCATATGCTTTTATATCTTTCTGGAATTTTTCTCCTGTATCCACCTGTGACTGCCTTCTCCTCATGATTTAAGTCCTAAGTTACAGACAACTTCTTGGAGAATTTAAAATATTAACTTCTGTACTCCATGACTCTTTACCCTCATAATGTATATTAACTGAAATATATTTCTTACTTGTTCACTCATGTTTTCCCTGGCAAGAATGTAAGCTTGATGAAGATAGGATATGGGTCTGTCCTGTTTGTTCTTATGTCTCTAGTACCCTAATATCTAGGACAGTGCATGGAATATGTTGGTCAATGAGTTTATGTCCCCATTATAACCTAAAAGAGCAAGATGATATATGCATAACAGGTAAGTAGATTCTGGAAAGTAGAATGCTAATTCACCTCTGATCTTCTGAACTTGTGGAGGTGGTAAGAACTAATGTGTAGTATTTCTAGATGTGGTGGGAAGAACAGTCAATCTTAGAAGTCAATTCTTAGAAGAACTCCAAGCAGGGAAAACCATATGCTAAGTACTGGGAAGTTAAGAAGCAACAAGATCAAACAGACATAAAGCAATTTATATTCTCTTTGAGGAGATAGTGCAGCTCCTGCAATAAAGCAGGAACCTCAGATAGTGAAAATCTTTGAGCTGAGTGACTATAGCCAATTCCTAGTTGAAAGTCACATAAATATCACTTAGAATTTCAGTCCATGAAGAGACTTTGCAAGCCCACAGCTTCCAGAGAAATAGTAGTATAGACTACAGGTTGAACATTGGATATAGATAATTTATGTCCTTTTTTTGTGTATATATTTGCATCTAAGGTCTCAGAACTTTTTAATTTATCATTGACTATTTAAATTATTGTCAGTAGAAAACATAGAACCTAATTGTCTAGCTGCATGACCTTGGGAAAGATACTCTAAATAGACAACAGTAGCATTACCTGGTTAATAATTTCTAAGGATTAATAAGATAGTACATATAAAGTGCTCAGATACATGCCTGGCACGTAGAAAGTGTTCAACAAATGTTGACAGTTATTAATAATGCTTATTATTTATAGGCATTGAAAACAGAATGTGAAAAATTAGATACGAACTTGTAGATAGTATCACAATTATCTGTAAATGCTAATGATAAACAAAAATATTCCTGTTAGCTTTCTGGCTTTTCAGATATTTTACTAGCTTCCTATTGCTGCTGTAACAGGGTATCACAAACTTAGTGGCTCAAAACAACATAGATTTATCCTTTTACAGTTCTGTAGATCAGAAGTGTAAAATATAATTTATGGAGCTAAAATCAAGGCATTGGCAGGGCTGGGTCTTCTAGGGCTTCAGGGGAGAATCTGTTGCTTGCATCTTCTAGTTGCTAGTCGTTGATGGAATTCCTTGGCTCATGCCTTCATCAGTCTAATGTCTACTTCCATCATCATATGGCCTTCTCCCTACTTTGACACCCCTGCTACTCTCTTTTAAGGACCTTTGTGATTACATTGAGCCCACCATGTAATCTGGAATAATCTTATCTCAAAATTCTTCACTGAATCACATCTACAAAGTTCCTTTTGACATGTTAGGTAACATGTTCATAAGTTCCGGAGATTAGGGTATGGATATCTTTGCAAGCCATTATTCTGTCTAGCACAAATGCAGTCACTATCTTTTAATTTTAACAGTTATTTTGATACAAATACATTTTATTATTGCTTTTTCCTTTATAAGAGGATTCTATTGACACACTGGCACATAGGACAAGTACTTATATTTCTTTTCCTGGAAGCTTCAGTGCTCATGTTCTCACTGAATAACCGTGGGGTGACTATGGAGCTCTTTTATAAAAGGTAACTAGTTTTTCTGTACTCCATGGCCTCAGAACGGAATTCTGTTTTGTTTGATAAAACTCATTATTGTAATAGTGATTAAACTTGTGATCTGAGCATACCAGCCATGCCCCTGATTATCTGGAACATTAGGAGATATTTTTGCTTGTGACAACTAGGTGAAGGTGCTACTGGTATCTAGTGAATACAGGCCATGGATGCTGCTAAATGTCCTACAATGCACAGGACAGTCCACCTCCCCAGCGATGAATAATCTACCTCACAAGGTTAATAATACCATCTTTGAGAAACCCTGCCATAGGTAATTTTAAGAAACAGTATTATTGCTTGGACCTTTGCTTTTCAAAAGTGTGGTGCATGGACCAGCAGTTTTGGCATCAGGTGGGTCATCAGTGTCTTTGAAATCTCCCCAGGTGATCCCAACATTCAGCCAAGGCTGAAAATCACTGCCTTAGCTTTTCTCCCACTATCCCAGCCTCCTGGAGGCTGATGGCCATTTCCGTACTCGTAAGTTGTTATGGTTATGGGTATATAGAATTTAACTGGAAAAATAAAACTAAAAAATTTGCCACATGTAACAAACATCATATATTAGAGCTCTAATTAGCATAAAGCCACCTTTTTCTTGAGAGTTGCAATAAATAATAAATTCCTCAATGTGCTGAATTGTAAACACACAGAAATGTGGTAAGAGTCAGGTTTATCCAACTATTCGTTAAATATATTGGCAGGGAGAACTCACAAAGAGGGCAAATTCACTCAGCTAGGATCATGTTTACAGCCTGCAAGAGCAATGATGGAATATATTTGCTTTTCCTCCCTGGCTCTGTCGCTTGCCTCATCCAATCTGCTGACTTTAGAACCCAAAAAGTTTCTTTGGTATGGGCTTTTTGAGCTGAATTACAGTGAAGGGCATGATGAATACGAAAGGTGTAAGAAAGGTGAATTAGAAAAGTGGCGGATGGAAACTGTGTAGTGTTTTTATTCATGCTCTCTATTCTTGAGCACAGTGCACTTTCCATTTTAGCTAGTCAGGTTCATCCATTTACGGTATTTTTTCTTGCCACCAAGTAAGTGTGAGCTGTATTGAATTTCACAGAATTTTCTGGCAGCATATGAAACATATCCATTTCCCTAGTAATTCCCAGTAATTTAAGTTTGGAATTATTATATAAATTAATTCAGTTAATGCTACAGTTATCAGCATAGCCCTGTTAATATTCTGTGGCTTATAAAAATAAAAGGTAATACAGATCCAACTAGACACCAGTGTTTCAGGGTAATCATACATTATTGTATTCAATGTGTGCAGTAATCCTTTGAGATACAGACTATTCATCTGGCCATTTTAGAGATGAAGAAAATCAGGTATTAGATATTGGAATGTTAAGTGTTAGTAATTTGTCCAGGTTTGCATAGCTAGTAAGAAGTGGAGCTGGGTTTCAAATACAAGCACTTTTACTCCTGAGTGTGTGCACTTAACCACTTTCATGGTATATTTCTTCAGGTTTGTCTGCACAGACAAGCATCGGCTAGTGCCAGGGATTTTCTAAACTGTATTGATTACATTAGGCAACTCTAGATTTTGCAAGGGATGGTTCCATTAGTTTTTAATGACCTTGATTGAAGCCTTTTCCTAGCCACTATTCCCCTAAGATGGGTAGTTTCTCTGCTTTGCCAAATCTGAGAGAAAGACCTAGTGTCTCAAAATACATTTAGTTGCTCCTGTTGACGATAATGTTATGGAAATGGACTTCTTCTATGCACCTTTGCAGTTCCACTGATCTCTTATTTAGCAGTCTTGACAATGTCTTTATATTGTTGTTCACATGGTTTCTGATTAAAACCCTATGATACTAAGCTCTGACTAGAATACGAAATCTAACCCAAGCTAGTTTATCATGATTTCTTTTGTTTAATTTCCTTTTTAACATTTTATTGAACATTGACAGTTATACTTGTATATATTTGTCAGGTACAGAGTGATACCATTATGTATGTATAGAATGTGGAATGATTGAATCAAGCTAATTAGTGTATTACTCTTCTTAAATACTTATCTTGTTTAAACTGTAAAAAATACTTTATCTTAAAGCATTTATTGACTAACTGGATTATAATAAATGAATGTAGTATTAAGTATAATTTAAAAAAAAGAAATTAAAATGACTTTTGTATGTCTTCTGTGTATTACCTATTTACTTGATTTGTTCATTTTCTATATTCATTCCCTTTGCTAATTTTCCCAATCGATTTGTAAGCATTCTTTATATTATATGGGCACTAGCCTATTGATATGTATGTTGGAAATATGTTTGCTAATTTATATTTGACTTTTAACTTTCCTTGTAAAATTTTTATTTTTATGTTCTAAAAAACAATAAATATTCCATTTGAATTTTGACTAGAAGTGCATATTCCCAATTTGGAAAAATTTGACATTTTATGCCAAAATTGACAAAGTACTCAATATTTTAATCCTGGAGCATATTATTTGCATGAATTTATAATGGAATAAATAAAGTTTTCTAACTTTTTATCACCATGCCCTACTAATAATAAAAATCTTGCATTTCTCTTTCTCTAATATTTATATTTACAATCACCGCCTAGGAATTCCAGATCAAAGCTAAATGAAAATAGTAACATTAACTATCCTTGCCCACATTCTTTATATTAGTTTAAAGCACTTTATTTTGTCAGTTTAAAAAAAAAAAAGGTTTTCTTTATTTTTATAACCATAACCATGGTTTTCTGTTCCTTGGACCAGACTCTGTTTCTTGAAAGTTTGGCAGTACTTATCTGTATTATTTTCTTCAATTAACAGTTTTGGAGTTTATACTTTAATAGCATTTTGAGATTTTAAATGGTTTTGGGTTTATTCATAATTTTCTTCTGTTTAATGAATTTTGGTTATTTTTATCCCCAATCATCCATTCTGTAAAATTTACAGATTTAGTAAACTTCGAAGTGTTCTAAATATTTTATATCATTGTATATTTTATAACTTCTTCAGTTCTAATTTTGTTTATATCATTGCTCTTTTTTTTCTTAATAGATTAGATGGAAGTTTCATCAACTCTTTATAATACAAAACCGGTTGTGACAGTCTGTTCTTTAAGCACTATTGGTTTTTAACCTCCTCAAGCATACAGTCAGGACATCTCGAGAGTCAAGCCAACCCTTTCCTTACCAGGTTCCTGTACAACTTTTCAGCTTCACCTGGTGCCACCCAGTAGGTGTGCCAATTATCCCCTAGTAACTGTGCTTACAGCTCCTGTAGTCTATAGGTTTGCAAGACATTCCACAGCATTTTATGTTAGATTGCTCCACAGTGAACTCCACAGTGTTTAATTCTCAGGACAATATTTAAATAAGGCACAGATGCATTTTGGATCAGATTATTTGACTGGTGAGTATAATATTCTTTATCACCTTGTAGGGTAATCTGCCAAGAAGCGTATGACTTCGGATTTTTATTGACACTTTGGTTTTTTAGTCATATTGTGAATTAGCTTTCGGAGATCAGTTTAGAAGCTTGGTTGTAAGATTTGGAAGGCCAACATTCCCTTGTCAGAGAAGTGCTGTAGGAATGAATGGTCTTTTGTTTAGAATTGTGTTAAAAAGAAAACAAACAAACAAAATTCTCACAGAGTTTTGTAAGGGCCAATTTAGAAAAAATTATCTTAGTGACCTAAAACTTGTTTTCAATGATCTAAATATATCCTCCTACCTACTCCCCGACCCATATTGAATAGATTGTCAAGTATTTACCTTTATTTTCATTGTGATTTTCCAAATGGACCATGTACTCTTTCTGTCCTACTCTACCCGTAATCTCTTGCCCACCATTTATTAAACCCTTTTTACCTTAGTTATTAATGAATCTCCTCTTCTGCTTCTAGAGTCAGCCCAATGCCACCCTCTTCAGTGAATGTTTTCATGACCTATTCAGGCTGCACTGAGCACGTTCCATAGATTGTTGAGAAGTCGTCTCTCATAACATGTATCCCTTTGCTAAAATTGTTGATTTCCTTGTCTCCCTTCCATGTAATCCTTGCCACAGTGACCATTTCCTAATCATTTTGTACCACAGTATTTAGAACAGCGTCTGTATCATGATAGGCACTGTATAATTAAAAATACAAATATATACATACCTTTATAATTTGTGTTTAATTTCCTCAAGGTAATAGCCAAAGCTTATGATTTACACACAAGTTTCCCTGTGACTAATTTGAAATATTGTGCCTTTTAGTAACTTATGGTTGCAGAGTGTCTAAGAGCTTCTGTTTATCTTCTCTATAAGAAATCTATCTCTAAACTTTAACATGCATTGCTTTATATAAATTGAACTCCTGGAAAAGTACTTTATCTGTGTCAGGCACAAACGGATACTTCAATTTTTGATTAGAGTGAAAAAATCCTTAATCTTGAATATAGTAATGTTGAAACTTTAAGTAAAATATAGTGAATCATTTTTTAGCATAGTTAATTATTACATACAAGCCAGGAGTGGAAAGAAGGCATAAGAAAAGAGCTAGCATTAAAAAATGTCTATAATTAAACGTCATTGTTAAACACTAATAGTCACCATAAAGACAAGTATTTTATTTAAGACTTATGAAACTTTGAATTACGTATTTGCTACCTCGATATGTTGAGGAAAAGTAGGTAAAAACTGAAATAAATATGGCAGATACTTATGTCCATGCTTTGTAGATGAGAAAACTGGGGCTTATAAAGATGAAGTAACTTGCTTACCTTAACATAAATAAGGCCAATAATCCAGGTTTTTCTGATTCTAAAACATATTCTCCCTGCTTTATAGTTGAGAATAAAACAAAGGAGTGCAGCTTCCGTCCATTTCACTTCCAAATTTACCTTTATATTCACCCATTTGTACTTTATTTTCTACCTATAAAAGGAGGAGTCTCAACTTCCCCATACTAATGTCTCTTCCTTCTAGATTCACTTCCTTCCTCTGACTCTACTTCTCTTTTGCCTCAGTTTACATATGTGATCCAGAATTCCCCAGTCAATCCTCAACTTCTCTACCCTCAATTGTGGATTCCACATCCACATTCAAAACACATCATTGCTTGTTTTGAATGTTGTTTTTGAAAAACATTCAAAAACAAGCAGATGAAACTTATTTTCCACGTTGGACTCTTTTGATTATGCCCACTTATACTCCCATTTGTGTAACGAAAAGATCGGTCATTAGTATCTTAACTCTGATGCCAGTTGTCTTTGTTATTTTGAGACAGGATCTCACTCTGTTGCCCAGGATAGAGTGTAGTGAAAAAATCACTGCTCACTCCATCCTCAACCTCTGGGGCTCAGGTGATCCACCCACCTCGGCCTCCCCAGTACCTGGGAGTACAGCATGTGCTACCACACCTGGCTAATTTTTAAATATTTTTGTAGAGATGGTGGTCTTACTGTGTTGCACAGACTGGTCTCGAACTCCTGGGCTTAAGTGATCCTCCTGCCTTGGCCTCCCAAAGTCTTAGGATTACAGGCACGAGCCATCAACACTGGCCCAGATGTCTCTCTTTATTCTCACAATACATAAATTCTCCTGATTGTATCCCTAAATACCTTGCTTGCTTATTTTACCCAACATTTTCTGATTGACACTCTCTCTGTGGCTTGCTTTTCTCACTTTTTCCCCCTCTTAATTAATTTTGCCTGTCCTATAAATATTTGTAAGCCCCAGGGTGGATAATGTGAGCCTTCTTCTCTTCTTTATCTGTGCTTCCTTCTTGTTTTTCCTAATACATGTTCTTAACTTCAGCTATAATTATAGTGTTGTGTTATCTTCCATCTCTACTGAGGTCCTGGCTAATATTTTTAATAAACTACATGAAAGTTTTAACAGGAAATTTCATAGGCAATTTAAACTAAACATGTCCCAAATATAATTTTCCATATTTCTCCACCCTCATTGCCCAAAAAATCTTCTGTATTTCTATATATTGGCAAATAATATCATGATAGACTTAGTTTCTCAAGCTACACACCTCAGATCCACAATCCACTTAAATCTGTTCTGTTTTCCCAGTATGCAATGTTACTGCATTGACTTACCCGCTTCCTCTTCTTTCAGTTCTGCTGCCTGCTGTTTCCTTCCAGCTTCACTCTATGCTATATAAAACAATTTAGATTATTCACTTAAAAGCATCCATTGGCTCTTCATTGTCTATACAGCAAAGAATCTTAGGGTTGTGTGAAAGGGAGGTAGGTCAGAATCTTAAATCAGTTATCATGTGTATTCTGAAGAAATGTTTTTATGACTAAAGAAATAGGTAACAAAAAAATAAAGTTGTGCCAGTGCGGTGGCTCACACCTGTAATCCCAGCACTTTGGGAGTCTGAGGTGGGCGGATCACGAGGTAGGGAGATCGAGACCATCCTGGCTAACATGGGGAAACCCCCATCTCTCCTAAAAATACAAAAAAATTAGCCCGGCATGGTGGCGGGTGCCTGTAGTCACAGCTACTCTGGAGGCTAAGGCAAGAGAATGGCGTGAACCCGGGAGGCGGAGTTTGCAGTGAGTCGAGATCACGTCACTGCACTCCAGCCTGGGTGACAGAGCAAGACTCTGTATCCAAAAAAAAAAAAATAAATAAATAAATAAAAATAAAAATAAATAAATAAATATAAAAAATAAAAAAATAAAGTTGTATGAAATAATCTTGGATGATTAAGTTAGAGCATGAATGAAGATGTTGCATAAGAAGTTGAGGATTTTTCCCTCATGCCTCTGTAATGTTTTCCATTGATGTTTTGTCAAAATTCTGCGTTGACAATGTCTATCTGCATTGATGCCTTCAAATGTTATTACAACCCACAACCTGTGGTCTATTTGCACTTTATTCCTGAAACTTGCCGTTTCACACCTGTTTACATATGTGATCCAGAATTCCCCAGTCAATCCTCAACTTCTGTACCCTCAATTGTGGATTCCATATCCACATTCAAAACACATCATTGCTTGTTTTGAATGTTGTAATCATTTCCTATTGTTGCTTTAAGAAGTCACCACAAACTCAGTGGCTTAAAATAACCCAATTTTTAAATCTTATGATTCTGGAGATCAGATGTTCAAAATGGGTCTAAAATCAAGGTGTTTGGCATGCTTACTTTTCTTCTGGAGAATGTATGAGAAAATCTGTTTCCTTGACTTTTCCAGCTCTTAGGGGCCGCAAACATTCATTGTCTCATGGCCTGTTCTTCCACCTTCACAGTGCATCACTTGAACCTCTGACCTTTGTTTCCATCCATATATTTAGTATTTTCTCTTTCTGAGTCTGATTCTTTTGCTCTCCTTTTGTAAGAGAGTTTGTGATTACTTTGGGCACACCTGAATGACTCTGTCCCATCTCAAAATTCTTAACTTAATCACATCTACACAGTCTCTTTGCTATGTAGAGCAACATATTCACAAGTTCCAGAGATTGGGACCTGGACATGTTTGGTGAGAGGAAAGGGACAATATTCTGCCTACCACACTGAGTATTTCACTCGTCCTTTGTCCTGGACCCAGAATTTCCTTTCCCTTAGAAAGTCTGTCCTTCATGATCTAGATGAAATACTTCATCCCCTGGACGCCCTTTCCTTTGACTTCACCACACCCAGCCTGGAGCAGAATTAATTGATTCCTTCCTCTACTCTCTAAGCACATTATACTGAATAAATGGCAACAGGGCCAGTCCAATTAAATAGGTAAGCATTTGTTTCCTTTATTGGTCTGTGAGCCTTTTTGATTAGACTCCATTGCATTGTCTTTGTGTCCCCACTGCATCATAGCAAAATGTCTTGGACCTAGTATATGCTCAAAAAGGGTTTATCAAATGATGAGTTTGAATATCAAAATTGAACTGCATATAATGGCAACCATATCCAGACTTTCATTTGTTTATTTTTTTCCAGCTAGCATTCATTGAGCATTGCAAATAAAAAGTTGCCTAAAACTCACATTTACCCTTCAGGGCCTTCCTGTCAAGTAGAAAGCTGGTATACACAGAAAACTTCATAGGGAAAGAATGTGGATATTAATAGTATTAATTAATTAGTAGTGCTTACAATAATAAAAATAATAACAATTAACTGCAATAACAATAAAAACAGAAGCTTTGCCTGTAATCCCAGCACTTTGGGAGGCCAAGGCAGGAAGATCACCTGAGGTCAGGAGTTCAAGACAAGCCTGGCCAACATAGTGAAACTCTACTAAAAATAAAAAAAATAGCTGAGTGTGGTGGCGGGCACCTGTAATCCCAGCTACTTGGGAGGCTGAAAGAGGAGAATCATTTGAACCCGGGAGGTGGCGGTTGCAGTGAGCGGAGGTCATACCACTGCACTCCAGCCTGAGTGACAGAGAGAGACTCCGTCTCAAAATCAAACAAACAAACAAAAATCCTGGAAACTTTGATTTGTCTTTCACTGTGCCAGTGCTATTCTAAGCACTATGTTATATGTACTATTATAATACTTATTTTGCAAAAGAAGAAACTAGTCACAGAGAGGTTATTTGTTCCAAATCACAGTTGATAGGCGGCAAAGCTGGGATATATAGACTTTCTGCTCTTAACCATTGTGATATGCTCATTCTGCGTAAGGTTTAGTAGTGGTTTATGTGAAGCCAAATGGTGAATGGGATTGACAGGCAACAGGCAAGTCGTTTCAGGTCCATTTATCCAGAAATTAAGGCCTCTTGAAATTAGTTCACCAGTAGTGTAAGCAATAAGAAAATATGTGAGAACCTCACTAAATGATTATGTACAGTTTGTATTGCTATTTCTGGGTACAAATTTTGATTATGCAACAAGGATAGCAAAGCTTGTATTCTGTGGCTAGATATATTTAATCTGTTTTTCAATTTAAGACACAATAAACTTCCTCAAAGAAGTTTGTAAAAAGATTATTATAGATTGACCAAAATGTTAAGTCTGTGAAATTTTATGGATTTCTTTTTGTGTTCCCTAATACACAAAATTTCAAGAGATTCAATTAAGCATCTTGATAGTACCAAATTGATGCTTTCCATACCAATTAATTTTAAGAAATAGAATTGCAAACTAGCCTGTATGCTTTATAGAAATGAAATGAGTAAGGAAATAGTATTTTGAACAGGAGTAAAGTAGTAAGATACTTAAGCTGAAAGGTCTTGTGATGTATAGTTGATGTATTGTTGGGTCCTGGAGTTTCTTGGGCAGTGCTGATTAAACTCACACAAAGAGGAACTGATTCTCACAGCTAACTTGAAGGCTGAAGACGTCAACTTGAAGATTTCCTGCAGCTCCAGTTAGTGTGGTGGCTGGGAAATGGGATTCGGGTTTTAGGAATGCATGACTCAGATTTGTACTGTAATGTGGCAGTTCATCAGATGTGTCTGATGAATCAGCTCTTTGGATTAGGTTTCATTTATGTCTTTATGTAAACTTAAGGTCTTTGGATAGAAAACTTACGGAGATTATCATCCCTTAAAGGTGCTGCCATTAAAATAGATTATTTTCCATGCTATTTTACACATCCACTGATTTTCTGAATAAAATGATGGTGACACCTTGCCACAAGTGAATGGATTTTGCTTTTGTTTTGTGAATTAAATTGTGTTTTAACAGACTTATTAATGTGAGTAAATTAACCAATTAAAACCATTCAGAAGTATCTGAATGAGGCTCTGGGACAATGCAAAATATGATAGTTTTGGCTTTCTCCTCTTTAATACAGTTGTAGTGATTGAAAACTGGATATGATCAGTCCTCAAATGTCTTGCAAAGAAACTTGTGCTGTCTTAAGTTTACAATATATTTGAACTGTGTTCTGATTTGCCACTTTCTGAAACTGAGTCTCTCAGCTCTACTATCTCAGTCTTATACAAAAAGAAAAGAAGCAGAGAGTAGAATGGTGGTTGCCAGGGGCTGGGACAGGATGGCGAAAAATGGGGATATGTTGGTCAGAGGGTACAAAGTTGCAGATATACCATGAGTACGTTCTGGGGATCTAATGTACAGCATGTTGACTATAGTTAATGATACTACATTGTATACTTAAAATTTGTTGAGGGTAGATACTAAGTCTTACCACACACAAAAATATAGCAACTATGTCAGTTGAAGTATGTGCTAGCTAACTTTATTGTGATAATCATTTCACAGTGTATATGCCTATCAAAACACATTGTACATTTTAAACATATCCAACTTTGTGAATTGTATCTCAATGAAGCTGAGACACAGAAGGATGATTTTCTGAGGAAGACAATGTTCATTTATTTAATTTCAAATGAAATGTTTCTCCTTTAGAAATCCAAACACACTGTGTTAGTGTCCCTTCTGATACCCCTCTGCAAGCCTTATAATAGAAATAAATGATTTTTTGGTAGCTTCATTGAGTGTTGTTTCTTCTTCTTCTTTTTCCTTCTTCTTCCTTTGTTGCTCAGTCTAGAGTACAGTAACACAATCTCAGCTCACTGCAGCCTTGACCTCCCAGGCTCAAGCCATCCTCGTACATCAGCCTCCCAAGCACCTGGGCCTACAGGTGCACTCCATCACACCCAGCTATTTTTTTTTTTGTAGTGATGGGGGTTTTGCCATGTTGCCCAGGCTGGTCTCAAACTCCTGGGCTCAAGGGATCTGCCTGCTTCAGCCTCCCAAAGTGCTGGGATTACAGTCATGAGTCACTGTGCCTGGCCAGAATATACATTCTTTTAATAAAAACAAAAGGCTTAAAATTATCTTAAAGTATCTTTTAGAGGGTTTTGAAAGACAATTATAAAATCATGATTAAATATTTTGAGGCATACAGTTTATGATTTAATCTCTTGGAAAGAATGACAATAAAACCACATTCTATTGCAGCATGGAATGTTAAAAATGTCAGTTTGGATGATTTATATTAAGATAAATTGTTGGTGAAATAATTCTTTTGAAGGGATTGTTTCCACTTATTTAAATACAACTAGGGAGTTTAAGTAAAAAATCCAAAACCTCAAGTTAACATAAGATTTTAAAGCATTTTGGGGGTGAGGGCTATGAAGGCATAATTTTGGTATTACTGGTTTCGATTTAACTTAGGAACCACAACATATGGGACAATATAATAGAAATCCTGGTTATATTCTTTCCTTTTGTGTAATTCATTGCACCAATCGTGTTTGATCAAAGTTATGAAACTCATAATATTGCTATCTATTTTTAAAGCATGCATGTTTTTCTTCTTTTTAATCTTTGCTTTAGGGAACAGCCTTTAAGAGCTGGAAGATGAAAGCTCCGATTCCACACTTGATTCTCTTATACGCTACTTTTACTCAGAGTTTGAAGGTTGTGACCAAAAGAGGCTCCGGTAAGCAGTATTCCTCTATTTTTTACTTGTTTGTATAGCTTTAAGTGATAGTGCTACATTTACACATGTGCCATTTGGGGAAAAGTTGAGAATGATCAGTTATCCATATTGTGGAGATATTGTAGATATTATGAGTAAATAGGTGGAGCACACTCATAGGGAATTAGAAAAGTCAGAGTGGATTTAAAAGAATGTGGCTTATTTTGTTAATTACTATGAATTGGCATGGATTCAATAGCAAAACCTTGTATTTAGGCTTCATTTTGTGGTAGGATTTTAAGTATTCTTATATAAACAGTGTTATTTAATTTTTTGCATGGAAATATTATTGTATCTTTGATGTTAACTTTTATTGTTACCATTTTGGTGTCAGCTATGCTTAGGGAAGATTCTTTTCAGGGTTGTACTCCAGCTGATTTGATGAATTGCTTGGAAGTATATAAAGAAAACACTAGTGTTATTGAAGAAAATATCATGAGGAAGCACTAATATTTTAATAGGAAATATAGAGGTAAAGTAGAAGGGTAATGAAAGGAACTACTAAAGAGATTAATGTTGGCATTTGTGAAAAACTACATGTTATCAGGCATCTTGGTTTGTGGTGGACTGTTGATACTTCAATTGTGTGGAACAATTGAATAAATACCATTATCAATGTGAAGTTGTATCTTGTCTAGTAAGTCACTAATAATATAAAGCTTTCCCATGATCACACTATGTGGAGTCACATAAGTTTTGAAGTTACAGCTTTTGGGCATAAAGGAAGAAGAAAGGTATTGTGTTTTGTTGCTAGAATTAGAATGTATTGTCTGTTAGTTCCAGAGAGACTGTGGGAAAAAGAAGATGAGATAATGTACAAGAGGTTGCAGTGTTGTGATATAAGCAATTGCATGGACAAAAGCATCTTTGGAATTCAGAAAGGAAAGGGAATGAAAGGGCTGAGATGGGGCTGTGAAGCAACCATCTTAACCATGAGGTTAAAAGGCTTCAAACTCACTTTGATTGTATACCGAAAAAGCTCACATGCAGGGGAAATAGGGAGCAGCTCTGCTTTCGTGAGCCCCTTCTGGGGATAAAGTCTGGGGGGAAATTGGGGAGGGCATTGTGCATGGAAAAAGGTTTGGTGCGTGGTTGAAAGTTAAAAAAAATACTGAGCCTGTTGGTTCTAGCATATTTGGTTATTATACAGCTGTTGTATCTGCCACTGATGTGGTTATAGGCAATGTGAAAAAATACTGTTTCTATGTCTACACATTATTTCATCTCTCCTTCTCAGTGGATCTTTTGAATGAGATAAAACCCTAGGGCAAGATTATGATGTAGTGGTTTATGTAATTCGAATGGGTTAATGGGAAATAACATATATCTTGATTTCTTTAATTGTACTATGCTCAAGTACAATTGAGCATAAGTAAGAGAGTTAGAGTAGGTAGAAAGGGGAGTAAATAGTGATGAAAGCTGATAATTTTTACAACAATGATGTTTTCTGGGATAGAAATTTACATTAAAATCACTTAACATAGGTATTTAGCTATATAGAAGAGAAACACTCATTTGTACAAGTATTATAACAAAATGACAATAGTTTATCCAAAATGGAAATATTGATTAATTCTTTAAAACTTTATTTTTCTGGTTATTACCACTAATTATATAAAATCTGTTTTTTTCAGTTCTTCCTGTGTATGTCAGATCTATGATTGATTTATTCAAATAGAAATGTTACTCCTTTTTAATCATAAAGTAATGGTAATAGGCCCATTCTATATAACCTCTAATTTGGGGGCAAGAAATTTTATCAAACTGGGACTTACTTTGTGTGTTTGAGAAGCATGAGAGCAGAGCTAGAAACATGGGGCCGTTGGAAAATGCAAATTTAATATAAATGCAAATATTAGAATGTCTCAAAAATCTATGTTAAGTGATTTTAATATAAATTTCTATTCTAGAAAGCATCATTGTTTTAAAAATTGTCTGCTCTAAAGGCTTGAGAAAACTCAGGAATCTGTCTCAAATTCAGTTTTATTTCAGTTTTGTAATTATTTTAGAAGAATGGTAATAAGATGCTGTGCTAAGTTAAGCAGAAGTTCTGAGACCTTTCTCTCTTCAATGTATGAATGCAGTTGTCACATAATTATATAATACCTTCTAAACCAAATGTGTTTTCTGTATTGCAATGTAAAAATGACAAGGCAGGTACTGGGATTTTGCAGCATGCCTGATTTGTTTACTTTTCTATATGATGTAAATTAACACACCTTCCCCTAGTGTCTATATTAAGATCCAGATGAATGGAAGCTTGTTTGTTTGTTTGACTTTTAGATATTAAGTGTGCACTTTGGGAAGGAATATTATTATTCTCTCCATATACTTTCATAGCTTGGACTTATTTCAGCTGGTGTCTGTTCCCGTGGCATCTTTGTTTGAGGGAAGCAGATATGTAGCTTACTGAATAGTGTCATTACTGATCTCCATATATCAAGTAGAAGAGGAGTGTACTTGGCATTTTTTCCTTAAAAGATGGATGGCTCAATCTTCACATCTAGCCCAACCTATAAAACCAGCAGCACCGTGGCCAGGGGATAAAAATCAATTTTTGATGTTTGATTTTGCGTATTAATCAAGAGGGCTTCTTATCTTTCTTCTTTCGTCTTATCATTTAATTCTCTTTTGATTCTTTATTTTATTCATCTTTTTGAAAGGTCAATAAACATGACTAACAACCCAATGCTTTTCATGTGTCTTTTACTAGAATATTATTTTTAGTTCACTGTGACCACTAGAAAACCAGAACTAGATATTTTAATAATTAGGAACATATACAATATTATATTACACAGAGAAATATTGATTTTTTATGGCATGCTAATTTTGTATCATGTTTATTTAGATTAACACATATTGTCATTCCATAAAAATTTAAAAGTAGATATTTGTTTCTCATTAACAGAACTAATTTGAAAGCAATAGGAGCTCTTATTACACAAGCTGGAAATGCATTATTTTTATCACATTGGCTTACACTCCCATCACTATTAATTTAAAGAACAGATTTAATATAATAAGGCAGTTATGTCATTATAACATCCTTGATTAAAATATTCAAATGCAACTTTATAACATTTTGTTTTAAATATCACTTTAAATATGTACAATATGTTATGACAACTGAGGACTATATCTGGTCTCTCAGGTAGTGTCCTAAAGTTGTGCCTACATTTAGAATCAATACTTTTAATATCTATAGAAGCAGATATTCAGCGTTCGTTACACAATAGATTTTATCCTGGGACAATTTCATACCTATTTGTTTAGTTTTTATAAGTAGCACTTGATGAAGGAGGCTAAGACGACCAATATTGCCAATCCCCCTCAAGCGTGTGAAATATTATAGCAATTCATTAAGTAAACATCTCAGTTGCTGTCATTTTTAGAATTCTGGAAAAAAAAACACACATGTAAAGCAAATGCTTGCTTGGAGAAACTTTGTCTCTCAACCATTTGAGAAATTTAGCTTTACATTCTTGTCTGTTGGTCCCTTTTTTCCTTCATTCCTTCCTCCCTTCTTTCCCTTTTTGTTCTTTCCTTCCTTTCTTCCTCTCTTCCTTCTCCTCTGTTTGTATATTTATCTGCAAATAAAAAGAATTTTTTTTTTTCATATTTCCACTGCGTCTTGGTAGGACTTTTCAAACTATAAAAATATTATTATTACTTTGTCTGCATGGTTAAAGTATTTGACATGGTCCATCTTTAAAAGGCCATTCAAAGAGGTTAGCATAGTCTCTGTTAATAATAGCTATTCTTAAATATATACATTCTAAAATGGTGTGTAAGAAAATCTGGAGTAAGATTTGGGAGTAGGGAAATAGTATAAATGGTTGAAGGACTGTTATGGACAAAGTATAGCTGTAGCACTTTGGGGGGACTAAAGTGTGAGTTGTAATTTGCCTGAAAAGTTTGGGATATTGAAGAAAAATGAAGCTAGAGGAGTCTGGATGTAGAAATTAGGTAATACAAGGGGTTCCATGATGTTTTTCTCTCAAAAACGTACTCAGAATATAAGATGGTGAGTGCAAGGACCACGATTAATATATGTTTATAATCTCTACAGTGCCAAATATGCTGTTTCAGAGTCAGGGTTCAAGGAAATGTCTTAATGTATTAATGACTGCATGAATGGTTGAGTGAGTGGTTTTAATATTCAGGGTTACATCAGTGAGGATGCTACAGGACCAAAATGATATTAGAAAGATAAAGGTAAAATTAAATAGAGGCATTGAAGAAAAATGATTTTTTTCTTAAAGAGCAATCAGTATAATGTATAATGTGAGGCTACTGAAGCAAAAATCTCAGAATAAGCAATATCTAGGACATGATAAGGGTTTAGATGAAGACAATGAACCTTTACAAATGGGGAATGTTTTCATGGGCTTAAGATGCAGTTCAAAATCTGTTAAAGGGTAAGGAAAATGATTCTTCAAGTATTTTTCTATTGGAATTCTACTACATTTAGTGCTGCTTTAAAGACGTACTAATGTCATTGTGCTGAAGTTTTGAATTTAATGGTATTGTTCCATTGTGGCCATTATGAAAAGGCTGTGGCTCATGATTACTAATACAGTATAAATAAGCAAGTGACTTCAGTATAGAAAAAGTATTCACAGTTATTACAGCATATGGAGAAGAGTAAGTGGCTGCATTACCAAAAAGCACATGTTATTTTAGGAGGGATTTAAACTATATAAAAGCTCCCTAAAGCAGCCAACTATTAGAGAGTAAAAGGGTTACCACAGGGAGTTGATCTTCTTTTCATTCTAGAACCAGACAGGGGACACCTGTTTGTGTAAAATGATTTAGATGCAATTCTTCTTGACAGCAAGAGGAAGACAAGCCTCAAGAGGTTTTCCTAAACTTGTGACTCTAGGTCCAAAAAATTTATAAAAGGTAAGAGTAGTGAAATAACCAAAGACACAGTTTCAGTTCTAATTTTTGTGTTGTTACGTATGGATATTCATTTAAGTAAAAGAAATTATGCTACTGTGTAAAGAAAGTGAGATTTAACTGAATAGGAATGAGAAAGTCTAGTGGGGGTACTTCCGTCTCATGTCAATGTGATTTATGTGCAACAGCTCTCTTGAGCATTCCTGTAAGTCAATGAGCTTAATTTCACATGATTAAGAGACAACCTAGTCCCCCAGCATCTGCCTTTTATTATGTTACCATGTGTTTATTCTCAGTTTGTCAAATATGTCAAAAAAGATAAGGTGTTTCTCCTTATTTTCCTTTGGGGTAGCTTATAAGACCAAACTTCTGGGGCTTTGTTTCTTTACCTTTTGAAGGTAACAAAAAAGCACTTTAATTTTTTCTCAGAAACAAAAATTCTCCTATTTATTGTACTTCTTTCAAATTTTGAAATTAGATCTAGAGTAATTTTAATATGCCTTTGAAATTATGTTCTTAAATAAAATAATAAGTCTAACAAAAATGGAACTTGCACCTAACAAACAAAATAAAATTAGCCAATATCTTTGTTTAGTTGTATCTATGTTCTGTTATACCTATATTCTGTTATACCTGTGAATTTCCCCACAAACTTAGCCATTCAGTTTCAGTTGTCAGTATAATTTTATATAGAGTTGACATAGATGAATGCCAATTGTGGAAAATGATGCCTGCTTCATGGTGAGTTAAGGATAAAAGGCAGTATGAATGAATCTTCCAAGTTGACTAAGACTTCAATGAGGAGGAGAATATTCCAAGTTAATGAGTATAGTATTCCAAGTTATTCCATCTTATTAACTTGGAATTCCAACTAATTAACTTGGAATATTATTATTGGTAGTAGTATTACTATTCCAACTTATTAACTTGGAATATTATTACTTATATCAAGTAATAATATTCAAAGTATTACAAGTGTATAAGTGTGGGACTATGTTATGAGAGTAAAAAATAATATGTTCTATATATTTGATGGGAGAGGTGAGGGATAGAGGGAAGCAATATAGAAGCTAGCAAATGGTAGGCAATTTAAGTTTTGTTAGAGAAATGATGTTCGTGTTGGTACATTTTCATGCTGTTGATAAAGACATACCTGAGACTGGGCAATTTACAAAAGAAAGAGGTTTCATTGGACTTTCCATATGACTGGGGAAGCCCCACAATCATGGCGGAAGGCAAGGAGGAGCAAGTCATGTCTTACATGGATGGTAGCAGGCAAAAAGAGAGCTTGTGTAGGGAAATTCCCATTTTTAAAACCATCAGATCTTGTGAAACTCATTCACTATCATGAGAACAGTGCAGGAAAGATCTGACTCTATAATTTAATCACCTCCCACTGGGTTCCTCCCGTGACAGGTGCGAATTGTGGGAGTTACAGTTTAAGGTGAGATTTGGGCGGGGACACAGCCAAACCATTTCATTCCACCCCTGGCCCCTCCCAGGTCTCATGTCCTCACATTTCAAAGCCAATCATGCCATCACAACAGTCCCCAAAAGTCTTAACTCATTTCAGCATTAACTCAAAAGTCCACAGTCCAATGTCTCATTTGAGACAAGTCAAGTCCCTTCAGCCTATGAGCCTATAAAATCAAAAACAAGTTAGTTACTTCCTAGATACAACGGGGGTACAAGCATTGAGTAAATACAGCTGTTCCAAATGGGAGAAATTGGCCAAAGCAAAGGGACTACAGGCCCCATGCAAGTCTGAAATCTAGCAGGGCAGTCAAATTTTAAAGCTTCAAAATGATCTCTTTTGACTCCATGTCTTGCACATCTGGGTCATGCTGATGGAAGAGGTGGGTTCCTATGGTCTTGGCAGCTCTACCCCCATGGCTTTGCAGGGTACAACCTCCCTCCCAGCTGCTTTCATGGGCTAGAGTTGTGGGTCTGTGGCTTTTCCAGGCACACAATGCAAGCTGTTGGTGGGTCTACCATTCTGGGATCTTGAGGACGGTGGCCCCCTTCTTACAGCTCCACTAGGTGGTGCCCCAGGGGGGACTCTGTGTGGGGGCTCTGGCCCCACATTTCCCTTCTGCACTGCCCTAGCAAAGATTCTCCACGAGAGCCCCACCCTTACAGCAAACTTCTGCCTGGGTATCCAGGCGTTTCTATAAGTCTTCTGAAATCTAGGTGGAGGTCACCAAACCTCAATTCTTGACTTCTGTGTACTGTGAGGCTCAACACCATGTGGAAGCCACCAAGGCTTGGGGCTTGTACCCTCTGAAGCAACAGCCTGAGCTCTGTGTTGGCCCCTTTCAGCCACAGCTGGAGCAGCTGGGACATAGGGCACCAGGTCCCTAGACTGCACACAGCAGGAGGACCCTGGGCCTGGCCCATGAAATCACATTTTCTTCCTCAACCTCTGGGCCTATGATGGCGGGGGACTGCTTTGAAAACCTCTGACATACCCTGGAAACATTTTCCCCACTGTCTTGGGGATTAACATTCGGTTCCTCATCCACTTATGCAAATTTCTGCAGCCAGCTTGAATTTCTCCTCAGAAAATGGGATTTTCTTTTCTATCACATTGTCAGGCTGCAAATTTTCCGAACTTTTATGCTCTGCTTCCCTCATAAAACTGAATGCCTTTAACAGCACCCAAGTCACCTCTTGAATACTTTACTGCTTAGAAATTTCTTCCGCTGGATACCCTAAATCATCCCTCTCAAGTTCAAAGTTCTACAAATCTCTAGGGCAGGGGCAAAATGCTGCCAGTCTCTTTGCTAAAACATAAGAAGAGTCACCTTTGCTCCAGTTCCCAACAAGTTCCTCATTTCCATCTGAGAACACCTTAGCCTGGACCTTTTTGTTAATACCACTATCAGCATTTTTGTCAAAGCCATTCAACAAGTCTCTAGGAAGTTCTAAACTTACCCACATTTTCCTGTCTTCTTCTGAATCCTCCAAACTGTTCCAACCTCTGCCTGTTACCCAGTTCCAAAGTCGCTTCCACATTTTCGGGTATCTTTTCAGCAGTGCCCTACTCCTGGTACCAATTTACTGTATTAGCCTGTTTTCATGCTGCTGCTAAGGACATACTTGAGACCAGGAAGAAAAAACACGTTTAATTGGACTTATAGTTCCACATGGCTGGGGAAGCCTTAAAATCGTGGCGGAAGGCAAGGAATATGTCACATCTTATGTGATGGCAGCAGGCAAGAGAGAGCTTATGCAGGGAAATTCCCATTTTTAAACCCATCAGATCTCATGCGACTCATTCACTATCACAAGAACAGTGCAGGAAAGACCCATCCCCATAATTCAGTCACTTCCCACTGAGTTCCTCCCATGACAGGTGGAAATTGTGGAAGTTACAATTCAAGATGAGATTTGGGTAGGGACACAGCCAAACCATATCAATGTTTATCGCAGAGATCACACACAGGCATTCACTGCTAGGACCAGAGGATTAACCCCTGATCCCTGGGTGGTCAACTATAGGCTTTCACATGATCCATAAGGTGGCTTGGAAATTAAGGACACTGGTGTATCAGTATCCTACTGATGTTTTAACAAATTGCTATAAACATTAGTGGCTTAAAGCAACACAAATTTATTATCTTGTAGTTCTTGAGGTTCTTCATAATCACATCTCCTCTGACTCTGACCCTTCTACCTCTCTCTTTCCCTTATAAGGGCCTTCATTATTATATTGGGCATCCTTAGATAACCCAGGACAATCATTCCATCTTAAAATCATGAATTTAATCAAATTGGAAAGGTACCTTTTGCCATGTAATATAACATAGTCATACGCTTTAGGGATGAGGCAGTAGACATCTTTCTAGAGAGCATTATTTGGCTTACTGCAACTGGCAGTTAGCCAATTCAAATAAACTGTCTGTTGAAGGCTTTGAAGACTAGAGAAAGAATAGTCAGCCGGGAGCCAGATGGGAATGGAAGAGAAAGAACAGGGAAGTTGAAAACTTTTGCTGAAGGGCCTATGTAATCCATGGTGCATGATAAAGGGTGCAGTGGGTTTGTAGCAAAAGAAGAAAAGGGAAAGAAAACAGGGCAGAGGGAAAGGAAGGAAGAGAGGCGGAAAGAGAAAGAGGAAACTGATACTAGTGACGCTTTGGATCTTAAGAACGTTTTAAAATTCATCTGCACTCCACACATATACTTTCAAAAATACCCCATTTTCTCTGTGGTAGACTAAGGGCGTCTGTGTTCCTTTCAACAAAATAATACCTGACCTGAAAAATGATTTCCAGATGTAAAGTAATAGCAGTGAGAATAGTGAAGACAGGAGAGAGAGCAATTTTAAAGTTAGACTCAATTGAAATAGATGATCAATGAGATGTGAGAGGATATAAAGAAAGAGGGAAAGAAAAACATTCTGTAATGAGAGGATTGGGATACCATCCATCATATTAAAGGTCCTCAAAACACAGAAACTTGAAACAACTACTTATTGAAAGAAAATAGTAAGGTCTTTGTGACTACGATGAAGCCCCAAATGTAGATTGAGGATAGAATATGAAGGATTTTGGATATCTTGCAAGGGATTTTGGATTTTATCTTGAGAATAAAATATTTTCGCTGAGATATTTAATAACTTTGCAAATCCCTTTAGTAGAAAATTCAGTCTGGGTGGTTGGGCCTCTGATTTGATAGATCTGTTCATTATGGTGTCTTCTCTGCACCATAAAGATGAAACTTCTTGCTTTGTATATGATGGTGTTACCCACATTTATGAGTCCATCAGTAAAGCTGCCTTTACAGAGAAGGGAAGACACACAATCAAGCTATGTAGGATCACACATGAAAATGGCATGGTCACACCTGATTTTTGACATGTTAACGCCCCCTGTAGAAAAGACTAGGGTGAGATTCCAGAATGACCAGTAAGGGACTCAATAAAATCATATTTACATATACTGAGGGCCTGAAAATCAATCAAAGGGACTGAAAATAAGTTTCTGAAGAATACATAGGATCTGGTAAGTGTTTGGACATGAATCGTGAAATAATTCGAGGAGAAGTTACATTGATGGTGTCACTAATTACAGAGAGAAGATCAATGGCAGTTTTTGCGGGGAGAGGGGATGAAATGAGGTCAATTTGGAACATACGAGCTGTGGTAGTCACTGGAAATATTGAGCTAATGGATTTATTGGTCTGGAATTGTGCTTGTTTCCTGTGGCTTCTGTAACAAATTGCCACAAACTGGGTGACTTAAAACAATAAAATTTGTCCTCTCACAGTTCTGGAGGCCAGAAGCCTGAAATCAAAGTATAAGCAGGGCCACACTTCTTCTGAAGGCTCTGTGACAAAATCCTTCTTCGCCTCTTCCACCTTCTGGTGGCTTTAGTTTTCCTTGGGTTGTGCCCGCTACCATCTTCACATGGCCTTCTTCTCTGTGTCTTTAATCTCCTTCTGCTTTTCTCTTATAAGGACACCTGTCATTGGATTTAGGATCCACTCGGAAAATCCAACATGATCTCTTTTTGAGATCTGTAACCTTAATTCCATCCACAAAGATTCTTTATCCAAATAAATTCATATATTCACAGGTCTCAGTGGGCATATCTTTTGGGGGACCACTGTTCACACTGCAAATGTCAAGCAAGAGGTATGGAGTTTGAAATTGCCCTCATATTGAGAGCAACATGATGGAATGAGATTATTCAGGGAAAACATGCAGAGAGAGAAGAGGAAAAGAAAAGGGAAAGGGAGAGGATCAAGGATTCCATGGAACACTAGCCCTGAAGAGGCTGGCAGAGAAAGAGCAGCCAGTCAGGGAAGGAGACTAAGGGGAAGCTAAGAGAGGAAGAAAGAGACCTTACTTGTTTTGGTTACTGCAAACCAAGAGTGGAGAAAGTTTCAAAATGAAAGAGTGATAGTGATAGTGTTAAATTCTTTGGAAAGTTGTGTCAGATAACTGAAAATACATCATTAAATCAAGATTCAGGAAAATGTAGGGGTGGAGAGACAAGGGAGTCTAAAAGAAGTTGATGTCAGGTTTTTAAAAAGTATGTATTGTGCAAAATCAGTATATTAAAGGGCCTTTGTATATTAGAGGGATTTTTTTTTTTTTTTTTTATTTATTTTGAGACGGAGTCTCACCCTGTCGTCCAGGCTGGAGTGCAATGGTGTGATCTCGGCTCACTGCAACCTCCGCCTCCAGAGTTCAAATGATTCCCTACCTCAGCCTCCTGAGTAGCTGAGATTACAGGCACGTGCCACCACGCCCAGCTGATTTTTGTATTTTTAGTATAGATGGGGTTTCACTATGTTGACCAGGCTGGTCGCAAACTCCTGAGCTCGTTCAAACTCCTGGCCTCGTAATCCGCCTGCCTTGGCTTCCCAAAGTGCTGGGATTACAGGTGTGAGTCACCGCACCCGACCACTGATTTTACTTTTTAAAGTTTGTTTAACTCTTTAGAAATTATGCTTTTTCTCTTTAGTTAAAACAAGTATAAAACTTGTGGTCATCCATGCTAATGAAATGAATTGCATTATACTACAGATAACATTTTTTTCCAATCAAAAACTTCTGTTACCAAGAATTGAAATATGTTTTGCCATAGATAAACCTCCTGAAGGAAGGGTGATACTGATTTAATTTTCATTTTTTCATTTCATAGATACAGATATGAAAGACAGCTTACAAGTGTGTTATAATTTTCCATGGTTAATCTTCATGTTAACTATTGAAAGTTCTAGGAAGGGTCTACAGACAGCTGATATTTACACTCCAACTTTCATCTACAGTGATGATCACAAAAATAACATCTTTCTAGTTAATAGAAGTGGCTTACATTAATCTGATGAGTATTATATTAGGTTGGTGCAAAAGTAATTGCAATTTTTGCCATTACTTTCAATGGCGAAAACCGCAATTAGTTTTGCACCTACCTTATAATACCCACAGCAGTGGAGATTAAGACATTTGGGTTTCAATCCAGCTCCTAACGAGCCTTGTTGATTGGGAACATGTCCCTGACTGAACCTGTCATGTTTTTGGTTTCCTTTGTCATAAAGTTTTGAACTACAACATCATCCATACAAATAATAGTTCATCTTTTTGTTCCTTTCACAAATATTTATTGAGCACTTTCAATGCATACTAAGTACACACCTGACACTTTTTTCTGTAACTTATTTTACATATTTGCAAATTGATCACACGTTTAAAAAGGCAGAGTTTGTGACCAGAGTACCCGAGGCCCATTGTTGGCTATATTTAACTTTATGCTATACAGTTGGAGCCAGCACTAAAGAGTGGAGGATGTTATTGGCTTGAAACAAAGTTTCTATTAAGAGAAAAAAAATTAGTTTTTATTTCTTTTTAAACAGCACACAGTATATCATTAGAAGGCCCAATTAAAAATAAGATACTTTTCCTTGCATGTGGTGATGTGACTAGGTAAAATTTGGTTTGTCAGTTTAAAATACCAAACCATGTTTTAGTCTGTTTTTGCTTATTTAAGGCAAATTTCTTTTTGTAGAGTTATGGTCTCTTAAGACATCTATGCAAGACACCTTGAATGGGAAATGTTGCCTTAAGGCGATGACAGTGAATAACTTTGCCAAGTTTTAAAATCTCTGAGGGTTATATATAAATATTTCTTTAAAAAATGTCAGTGAGCCTCTTGTGAGTATTCTCAACATTATTCAATTGTCATTTATGTTTTACTAACTGTACTAAAATATTTCCGAATTAGTTTTGCTACCTTGAGCTCAATAAAGTACTGCCATTGGCATCTTACTTTAAGTTCTTAAAGCATATTCCACTTATTTTGTATTCCAAATACTATGTTGTAAATGGTGAAGAAAAATTATTCTTATCAATATGAGGAAAGATTTTCATACTCTGGTGAATTAATATTTTTCTGAAATATATGGTCATATCAGAAGAAATGCAAATATCTGAAAAGAGGATTCTTCCAATTTTTTCTATAAATATGTTCTATAAAGCAATTGTACTCTCCAATGCCATCTTGTGGCTTTTTAGGATTGATGAAAATGCAGTAATAAACACAGAACACAGAGAGAAATAAACATGGGAAGAAAACTTTTCATGAATTATTGCTCAGTGATTATTTTATTTGATCTCAATACTTTTCAAACATTTATTTTCTCTAATGTATTGCCTTAGGTTTTATAAAGAGTATATATATTTCTCCTATATTTTGGTACATTTTTATAATAGAAATGTTCATTGAGATCTTTCAAGGAGAGAAAAATATCATATTTTTATGATCTTAGCATCATGTCCATTTGTAGCCCTGTATTACCAGAATTTAAATTATTTTGACAAGTGCATTCGTATTATAGACTTATTAAAAATCCTCTTTTAATACATTGCTGTCATTAAGGTCTTGTCATTTTAGTAATTCAGGTGTCAAAAGGAGGAAAAGTCTTTAAAGATTTTAGTTGCTCACTAATGTAAATAAGAGCTGCTGAGAAGAATATGGAAGTGAAGATCATGTGTGGATAGATGTGTGCTTCACGAGTTAGCTTTTCCTGCTGGTCTATTGGACTGGCCCTGGAATAGGAGATGGGAGGGCCTAGGTAGAATCAAGCTAAATGGAAAGCATTAGTCGTCAGGCAAAGTTACCTTGAAAAAGCAATTACTTTTATCTGCATATCCCAAAGAATGAAGATCAAGAGGAATTATTGGTCGGCAATGTTTTGTTTTTTTTTTTATAAGTGAAAAATTTTCAAAGGGTCTTACCTGTTATAAATGCTTTTTCAAACGAAAGGCATATAATACACCTTCCACACATGAAAATATTAACATGCTACCAATGTTTTCAAACTTCGATAATACTTTTCCAGTTATGAGTACTCATATAAAATATGTACAATTGTACTTGATTACATTTCTTTCTTTTAGGATTTTATGCATGGAAACTACTTCATCTTGTTAAAGGACAAAGTAACAGGTTGTGTACACCAATGTTAACAAGCATTTGTTGAATTCCTAATATATACCAAGTGCTTGATAACATTGATTCACATCAGCTATGTCTGGGCATAAAAAAGCTTAAAATATTAGATATTTGTTTGTAGAAACTTGCCTTATGTATTCTTTGTTTAAAAAACAAACTTACGGAAAATTTTATTAATAGAAACCAATGCAGTATGATTTATCTTTATTAATTTGATCATTCTTAGTTTTCTATACCTATGAATCATATCCTGAAAATTGTTTATGTAATTTCCTCATAACTTTGCTGATATTTTTAGAAGCATATGGAGTGCTTATTTTTGTAACTGCATGCCTTTTTATAAAATCCGTGTTTCTGTCATATCTTTGGAACTGGTGGTGCTATAGGCATTGTCCTTTCATATTCGCTAGTCAGTTCTAGTTTATTCTTTGTATTTAGCAAATGTTTTCAGACAAAACATACTGTAAACAAGTGACTGGACTGAATTCTCTGGGGGATTAAAAAAGATGAACAATCTACCACCTCTGCTATTAAATACCTTGCAAAAAATAAGTGATATGAGATCCCATACATGTATATTACTTTCCTATTGTAGTTGTAACAAATCACCACAAATTTAGTGTCTTAAAACAACACAAATTTATTTTCTTATGGTGCTTAAGGTCAGAAGTTCTAAAATCCAGGTATCAGCAGGGATGCTTTCCTTTAGGAGGCTCCAGGGAAGAATCTGTTTCCTTGCTTTTCCCAGCTTCTAGAAACCACCTGTATTACTTGTCTTGTTGCTCCTTCCTGAACTCAAAATCATCAGCATAGCATCTTCCAATCTCTCTAACCTTTACTTGTACTGTCACATCTCCTTCTTTGACTCTGACTTTCCTGCCTCCCTCTTGTAAATATTATTTTGATTACATTGGGCCCTCCACCTTAATCCAGAATAATCTCTCCATCTCATGATCCTTAACTTAATCACACCTTCTAGGTTCCTTTTGCCACTTAAGGTAGCAGTCACAGGTTCTAGGAATTAAGACATGGACATCTTTGGAGAGTTCATCAACAGATCACAGTGGTATAGTAGAGTAGCTTTTACAAAAAATAGTTTGATATGGATGGAATACATATATATCGGGGCACAGGACAGAAGAAGTGATGGGGGAGTGTCAGGAGAAAAGGTGGAAAAAGATAGATGGGAGCCATATCACAAGGACTTTGTATGACATGACAGGAAATGCTAATATTATCCTCTAGGAAGTCAGGAACCATTGGAGAAATTGAAGCAGAACTTAGCAGGAATAACCTGACCGGATAGATTGGAAAAAGCTCTAAGACAAGAGCGTGGGAAATGAGGCCAATAGTCCAGGTAAGAAGGTCATGAATTGAGCCAGTAACAGCAACAATAAAAGAAAGAGAGATTGATTTGGTTGCTAGTAAAAACTGGAAGTAATAAAAACTAGCGGGTGATTGTACAATGAAGAGAGGGAGGTGGAAGGTAATTCCAGCTGCTCTTATTAAGGTAAAAATTCTGTTGAGAATTAGTAGCTAATGTTATATTTCTAGTCTATATCTTTCCTGGTCAAATACATTTTTGGGTTTTTCAAAATGATGTATCTTTTGCGGTATGGATTTTGACTGACAAATTAAATTGTACATCTTAAATAAAAATCTGGGTTTGGGTCCACTGTAGAGTTCTTTCAAATGTCTTCTACCTTTGTGCCTATAACGAAGAATTATATCAATGGGTCTTGCCTTGATAATTTCAGTGAAAAACTTCAAGTTAACACAGGGAGAAGCTTTTTATTTTTTTAAGGTGTCAGGCTTCTTTTAATATGTAGTGCTAAATTATGGTATACCTACATGCATGCACACACATGTGTACATGTATCCACTCAAATATACACACAGTTAACTATTAATTCACAAAACACACTTTTATTGCGGCTCTCCTGTATGCCAGTTGCTGAGGACTCAAAAACAATAAGAATATGTGATTGTTGCATTTTAAAATATCTACGTTTTATTTACCTAACTAAATAGTATAAGCTCACTGAGTATAAAAGTATCTTTATCCTTTTTTATATGTATACATATATGTGTATATATATAAATATCTTTTATAATCGCTGTGCTTAGAAGAGTCATTGCATAATCAGTACTCAGTACATCTTTGTATTTCATTTCTGGATTTAAGAACACTGACAAATCTCCTCACAGCACTCTCTATTTTCCTGTGGCAGTGTACATGCATGTCATAACTCTTCTCTGATACCAGAAACTCCTTGAGTAATGATCTTTATATAGTTTAAGTTCATTACTGAGGCTTTACACATAGCATTCTTTGACCAATTTTTACATAAGCAAATGAATAATTTTAGCTTCCATGAAATGAATAGTTTCATTAGAGTTTACATTTCTCTGAAAAGGAGGAATTAAAGCTTTATTTTTAGCTGCCAGGGTGACCTGACCATTCATGGTTAGTGTGTATAATCCCCTGCCGAAATTGTAATAGCCGAAGCTGAAAGCACTGAGACTACACTGGAAAGTGAGTCTTGAGATGGCATTTCTTCTTTAGCTCCCAAGGGCAAATTTTCAGTTACTTTGTTATAATAGGAATTGTGCAGCTTTTGCCTCCTTCTTATCTCTGGGAGATTTTGTCATATCTGTACATATGTAGGTCATTCCATGAAGGAGGAGTAGATACGCAAAAGGACTCCTGCAAAGAAGGGTGGCTGGAAGGAGTAAGGCATTAGCCAAAGCAACTGCTGAATGTCTCCATGTTTCTCAAAACGGATCATAGCAAACCCTAGGAATGCTGGTGAATAGAAGTGGCCTACAACATTGAGGGTGTTTTATTTTAATTCAGAACGTAAATTAGTTCAATTTGGCAACTTGCACATTCATTCTGCCACTCTGTAACAGACATGCTACTCTGCAATGAACAGTGGTGACTTACTGTTTATTTCAAAGGCATGTTTTCGCTTTCTTTGGGAGACCTGCTTGGTTTGTTTTGTTCAATTTTTAATGATACATGATTTTATTTTAAATTTCTTTGGAAACTGCTTTGTATCCTATGGTTTCCGGCTTCCTATGAATTGAGAGGAGGTTATTACCTTCTAAGTTTTCAATTAGGAAAACAAAGCAAGTTTGGAAGCTCTTTTGGGACCTTGTAAACCCTCTCAAAGCATGTTCTGAATGACACAGTTTTTGTGCAACCAGCTCTAATTGTCTAAGATGAGACTATCTTCAGAAGCTAATTGGAGAGTGTCTCATTCTGCAGCATGTATGGAGTCAGCAGAATAGTAATTTTACTTTTTTGGGTTGTTTTTCCTTTTTGTTGTTGTTATTTTGTTTGGTCCATACTTCCTTTCAGTATCTAGTATTTTAAGGTAAATCTTTCTAAATTTAAAATTACTTATCTCCAACGATAAGGCTTAGGATTTCCATATAGACCCTTCTCAGACTCTGCGTAATAATGTTCCTAAATCCTCAACCATTCTTTAGACCTTATATAGAATTAGTAAGCCTTTGATGGATTTGTATTCTCTTTTGCTTTACCTGGATGTGGTATTAAATTCTGTTTCAATTTTAATGTTTGTGTTCTGAATTACAGCTGGTAGGTACAGAATAGTATTTATCACATTTTCTTTCTTATGATCACCACCTGAGTGATTATGGTGTTGACATATTCTGAATTAGACAAGAACATATGCTCAACTAAATTGATGCCTTACATAGAAACTTGCATATAATGAATTTCATTTGTGCAGTTATTTTAATTTTTGATTACCCTTTTTGGTTTTAGTTTTATGTTTTCTTATGCTCCTCTAAAGCTGTTCCATCATGACTTAAAGACTAAGACTTCTCTGAAACTTGGAAATATATTATGCAGATCTCATAATTATCCTAACTAGAAGCCAGGTTCAATATAATTAAGGAAAAATATTTAAACTTTATAGATGTATGCCATTTGTTCTCCTATTCATCCTACATTTGATTTTTAGTTTATAGTCTTTAATAAGTGGGGAAAACAGAATTACACTGACACCTTTTGGATTTAATTGGAAGGTTTTCAGAAAAGCTCTTTTGGGTCAGACTATCTCGTCTATAAATGTTCTAGTGATGACTGATGACTCTACAAGAAAACTGCATCAAATGGAAGGTAGAAGAGGAATCCCAAGTAGGAGGCAGCTGAGAATACAGAGTAGGAGAAGCTTCTGAGGCAGTGTTAAGTAATATTTAAGGACAGAGTAGAGACTTGTGTCTTCCTCCCTCTTCTTTCTGTGTCCAAGGCTACACTTTGCCATTATATAATTTTGACATCAAATATAACCAGTTTTCCTCACAGTAGAATGAGGCAGGTATTATGAAGAAAAGGATGGGAAATGTCAATGGATTAATGGCTTAACTCAAACACGTTTCTGTTGTGAAGAAACCTTGAGACAAAGTTTAAGACTGGGAAAAATAACATTAAAATCAGATGTTTTGAGTTAAGAAAAACATCTACATGCTGTTTGAAATCATTTTAAATGGGAACACTTAGTTTATGCCACCATGTGGTTATACCACACCATCTGTAAATTAGTGTTCAATGACAAATTATTAAAACGTATACGTTCAAACTCATGGTTAATTTTAATCTAGATGCCTAAACCTCTGAGAATTACAACCATATAAAACTGAACTCAACTTGCATTAATACATTAAAAGTTAATGAGAAACTGTTTTCCTGTGTATATGAATATAAATGCATGTTTTTTCTATGTCATGTAGATAATTTATACATTCTTTACATGTTTTATGGGATTATGTAGTTACATATTTATATGTTATAATACTTGAATTGGAATGGGTATTAAACAAGACATAGGCTTTTAATATGAAAATATTAATATGCTTTAATATGAATAAGTTAAATATTTTTGAAAAACAAGTTAGGTATTCATTGGCAGCTTATAAATATGAAACGTTTTAAATTTATACTTTAGCCAAAAAGAGGTTACATTACTGTTTGCAGTTATTATTTTTAGAAGAAGGAGGGTATTTATTTTTCTAGTATTGTTGCTTTTTTTTCCAGCATTTTTGGTTCACTGGGTAAAATGCTTTTACTTGGTGCTGTTTTTGTACCAAGTACATTGTTATTTTACACATTGTAAATTATTATCTCAATGGTTTAGCATTTAAGGCTAAACCCTTAAGTAAGAGGTGTCTTTCTTTAAGGAAAATATTTGGAAACGTGCAAATGAAAAGAGTAAATCTATTTTTTGTCAGGTTGTCCAAACTCTTCTTAGGATCTTAGAGCTAGTATTTGCTTTTTTAATGGCTGTTTGGGGTGTGTTTAATTTAACAAGAATATGCCAGGGATTTATTAAACTATGTAAGACAGTTCATTTCTTCAAAAAGTAGCTCTAGTAATTTTATTTTTCATTTAATACCCATTGTTGAATGGTACATGTAATATTTTGAGTTGTCTACTGTGTGATACCTACTATTCTAGGAACTTAGGATAAAATGATAGATGCATTTCTCATGAAGAGTACAGCCTAGTGGGCTTAAATAAACAAGGTAATTTCGTAAAAATTCATGCTATGAATAACATAAAACAAGTTAACATGATAGTGATTGGCAAAGCTAGTTACTTCAGATAGGGAGGTCTCTTTGCAAAGATATCATTTGAGTTGAGACTTGACTCTGAAAAAAGAGCCTATTAAGTGAGAACATGGGAAAAGCTCATTCCAAGCAGGATAGTGAGTGCCAAAGATATGCAGCACTAGCAAACAAGACACATTTAAGAAATAGAAAGGTGGTCATTATGGATGACATGTAGTGACGAAGAATCATGCAGTGAGTCAAATTGTAAAGTTTTCAAAGGGTGGAGAGCAATGATTGGAGGAGTAAAATGGAAGGAAATGTTGGATAATTAGCCGTGGCCCCCTAGGTCATGGTTTAGAGTGTGCATTTTATTCTCAGTGTAATGGGAAACCATTGGAATCTAGCAAATGGAAGACTGAGTATATGATTTACATTTTTTCAAAGAATTTTTTTTTGGGCTGTGGAGTAAGTAGCTATTTAAATCATCCTAGCAACAGATGACAGTTACTAGATCTTGAGTATTAAGTGGAAGATAGAGAGATAAAGACTGGTTTGGGTACAGTTTGGAAGTAAAAGCAAATAGGACTTGATGGCATACTGGATATAGGGGATGAGGAATATGTAAGGGATATATAACATATAAAGAAGCACAGATGACTTCTAAGTTTTATGAGTAACTGTGTTGATGGTGGGACTATTTCCTGAGATAGGGAAAATTAGGGGAGGGAGAGGTTCCTGTTTTCGACATGCAGTATTAAATTTGAGATCCCTATTCAGTCTTCGAGTGGGTTTGTCAGGGAGTCTGCAGGCAGCTCAGTAGACAGGTTAATAATGGATATTTAAATGGAAGGAGCCATTGTCGTGTAAATCGTATTGAAAACCATTTGCCTGGATGAGATCACTCAAGCTAAGTGTAAGTAGATATAAGAAGTAGAGGTTGCAGGACGGAACCCTAGGATACTCAATAGTTAGCAAAGAAGTGAGATACCAGAGAAGTGAGAGAGAAAATATGAGTGTGATTTCATGGGAGCTCAGAATGATTCAGTAATATGTAATTAAATGTAGTGCATAGAGCTGAGAAGTGAAGTAGATGAAGACAGAATATTGCTCATTGGATTTGGACGTAGGTATAACTATCAATAATGTAAAACAATGAATGAATATGACAGAAAAGCATAGAATGGTGGGTAGGTGGAAGTCAAGGGAGCAAGCCCGGAAGTCTTATTTGCAATGTGGGCACTACACTGCAGCAAATTTAAAATCCTCTATTGAATGTAAAATGCATATGAATATTTTTTAAAAATGCCACTAGTTAGCTAAAGGTGAACATGTAGGCCAAATGAAAAAGCAAAAAGAACAGAAGCATAGAGATCAAACTATTTTAGGGAACCCAAACTAGTTAACATCAAATTGGTTGAAAGTTGTTTCACAACCCCATATTTCTCATGCCCACTGTCCTATTAGATCTATTATGCTGTTATGTAATGAAGAGCTGTGTTAATTATTCCTGCCACCTGCATCTAATGAAATTAGATGTGAAATTTCTGATAGGTACAGATGGCCATTTGAAAAAAAAACAATCCACTGTTTTTCTTTTTTTTTTCTATCAGCTGGTCAAATCTCATAAGTTAGAAATGTTCAGACTATGAAATTAACCCCAGCATTCTTCATTTGTATAGATACTAAGTATAAATGACAATTTCCCCAAGCCCAAATAACTTGTTTGGATTTAGAGTTTAAATACTATCCAATTAAGTGTATCATGCTGACACATTGTTATTTAATACTCCCTTTGTTAGAGGTTTAAGCTTGTTGCATTATTTCAACTTAAATAATCTGATAACCCTCTCCCAGTTTAGTTCAGTTAATTTTATGCAAATAAAATTAAATCTCAAAATGCATATAAAGTAAGAGCATAATAAAGTATGTACTGGGGAATAATAAAGTTGCCAATGTTATAGTGAAGCTCATAGAAAAGGTATGACCTATTGTAATTAGTAATGTGCGCCTCTGACAAACTGTAAAACATGAATTATTGTGGTAAGGAAAAAGAGAGTATGTGATAATGGTGGCTAAAATCCTATTCATTTTGCATAGATTGCTACCAATATTCTGAAGCTGAGGGTTGTTGAAATTGGAATTTAGATGGTTTTATGAAGATGTGCTCTGGAAATTAGGAGTACAGATAGACCCACATGGTCAGATAAAGGAAGGATGACAGAATAAAGAAGCAAAGACATGAATTGGTTACTTCAGTTGTGGAGATGAATGAAAAATAAATTGAACAAGATACAATGATTAGAAATTGATACATTAAGCCTGGAGATGAATACAGTGATTAGGAATATGTTCAGACCCACATATGTACCAAATGCAACGGATGTCAGACATCTCACTGTGAAAGCAGGTGTTGAGATGTGTAAGGCTTAAGGTAACCACAAGCTGAGAGAGGAGCAGAAACATATTAAGAATTCTCTAAATAACAGTATTAAACAAAATAATGTTGCAGCCCAGGATGTCAGAGATTTTCTTTATAACTCCCTCATATAAGCTGAAATAACCTGCTTAAGGTCGTTCAACTGGCTGTGTGGCCTACTGGGTTAGACCATCAGAGATAGTGTGGTCCTCCTTGGATCAGTTGTTTAGGAGAATCATACATTATATACAGATAGGTCACAACCATGCGTTAGAAACCAATCTTTGTGCATTACTCCTTCTGCGGGATTCCAGGGGGAAAAAAAGAATCAATTGCTGACTAAATAGCATATTTGAATTACAGAGATCAGCAACAGTATAAATATTGTAGGAAAATTTATATATAAAGAAACTTCTATGTGCCTTTATTAGTTTTGTCCACACAAAATGAAATAATGTGTATATATACATATTTTTTTTCAGACAAGCGCCCAATTGAATTTCAGAAATCAGAAAACAAATAATTTAACCTTTCTTTTTAATTCAGTCATATTGATTTGCCAAAGAATCGCTCTCTGATAAATAATTTTTAAGTGTCAACTTGCTGATTTTGTAAAATATGTAATTTGGGTAAATTTAACTACATATTCTTGGATCCTTACCATTTTCTTCTCTTGAATATAAAAGATTTAGAATATATCTTGATGATTTTTTGCTTGTTGTGGTTAAAATGTCAAACTTAAAGTTGTTAAAGTGTACATCTCTCTGATACTAGTTATTCTTTTCTCTTTTAAAAAACATGCTTATCCAGTATTTAATTTCATATGTCTAGATTTGCTTAGGCGAAAGGTAGAAGTGCCTGCTCTTCTGTTTGCACATAAGCTAATATAGTTTAATATATATAAATGAATGTGTATAATAGAAATATATTCATAAGTTAGAATGTGACATATTACTTAACATAAAACAAATAAAACAGATAACTCAGTAGTTTGAAAGGGAAGCTTAAAGCTAATACTATACATATAGTGTCATAACGCTATCATGAAAATCTATGTTAAACACTATCTCCTCAGGCACATTCTGTTAACTCTTCCTACCACACTTGTCACATTACCCAGTTCCATTTTCTTGACATCACCCAGGGCCCTCTGAAAGAATTTTTTGTATTCACATACTTGTTTAATGTTCCACTGTCCATATAAGAATGTAAACTCAGTCATAGCAGATTTTTTTTTCTTGTTCACTCCTATATCCCGATCATCTATGAACAATGCCTGGCATATGAAAGATGTTTGATAAATACCAATGAAATTAATGATTGAATGAATGATAACATTTCTGCTTCATTGTTTTTTCATTAAAAAATTCAAGTTTCTCTCAACTGATTTCCGATATTTTTTCTTTTCTAATATATGCATGCAGCACTATGAATTTCCCTCTAAATACTGCTTTCACTGATCCCCAAAATTTTGATTATTGTCATTTGTTCAAAAGATTTTAACATTTTTTGGAGACGTCTTTTTTGAGTGTGGATTCTTTAGAAGTGTGTTATTTAGTTGCAAATACTTGGAGATTTTCCAGCTATCTTCCTGTTGTTGATTTCTAGTTTAATTCCATTGTAGTCTGAGATAATACATTGAATGATTTCTATCCTTTTAAATTTGTTAGGTTATGTTTTATTGCTGAGAATGTATCCTGTCTTTGTCAGTGTTCCATGTGAGTTTGAGACAAATATCTATTCTGCTATTGTTAGATGGAGCATTCTATAATGTCAAAGAGTTAAAAATGATTGATAATGTGACTTAGGTCATATATGTCCTTAATGATTTTCTGCCATTTTAATGTACTCATTACTGATATAGGAGCTGTTTAAATCTTCAAGCATAATAGTGGATTTGTCTGTTTTCAGTTCTATCAGTTTTGGCCCATGGAGCTTGATGTGCTGTTGTTAGGTGTAGACATGTTTAGGATTGTAATGTCTTTTGGGGAAATTGGCCCCTTTATTAAGTAATATACCTCTTTATTACTGATAACTTTGCACATTTGGAAGTCTGAAATGTCTTAAATTAATACATTAATAATCTTAAGTAAACTGAAACTCCAGCTTGCTTTTCAAGCACTGCACAGTACAGTAGTTTCTGATCTTTCTGTTTTGCCTTTCTTAGTGTAGAATCTCTGCCCTGTGAATGAGTTGAGTCCAGAGTCAATGAGGACCCAAGTATTCTGTCCTATGAAGGCTGGGTGCAAGAGGAGATTACTCAACTTCTTGGTTGCACTCATAGTGATTTTGCTTCTTGAAATTGGAATTAGAAAGAGAAATGCTAGCAAATTACTCCTCCTAATGAGTTATGGTAATCTTTGATTGGGAAATAAAGCTAGAGAGTGCCCCATCTTCTTAGCCATATCCATCAGTAATTGAGCTTTTATCTAGCTGAGCTGTGTGGAAGGTTGTAGGAGGAAAGGAGCAGATATGGTTCAAATGCCACAGACTCCCACTATTCTAACTGAATTTTAGTATGTTTTCTTGAATAAATGTTTGGGACAATTTTCAGGGGTGTGTGTGTGTGTGTGTGTGTGTGTGCGTGCGCGCATGTGTATAGTTTTTTAAAAACTGATTTCACAAGTTTTGCTTGTTTCACTAGGGAATGGTCCATAGAGCTCATCACACTGTCATCTCAGAAGTGGATCTTTCCAACTTTTCTTTGATTAGTGTTAGTATGGTATATCTTTCTTAATCACTTTGTGTGTAACATATAGGAATATTCATGTTTAAAGTGGGTTTCTTGTACACAACACATCCTTGTGTCTTGATTGTCTTAATCCATTCTGACAATCTCCATTTTTTAATTGGTTTATTTAGACTAGGCCCATTTATTATGATTATTGAAATAGTTGGGTTAATATTTACATGTTTGTAACTGTTTTCTATGCGTTAGTTCTTTGTATCTTTTTATTTCCCCTCTTTTTCTGCCTTTTTTGGCTTAGATTGAGCGTTTATATGATCCCTTTTATCTTCTCTCTTAGCATATCAATTATACTTCTATTTTAAAAAATCTTGGTGGTTGCCCTAGTATTTGAAATATACACTATTAGCTAATCTAAGTTTATCTTCAAATAACAATATACTGTTATATGCATGCTGCTGGTACTTTATAATAGAGTGGTCTCAAATTTTCCTTGTATTACCTATGACATTGATATTATTCGTGTAATTTATCCTCATATTTACCTCATACATTGTTACTATTATTAATTTAAAGTTAGCAGTTATGTAATTTAAGAATAATAAGAGTAAAATACTTTATTTTACCTTCATTTATTTCCTCCCTTGATGCTCTTTCTTTATGCAGAGCGAGATTTCTAACCTGTATCATTTTGCCTCTGCCTGAAAAAACATTTAACATTTCTTGCAGGACAGATCTGCTACGATGAAATCCCTCAAGTTTTGTTTTTCAGAGAAATGCTTTATTTCTTCTTCACTTCTGAAGTATAATTTCACTGAATAATGAATTCTAGATTGATGTCTTTTTCTTTTTTTTATTGTTACATGATAGATGTACACTTTTTAGGGGTACATGTGATGATTTGAATACATTCATATAATCAAATCAGGATAATTGGGATATCCATCACCTTAAATATTTATCCTTTCTTTACACTAGGAACATTAGCATTATTCTTCTTTAGATATTTTGAAATGTACAATAGATTAATGTTAACTATAGTCACCCTACTAATTTATCAAACACTGGGCCTTATTTCTTCTATTTAACTGTGTATTTGTACCCATTAATCAACCTCCTTTTTTCCTCTCTTACCCCACCCTGCTTGGCCTCTGATAACCATTAATCTACCCTCTATCTTCATGAGATTCAGTTTTAGCTCCCACATACAAATGAAAACATGTGATATTTGTCTTTCTATGCTTGTATTATTTTACTTTATTTGATGACTTCCATTTCCGTCCATGTTGTTGCAAATGACAAGATTTTATTCTTTTTCATGGCAGAATGTTATTCTATTGTGTATGTGTGCGTTTGTGTGTGTGTGTGTGT
>NW_012098388.1:932233-944004 GCF_000951045.1 Mandrillus leucophaeus | reverse complement strand
GATTAAGGAATCTCTTGAGTATGCTAAGAACTGGGCAAAGAATGAAGTCAGTGAAGTAGAGTTTCATATAGGGTTGATATATATAATTTTTTTCTTAACCATCCATCCATGGAACTTAGATTGAATCCATATTTTGGCTATTGTGAGTAGTGCTACAGTCCATATTTTGGCTATTGTGAGTAGTGCTACAGTAAACATAGGAGTGCAGATATGTCTTTGATATATTGATTTTATTTCTTTGGGGTGTATGCCCAGTAGTGAAATGCTGGATTATATATTTAGTTTTTTGACGAAACTCCATGCTGTTTTCCGTAGTGGCTGTACTAATTTACATTCTCACAAAAAGTGTATGAGGTTTTTTCTTCCTCCGTATCCTCGCCAGCATCTGTTAGTCCCTGTCTTTTGGATAAAAGCCATTCTAACTGGGTTGAGATGATACCTCATTGTGGGTTTTTAAAGGTAATTTCAACTTTTATTTTAGATTCAGGGGGCACGTTCGAAGGTTTGTTATATGGGTATAATGTATGATGCTAAGATTTGGGGTACAAATGATCCCATCACCCAGGTACTGAGCATAGTACCCAACAGTTAGTTTTTTAACACTTGCCCTCCTCCCTCCCTCCTTCCTCGAGTAGTCCCCAGTGTCTGTTGTTGCCATCTTTATGTTTATGAGTATCCAATGTTTAGCTCCCACTTATAAGTGAGAGCATGTGATTTTTGGTTTTCTGTTCCTGTGTTACTTTGCTTAAGATAATGGCCTCCAGCTGCATCTACACTGCTGAAAAGGACATGATTTTATTCATTTTTAATGGCTGCATATTATGCCATGGTACATAACATTTTATGTATCCAGTCCACCATTGATGGGCACCTAGGTTGTTTCCATGTCATTGCTATGGTGAATAGTGCTGAAATGATCATACAAGTGCAAATGTCCTTTTGGTAGAACAACTTATTTTCCTTGGGGTCTATACCCAGTAATGGGATTGCTGGGTTGAATGGAAGTTCTACTTGAAGTTCTTTGAGAAATCTCCACAAGCTGCTTTCCACAGTGGCTGAACGAATTTACATTTCCACCAACACTGTATAAGCGTTCCCCTTTTCTCTGCAGTCTTACCACCATCCAATTGTTTTTGGACTTTCTAATAATAGCCATTCTGACTGGTGTGAGATGGTATCTCACTGATACCTATTCAGTTCTCAATAAATCTCAGCCATTGTATTGTTAACAATAACAATAATGTAATTATGAATCCCAGTGTAAATTATTTGATATATAAACCTAAGATAAACCTAAGATTGAATTATACATATGTGAAATTTGACCTGATAGCTCTTCATGAAACTTATAACCTCTTATCTGGAATTATGATGGCAAAGGGATCACCATTTTAAAATATATACTCAGTGATATTTCTAGAAATATATTACAAGCAACAGTTGTATAAAGAAGACACAGGAAAAAAATCAAGTTTTTCTTATGACCAAGGTCTTCCCACTCTATCATTTCTAAGACCTCAGATACTGGATTTCATGCACTGTAACCTATGAGTCAGTAACAATCAATTCCCAATACCATTTTATTTGCAGTAGGTCCACCATGTATCAGGCAGACCTTTCACAGTGATAGATAGTATACAGAAGCTACCATGCTGAGATAACAACAGTTTGCCATAATCTCGTGAAACACCACTAACAGGAGACTGTTAGCAGAGTCAATATAATGCATAATGTGCTTAGAGACACTTCTGAACCAATTGTACCAGTCATACATCTGGCACAGAATAAATAAATGGAAATACTGACTTTGACACAGGAGACATGTTTTAAACAAGAATACCCAAGCTGGATAAGAGTTGAGGTCAATTTTGGTAACTTTTTTTTTATATCCTTGTCTAAGTATTGTGACTTTTGTCCCAAGTGCACATTACTAGTCACTTTGTCTTAGGATACAGGCAGGTAGCTAAATAATTAATTCTTACCCGACAGGTTCTGCTAAGCCTCCTCTAGAAGATGACCTTTTTTTAATGTTGACCTCACATATAGCTGAAGGATGGATGTGTCACTTACTGGCGAGCTCTTTTCTGTTTTGGTGGGGAGAGTTTAAGATCATTGGACTTGTAAATGGTGACAGGATTGTGGGTCTGGATATGATTGAGCAGTTTAGTAATATATATAATATTCATGACTGTCTGAAAGCTCTAGACACCTTTTCACTTTGGATCATGATTTCAACTGTTGTTGCCTAAATTACAAATCAAATGTTAGAACGACAAATCATGATGCTAGAGGCATAGCTTAGTCATGCCAGCAAGCCAGATATTGAGTTTTGTGAGGGGGTTTGTGAAAGACAACTTTTTACCTGTTTAGAACTAACTTGAAAGCATAGCTTTAGATTTACAAAAACTTAAGGACACAGGGATTGCTATTTTGTTAAGGCTTGTTTAGGGACATTGAACCTTCAAAGTCTCAATTTTGAAGAAGTAATGATTAATATCATTTGGGACAAACAAAGATTTTAGAGATGAAAGGGTAGGTGACCTTGAATTTGTAATTTGTTTGTAGTATATCCCAATTAAGAGCATGAGAAATCTCTGGTTAATATCAAATGTAAGTACTCTATATTGTAAAACTGGCAGTAAAGATGGGAACATCTTTGTAAAATAGTTTTATCAAATGAGTGGCTTAGTATAAGAATTTGATTTAATTTATATATGTAAATTATATTTTATATGGAAATACAACAACACAAATACATCAAATGTGCTTTCATCTTAGACTCTGAAAATTAGTTAATGCCTGAAAATTTCTGAAGTCCTGGTTGAGGTTTGCTGTTTCTCAGGTGACTTAGGGCTAAGGATTTATAACTTGATTCTAATAAATTCTGTATGTAAAATAGATTAACTTTAAAAGGTCTCATGAAATTTTTAAGTGATTGTAGGACTTAAGTTCCTGAGCTAAATTTCTTCTGTCTTGTAGTCTGACTGATGTCTTCAGTATGACCTCTAGCTTCTGAGCGTCCATTATTTTTCTCCTGTACGCTCTGGTTTCTCTAGTACTCTCTTGAGAAATTACAGAACAAGTATTTGTGAAATACTGGAAGCATGTACATAGTTCCTGTGTTATTTATATTGGGGATCAGTAAAAGTATTTTAAAGCTAGATGTCATAGTTTTATTCATCTGTCTCCTTAATATTTACTCCAAAAATGTAGGAACTCTACAAGAACCATGGAAGCATGCTACTATATGTGTGTTTATATGTGAGTTACAAGTCAGTCCCTCCAAACACCCCCTCCCCAGGAAATATACCTGGACATGTTCATCATCTTAAAACTACTCTGATATTATACTATAAAAATAATGAATTATTCCCTTAAAGAAGTATAGATGTGTCTGAGAAAATAAAAACCCATAAATCTTTGGATCCTTTAAGAATTATTTTTTGGAATCTTGATATGTCAAGTGATTCAAAATGTTTCTTATATATGTTCATGTTTGTGTGTTGCAGACAAGATAATGATAGGGAGCAAGTTAATTTATTTTTTCTTATTAACAATTTCTTCATTTACTGAAGGGAATTTTAAGGTAAATATCTTTATTACAACTAAAAATGTACTAAAGAATATGTTGTAATATTAGCAAGATTTGCCTAAGCCTGTATAACCACATTGGCGAAAACAAATATATACGCTCTTAGGATAAAGTAAAGTGAAGTTTAAGCCATACATGTATTGTTATGATGTCTACATTTTGGTAATAAGAAATAGGAATTCATCACTGACTGGCAAGAGATTTTTGGTTGTAAATGCTTATAAACATTTTGCAGGTATTTAAAATCCCATTTAGTTATATAAATAATATTTGTGGAAAATAATAAAATTTGTAAGATCAGAATTGTTCCAGAAACCTGGGATGCAGGGTTACTTTTAAAGGATAACTCCAGAGGCAAAATTAAATATACTTATTATCAGGTTTTATATACTCATGGATATATGTATATGTAACATTAAGAATTGCATAAAGTTTTTTCCATTTATATCAAGGGAAACAAATTGGAGCTTTTAAATTAAATTTTTGATTTATTATTTTTCTTGCAAAACATAAAGAACTTTTGTTCTATTTTTAGCTTTGTAATTACTGCATAAACATATTAATATATATATACTATATTTACAAATGAAAGAACATTTAATGGAATTAAGATACTTTATCAGAGGGCAGTCTATGTTTACTCTATAAAATACTACCTACTCAAATTATCCTTTTATATTCTCAATATAAAAATTATGAAAACAAAATCTACAAAATGTATAAAGATATTAAACCATTTGGGGGTTTTGTTTTTACTTTGCTCAAATGGATACTTTATTCCACTGTTGAACCAGTGGGTTTTGTCCCTGATGTAACAATGATATTTATATAATTAAATGACTGTTTTTTATATTTATATAATTAAATGACCCTCAAGATAATCTATACCTGCTCCTTCCTTATAAGTGAGGAAACTGATGTCTGTGACAGTGAAGTGACTGACTTAATGGTACGCATCTAATTGGTTGCAGAGCCTGGATTACCACTTTTGATGTTTCTCGCTTACCTGAGCATCAGTCACATATATCATTTGGTGCAATGCTGGTTTACACCACTCACTGCTTCATCTAGCTGCCTTGTTATTCATAATAGGAAGAACACATGATATCATGGGATTCATACAAATAGTAAATGTACATATTAGTCAGGAAATCAGAAATCATTTCAGGTTTTTTAAGTTGGAAGAGTTTCAACTCAAGAAATTAGAGAACTACATAACCATTGGAAAAGCTGAAAACAGAGAGGTCAGGGAAGCTAGTATTTGAGTTCACGAAATCAGAATGTTGGATGATCAGGAAACCATTGCTGGCTATATGTGCACCAAAGTGGGTGATTCACAGGAGGAGCTCGCTCAGGAGCTGCCGCAGTCTCCTCATCCGTCATCTGATTTTGCTACAGCTGCCCTTGGGAACTAATGGCACATCTTTCTCTAGACCCCCAAGGAAAGTACAAATGCTTTGACTTGACTGAAACAGTTCTGGAATATACAAGGAAAGGAATTATAGAAAATATAGTTACAGGTTTCCCATTGTGATAGGGAGTACAAAGGGGCCATAATGATGCTGAGTTGACAACAGGCAACATATAATCCAGCATGAAATAATAACAATGGATGCTGTCAGGCAGAGAGAGGTGTTTGGTAAAAAAATATTAAAAGAAATATAGCTAAAGCCAATGCCCTACATTTTTAAAAGAACAAATTTGGGACAAATTGAGACATTTTAACTTGATTTGAAATTATCTAACCAGGAATGATTAGGCATTTACTTGAATTTAGATTTAATTAATGCTTGTACATGTATACATATAAAAGTTGGAAAAGTTTCATGATAGTTCTTCTTGTTTGTGGGGTGTTTCTCTAAACATTATCTATATTTACTTTGTTCCTAGATTTTTTTAATGGAGAATATCCATTCAGTATAATATTCAAAGGTTCTTGGGATTAGGATGTGGACAAAATTGAGGGTCCATTACTCAGCGTACAGCAGAAATTGTAGTTCCAGTATCAGTATGTAAAATTATCACAAATCTTTTAGGTTTCCAAAAGACATTTCTCAGTGTACTAGAACATTTTCTAAGCAGTATTATCAGTGTACACAGAAATCCAGATATGTATGGTAAAGCAGTACATTGTGATGTGGGTTACTTTGAATTGAGGCGTTTTGCCTAGACAAAAAGAAACTTTTTTCCTTTGTAAATAATATTACCAAAATATTTCCTAGTCTCATTTGATCTCTAAGCTTCACCACATCCCTGGCTTTCTTAAGCCCTAGTGTAAGGTGAGTGATGGGTTGTGCATGTAAAGATAATGCGTACCACGGTGTAAGGGCCAGAAATTGGGTGAAGTTTAGTGATGGAAGGGGTTATTTCTTACACATTGCTTCAGTTAGCATCTTTTTGGTCAGAAGAAACAAAATCTAAATCAAATTGGGCTAAATTATGACAGAGATGAATATGTTTATTATTTAACCAATATGCACAGACACAGGGTCGGCTTTAAGCATGGTTCATACTTTGAGTTAGAGGTTTTGATAGCATTAGGTCTCCAGCTTGATTCTTCTGTGATTATGTTGGCTCTGTTCCCTGCTTTCCCCTCCTACCATCCACTTAGTTTGTTTTGGGGTGATATATGATTGACTTGGAAGATACTAAACTGTACACAGGAAGGGTTCCCTCAAAGAGCTCCTCATCATGTACACTCCAGAACTCCCCTAAAAAGGATTCATCTGCATTCTCATAGTACCTTGTCTGCAGTTTTTCCTTAACCTTCTTTAAATCAAATTTTATGTTCTCTGTATACACATTGATAATGACTTGTTAAACCGGGGTTTAGAAAGCAGTTGCCTGTGGAACACATGTGGCACACAGTGTATTTTTGTGCAGCCCACAAGCTAAGAAAAGTTTTTCCAGTTTATAAAAGGGGTGTAGAAACAAAAGGAAAAGAATGAGTGACTCAGACTTCATGTGGCCTGAAAATCCTAAAATATTTACTATCTGACCTTTTATAGCAAAAGGTTGCCAATCCCTGTGTTAGACTATCAGACACAATGAACTGTCTTATTCCTGACACATTGCTGTTGTGCCTGATGCAATTATTTCCACATAGTGCTGTCATCCTTAAATTGTTCTTCCCATCTACCCTCCTTGGTCAAGCTTTTCTGTTTTATTCGGGGAGGACATGTTGTCATGGGATATCTTATTAATTCAGGAGGGGAAGACTTGTGGGAGATGGCTGGTGGACAGAGATGAGATAAAAATTCTCACCAATGATAAAGGATCTGGGAACTAAAAGGACCTTGAACAATACCCTGCCCAACTGCATATTGCTACAGAAGAAGAAATAAGGACAAGGGATGAAAGGGGTGTACCCAAGGCCATAGGTCATAATCAGCTGCTAAGGCATCATCAGGAACCTGCATCTTGGTCCAGTACCACTTCCACCAACTCCTGTTATTTTTTGTGACACAGCATCTTGTCCTATAACCAACTCATATATATACCAAGCTGCTGTATCCACGCGAGGACCATTCCAGACTGTTCTTTTAACCTGAGAGTTTCCCAGAATTCCATAGTTACTCCTGAAAATAGTGAGAGTGATCAAGAACTTTCTTAAAAGGATTTTCTCTTTCATTGTGTTTCATTTTCTTCAACCCATCTCATAATGCCTCTTGAGATTTCTATAGTTCTTTAATGCTATGTCCATGTTCCTTCCCGGTAGTTATATTTCAGTGGCCCTAGCTTCAAGATGTCTTTGGCTGCTTTCTAGGCTATCTCGTTGATATTATCTCATTTATTTATTGAATAAAGGTGGTGACAAAAATATACCACATCTCGGAGGTAACTTATGTGATTGTTCATTCAAAGATTGCTAATGGCCTGTTAAAGCCCTTAGATTTATTAATTTCCTCATGTCTCATTCTCCTTGATTGCTCTCTCATTTCAACTATTAACCGGCTTTGTAACTATAACTATTATGGTACTTCAGTCTCTAACCTGCCTTCCGATTTTTCTGATAGCTCCTTCCCCCTTCTTAGTTCTAATTTTTTCTTCCACCACTTAAGTATGAGAATTCTTAGTATATTTATTTCCTATTACTGCTATAAACATTATGGCTAAGTGACTTAAAACAACACAAATTCATTGTCCTAGATTTCTAGAGGTCAGAAGTCCAAAATGGGGTATATGGGTTAAAATTAAGGTGTCAGCACAACTGTGTACTTTTGGAAACTCTAGGGAAAAATTCATTTCCTTGTCTTTTTTAGCTTCTAAGAGAGGCCTGCGTTTTTTGCCTTGTGGCTCCTTCCTGCATCAGTCCAACCTCTGTTTCTGTAACCACATCTCCTTTTTCTGACTTTGACCTTCTTGCCTCCCTGATCACATTGGGAACACTGGAAGAATCCAGAATAATCTTCCCATCTCAAGTTCCTTAATTTAATCACATCAGCTATGTCCTTTTTGCCATGTAAGGTAACATGTTCACATATTCTAAGGATTAAGATGTGTACACTTTTGGGGGCCACTATTTTGCCTAGTCTACTTAGATTTCCGCTACTGGATCTCAGTTCCATTTTAGTTTTCAATCTTACTGGTACTCTCTGCCTCTTTAAAAATGTAAATTGTCTTACAAAAGTATGCCTTGATTCATAAAGGTTATTTCTTTGCATTTCAAACTTGTTTTCTGTAAAATTATTCCAATCTATTCTTACTTTAATTTCCCTACACCTCAATTTAGGCTCCTATTACCACTTGAATGGATTCTTTTCAAAAACATATCATTTGACCCCCTGATTTCATCATCTGAACCATCTGGATACTCCAAAAGAGTATTCTAAATTACTTTTCAAAGTTTTTCTCTTTACTTCATGTCTTATCAACATACTTTATTCTCTCGCATTGCTATACTTTTTCTTTGGTGTCTGAAATTCATTCTTTGAAAACTCTAGTCAAAATTTCTAGTCATTATTCAAGTTCCGTATCTCAACGGTGACTTCTTCAAATTAGTAATTATTCATACCACAAATCCTATTTGTCTCAACCCCTTTTAAATTCTGCCCTTCCCCCTATAGAATTTTGTGATTGTATCTGGCAGTAGTCATTTTTCTTTGCTTTGTGTTTTATGTAACTGTGTAGTGTTCTGTCCTATCCTCCTACCACACCACCCAGGGAACAGAAAACACATCCTGCCCAGATTCGTATCTCCTAAGTCCTGCTCCGATGTTTTGTACATGAAAGTATAAATAATAGCATTACTGTGATGTTATTTAAAATTACACTGTATATGGCTGTGCTGATTTAAGATATATGATGAAGAATTCACCTGCCAGCCAACTATACCTAAATGACTGTCTCCTGAATTTGTTTCATTAGGAAACTTTTTCTGTTTTTAAGAAACACCTTCTGGCATAGCTTCTGAGTTATTTTTGAAAGCTCAATTATAGTTATGTTGGATAGATCAAGTAATCCAGGGTATGTTATGCAACATACCCTTTCTGTATTTGTATATTCATTAGTTGCATTCATATTAACTGAGAAAGACTGTGTCAGTGTTATGCAGTGTATGCAGATGTGTATGCCAAGGTGGCTGTCTTCTAAAAGCTTCCAGGAGTATATGTTCCACTGTGACTTTTCCAACAGCAGAATTCTAGCATTTAGCATGTTTGTGAAACTCCTAGAGGCAATTAACACATTATGTGACAGAACCTAGCTCCTTAATGGTATTAAAAATGCTTTTATGAGGCCAATGAACACTTGATATATAGCAGGATAATTCTTTAGAACTACCTTTTATATGACATTTATTAGAAATGAAGTTGCCGTGAAAAGGCATGGGTGTTTATATGCTGCTATAAGATAGTCATCTCAGCAGACATTTTGATCAGTCATTACCTTTGACAGAGAATGGCACAATAGCATGAGAGCCTGCAGAGCTTTCTTTAAAGATGGTCCATATAATAGTGGCATCGTGATACTTGGAGTATTAATCCAATATTGAGGGAAATTCCCTGCCCCGAGTGCTTGAATATCTATGCAGATTTTGGAATATGTCATTTTCTGTAGCTTTGACAGATGTGTAAATAACTGTTTCCCCAAATTTCATAATTGCCCATGTCATTAATTTTTCCTTTTACTGTTTTAGAACAATTTAACTCTTTACACTCAAGAGGATAAATTATTATTGTGGTTCCATTTCATTGGAAAGCATACACCTGCAAATTTCAGAATCTTTAACATTTGAATGTATAATATATAATCTAATTAAGTAAAGATTCAGATATTGAAAATACTTTTGAATAATCATGTTGGCCTCCTGATAATAAGCAGTGAGTAGTAATTGATTAGTATTCTATTTTTTGAGTATAGTAGCAAAGACACAATAAGGTTTAATTGCATTCCTGTAAACATATGGATGGTTCAAGAATTACTTCTTTGTAGATAATATAAATTGGTAAGACTCTGAAGTGAATGATGCAGATTTGATACAGTAAGACATTGGAATTTCAACTTCTCTGAGCACTGATACTATTTCATTATGGAAATACAAAATTATGGAAATGCTGAGGAAGAATGAGTGCATATTTATAGGCATAAATCACCAATATTAAGCTGTTATCAAAATCTTTACCTAAATTTGTTGGTTGCAAAGTTCTATAATAGACTTAAAAATGTATAGTGTTCAGTGGTTCCAAGACGGCCAAATAGGAACAGCTCCAGTTACAGCTCCTAGCATGAGCGATGCAGAAGATGAATTATTTCTGCATTTCCAACTGAGGTACCGGGTTCATCTCACTGAGTCTTGTCGGACAGTGGGTGCAGGATAGTGGGTGCAATGCACCGAGCATGAGCTGAAGCAGGGCAAGGCATCGTGTCACCTGGGAAGGGCAAGGGGTCAGGGAATTCCCTTTCCTAGCCAAGTGAAGCTGTGACAGACGGCACCTGGAAAATCGGCTCACTCCCATCCTAATAACTGCACTTTTCCAATGGTCTTAGCAAACGGCACACCAGGAGATTATATCCGGTGCCTGGCTCAGAGGGTCCCATGCCCACGGAGCCTCGCTCATTGCTAGATCGCAGTCTGAGATCGAACTGCAAGGCAGCAGCGAGGCTGGGGAGGGGGGTGCCCGCCATTGCTGTGGCTTGAGTAGGTAAACAAAGTGGCCAGGAAGCTTGAACTGGGTGGAGCCCACCACAGCTCAAGAAGGCCTGTCTGCCTCTGTAGACGCCACCTCTGGGGGCAGGGCATCGTCGAACAAAAGGCAGAAGAATCTTCTGCAGACTTAAATGTCCCTGTCTGACAGCTTTGAAGAGGATAGTAGTTTTCCCAGCACGGAGTTTGAGATCCGAGAATGGACAGACTGCCTCCTCAAGTGGGTCCCTGACCCCTCAGTAGCCTAACTAGGAGGTACCCTCCAGTAGGGGCAGACTGACACCTCACAGGGCTGGGTACCCCTCTGACATGAAATTTCCAGAGGAATGATCAGGCAGCAACATTTGCTGTTCAGCAATATTCGCTGTTCTGCAGCCTCTACTACTGATACCCAGGCGATACCCAGGCAAACAGGGTCTGGAGTGGACCTCCAGCAAACTCCAACAGACCTGCGGCTGAGCGTCCTGACTGTTAGAAGGAAAACTAACAAACAGAAAGGACATCCACACCAAAACCTCATCTGCACGTCACCATCATCAAAGACCAAAGGTAGATAAAACCAAAAAGATGGGGAAAAAACAGAGCAGAAAAGCTGAACATTCTAAAAATCAGAGCGCCTCTCCCCCTCCAAAGGAACGCAGGTCCTCATCAGCAACGGAACAAAGCTGGACGGAGAATGACTTTGACAAGTTGAGAGAAGGCTTCAGATGATCAAACTTCTCCTAGCTAAAGGAGGAAGTTCGAACCCATCACAAAGAAGCTAAAAACCTTGAAAAAAGATTAGATGAGTGGCTAACTGGAATAACCAGTGTAGAGAAGTCCTTAAATGACCTGATGGAGCTGAAAACCACTGCACAAGAACTCCGTGAAGAATGCACAAGCTTCAGTAGCTGATTCGATCAAATGGAAGAAAGGGTATCAGTGATTGAAGATCAAATGAGTGAAATGAAGGAAGAAGAGAAGTGTAGAGAACAAAGAGTAAAAAGAAACGAACAAAGTCTCCAAGAAATATGGGACTATGTGAAAAGACCAAAT
>NW_012098388.1:921629-927732 GCF_000951045.1 Mandrillus leucophaeus | reverse complement strand
AATGGCTATCATTCAAAAGTCAGGAAACAGCAGGTGCTGGAGAGGATGTGGAGAAATAGGAACACTTTTACACTGTTGGTGGGACTGTAAACTAGTTCAATCATTGTGGAAGACAGTGTGGTGATTCCTCAAGGAGCTAGAATAGAAATACCATTTGACCCAGCCATCCCATTACTGGGTATATACCCAAAGGATTATAAATCATGCTGCTATAAAGACACATGCACACTTAGGTTTACTGTGGCACTATTCACAATAGCAAAGACTTGGAACCAACCCAAGTTTCCATCAATGATAGACTGGATTAAGAAAATGTGGCACATATATACCATGGAATACTATGCAACCATAAAATAGGATGAGTTCATGTCCTTTGTTAGGGACATGGATGCAGCTGGAAACCATCATTCTCAGCAAACTATCGAAGGCCAAAAAGAAAACACCGCATGTTCCCACTCATAGGTGGGAATTGAACAATGAGAACTCTTGGCCACAGGAAGGGGAACATCACACAGTGGGGTCTGTTGTGGGGTGGGGAGATGGGGGAGGATAGCATTAGGAGAAATACCTAATGTAAATGACGAGTTAATGGGTGTAGCACACCAACATGGCACATGTATACATATGTAACAAACCTGTACGTTGTGCACATGTATCCTAGAACTTAAAAGTATAATAAAAAAGTACAGTGTTCAGAAAGTAAATTCTTATTTGATTTGCCCAATGCAAATAATGTATTAGTTCTGTTCATTCAATTATTAAAGAAAAATTGGGGTTGATATATATCACTTGGAAATGTGAGACAAACGAAATGAGTGTAAACCCTAAGAATATCCATTGGTGGACTAAAATGTAAATTTTGGTTTCTATATTCTCATGTAACTTAACTTTAAAGGGGTTTAATCTATGTAATAATTGTTTATTAAGTCATTACTGTAGATAAAACTGAATCACTACTATAGACTAGTGCTCAGGTCTGGAAGTACAAACGTAAACAGAATAAACACGGTCTCTGCCCCCATGAAATCTTTGGTGTGAGGGGGATTATGGACAAATAAAAATAAGGCTTCTATTTACATTGTAAGTTCTGTCAAAGGTGGTGTGTGGTTACTGTGGCTACACGATTATATTGGTGGACACTTTAGCCTGGATTTCTTTTTTGATCAGAAATAATAAACTTAATTCTTTGTACTCAACAATATTTGCTATTTATCAAATAATTACTGGCTCTATATAAGATAGACATTCACAGAATACATGTGAAGGTCTTTGACTTGGGGAACATTATATTTAAATACTTGGTAATATATGTGTGTATATATGCATATATATAGTTGATAGCGTACTTCATATATACATGAAACAATGTACAATGTTTATATATGAAGTATGCTATTAACTATGAAACAATGTAGGTGTTTCATGTACACTCATGTATGTGAATGAATGTACAATGTTTATATACAAAGTATGCTGTCATATATATGTGCATGCATCTATATTTCATGTACATGAAACAATGTACAATACATACATTGATTTATACTATTGCTAATTTATTAACTATCCACATTTTAGCCTCTTAGACCTACTCTGAAGTTGACTTAACTTTCAAGATGAACAGTCATTTTTGACAACCTGCCATCCCATTGCAACAGAGAGAGGTGTTCCGATTTTTGTGATTCTCTGGCATATCATAGATGCCTCAATGATACAGTGTTCTTATGGGTAGGTTATATCATATTTTAAAACATGATAATACCAGAACAGAGTCAGGATCATGAAGCCAACTTTTTAGGGGAATACATTAGCTGGTTCTAAAACCTTTTACCTGTAGAATCCCTATTCTTGTTCCCAGATGCTATACTGTTATTGCAGACATCGATGTTTTCGCTGCATTAGCACTGAAGACAAGCTTCCCCTACACCGTAGTAATAATAGGGAGAGAGAACCAGTACATCTTGTGTGAACATTTCTTTGCATATTCAGGTAGTTTGAGAGGCAACCCAATTATAAGAATTAGGTCTATACTCTTAAATATGCTATAAAGATCATTAATTATCTGTGTAAATATTGGAGAGGATCAGCATGGATAATTAAATTGAATTTATTTGAACATAGGCAGTTTTCACATTGGCTGTGGAAGTTGCTATTCATGCAAAATATATGATTTACTATAATTAGGACACTTTCTGAGAAGTTTTTTTTTAATGTGCCATATTTTCATGCTCAGAAGAAATATATATAAAGCATAAATACTTTATTCAGCTACATATTTTTATTTAAGTAATCTCCATTATTTTAAATTCCTAAACATTTATATTATTTCTAAACCTGAAGTAATCTCATTCTTAACTAGGGTTGTAGGCTGGAAGTGTCAGAGCTATGTATAAGAAAATTGCTGTCTTTTTACTCATTAGTCTAATCAAGACTAGAATAGACTAAGTTGAGTGTTTACTCATATCACAGATGGGACTAAAAATAGAAGATTTCCAAATTACACATTTAGTATGAAACAGGAAGTGATTTTGATGTAGGCTATATAAAGATTTTCTTCTGACTTTGTTAGGTTATTTTTTAATTCATATAAAGAACCCTCAAGTGTCTTGATCTTTTTTCTAGAATTTGAACAATTAAATTTTACCTTTACCTACAGTGGCTGTGAAGAGGATCTATATTATGTGGTAGTTATTTGTACATTTAATTAATTTCTCCTGTCAGTAGAACTGAAAAATTTTATTCATTTATTTGTACTTACAGGAAAGATAAAGTTAGAGAAGTAATTAAAATGTGAGTTGTTTTGCTTTCCCACAAATATTGGATGTCATTAACATTTTAGTATCTCTCTGTTAGCTTAATTAAGAGTTGAATTATTTTAAGCAACAGTTGTGTGTTTTAGTCATTCTAAAAATTTAATCTACCTGTGAAAGTCCACTTTTCTCCTGTGGTATTGCCTCAAATTGTTTTCTCTAATGACACTTTTATAAGTACACTTTATCTCTCCTTAGCAGTATAATTTTGCAAATGTCTTGAATGTTTCTGATTTGTATGTGTCTCCACTAGTTTACTCTTCTTTTTTTGACCTGGCACTAGATCTTAGAATGGTCTGTACATTTGGTAATACTAATCATTTTGGTACTTTTAGAGCTATATCCTAGTTTCATTGTTCTAAATTGAAAGATAAATTTAGAATTCATCTTGACAATGAGTTCAGACAAGAAGAACATCAAAGTCAACATTTAGTGTGAGGAAATTGAATATAAAGTAGTACTTTTAATGAAATCCTTATATGTGAACATCTGTATGAAGTCCCATCTCAATGAAATATCTAACAATGGCCTGTTAATAGTTTCACTATCATTTCAAGTAATTTTAAAATATAACACATTTCTAGCATTATAAAATAATTTAGAATATAAAAGGCTCCTTTCCATGTGCTTATTGCCATTTGTATATTTTCTTTGGAGAAATTTTCTTTTCAAATTCTTTCCCCATTTTTTAATTTGGTTGACTTGAAAGTTTTTTTTCTGTTGTCCCTAGATCATTTGTTTAAAGGTTATTATTTCCCGCATTGAATTGTCTTGATAGTCATATGAAAAATCAATTGACTGGGATTTCTGTGATCTCAAACATTTATCATTTACTTGTGTTGGGAACATTCCAAATCTTCTAGCTATTTTGAAATATAAATATGTACAACTATTATGTATCAATCAAAAATCAATTGACTATAAATGTGAGAGTTTATTTTAGGACCATCGACGTCTGTTCTTTTGTTAATACCACACACACTTAATTACTGTTGCTTTCCAGTAAGTTGTGAAATTGGGAAATATGAGTCCTTCAGTTTTGTTCTAGTTTTCAAGATTGTTTTTGCTATTCTTGGTCACTTGTAATTCCAGATGAATTTTAGGCACATCTTGTCAGTTTTGGTAAAAGTGATGCTGAGATGTTGAAAAGGATTGCCTTTTGATAGGGATTGCTCTGTTGATCAATCTGAAGAGTATTTCCACTGTAATAATGTTAAATCCTTTGATCCATGAAAGTGGATTTATTTAGGTCTTTAATTTCTATTAACAATGTTTTGCAGTTTTCAATATACATATTGTCCTTCTTTTTAAAAATTTTTCCATGTGATTTATTATTTTTGATATTATTGTAAATGAATTTGTTTTCTTAATTTCATTTTCAGATTACTCATTGCAAGTATATGGAAATCAAATTATTCTATATTAATTTTGAATACTGTATCCTTGCTCAACTTGGTTTTTAGCTCTAATAAGTTTTTCATGTGTATGTATAGATTCCTTAGTGTTTTCTGTATATAAAATGATGTCATCTGTTAATGCCAATAGTTTTTCTTCTTTTTCATTATGGTTGCCTCTTATTTCTTTTTCTTATCTAATTCCTTGGCTAACATCTCTGGGACAGTGTTGAATGGAAATGGTGAGTGAGTGTGGAAACTCTTGTCTTCTTCCTGATCTTAGGATCCAGCCCTTTACCATTTACTATGATGTTAGTTACAGTTTTATCATAGATGTCCTTTATCAAGGTGAGGAAGTTCCCTTCTAGTTCCAATTTATTGAATGCTTTATCATAAAAGGGTGCTGGATTTTTTTTTTTTTTTTTTTTTTTTTTTTTGAGATGGAGTCTTGCTCTGTTGCCCGGGCTGGAGTGCAGTGGTGCGATCTTGGCTCATTGCAACCTCTGCCTCCCGGGTTCAAGCGATTCTCCTTCCTCAGCCTCCTGAGTAGCTGTGATTACAGGCACCTGCCAGCACGCTCAGCTAATTTTTGTATTTTTAGTAGGGTTGGGGTTTCACCATGGCCAGGCTAGTCTTGAGCTCGTGACCTCGTGATCCTCCCGCCTCAGCCTCCCAAAGTGCTGGGATTACAGGCGTGAGCCACTGTACCCAGCCTGGAATCTTTTCAGATTTTTTTTTTTCATCTTTTGAGATGGTCATGTGGTTTTGGTTCCTTATTCTACTAATATGATATATGACACTGATTGAATTTTAGATGTTAAATAAGCCTTGCACTCTTGGGAAATATCCCTGTTGGTCATAATATATACTTTTTATATACTGCTGGATTCTATTTCCTATTATTTTCTTGAGGAATTTGCATTTATATTTATTAGGAATATTGGTCAGGTCAGTAGTTTTCATTTCTTGAATTGTCTCTGTCTAGTTTTGGTATCAGAGTAGTGCTGGCCTCATAGAATGAGGTAGGAAGTTTTTCATCATCTTTGATGTTTTTGAAGAATCTTTTAAAGGTTGATGTTAATTCTTTTTTACATGTTTGGTAGAATAGACCAGTGAAGTGTGGGAGGTTTAAATTTTATTTGTGTCAAGTTTTAAGTTACTGATGCAATGCCTTTACTTGTTACAAGTCTATTCACATTTTTTTTTTGTTCTTCAGACTGAACAAGTTGAATTAATCTATTTTCATGTTTGCAGGTTTTTTCTTCTGCCAACTCAAATCGGCCATAGTGCATCTCTGGAGAAGTTTTTGCTTTCGTTGTTATACTTTACAACTCCAGAATTTAAATTTGCTTCCTTTATTTAATTTTTATCTCTTTATTAATATTCTCAGGTTGATGAGATATAATTATTAGGCTGTCCTTTATTTCTTTAGCTATTGTTTTCTTTAGTTACACGAATATTCTTGCAATCTCTGATTTTGAGTCTGTCTATCAGGTTCAATACTTGGGCTCCCTCTGCAACAGTTATTATTGATGACCTTGTTCTTGTGTATGGGCTATACTTTTCTATTTTGTGTGTATGTGTCTCAATTTTTTTTTTTTTTTTTTTGCTCAAAATGGGACACTTTAGATAATATAACATGGCTACTTTCGAAATCAAGTCTGTCCTCCTCCCTGAAGCTCCAGGGTTTGTGTAGTTGTTTATTTGTTTAGCAACTTTCCTTAACTAATTTTGCAGAGCCTGTATTCCTTTTTAAGGCACAGCCACCAAAATATCTTCTTTGCTAATTCATTGCTCAGGTAATGATTGAGCATTTTAAAAAGTGCCTTGAACCAATAATTCTCCCAACCTTTGCCCAAGGTTTCTCTCTCTCTCTCTCTCTCTCTCTCTCTCTCTCTC
>NW_012098388.1:912917-915170 GCF_000951045.1 Mandrillus leucophaeus | reverse complement strand
AGAGACTCCCTTACAATAATAATGGGAGACTTTGACACCCCACTGTCAACATTAGACAGATCAATGAGACAGAAAGTTAACAAGGATATCCAGGAATTGAACTCAGCTCTGATGAAGCAGATCTAATAGACATCTACAGAACTCTCCATCCCCAAATCAACAGAATATACATTCTTCTCAGCACCACATCGCACTTATTCCAAAATTGACCACATAGTTGAAAGTAAAAACACTCCTCAGCAAATGTAAAAGAACAGAAATTATAACAAACTGTCTCTCAGACCACAGTGCAATCAAACTAGAACTCAGGATTAAGACACTGCCTCAAAACCGCTCAACTACATGGAAACTGAACAACCTGCTCCTGAATGACTACTGGGTACATAACGAGATGAAGGCAGAAATAAAGATGTTCTTTGAAATCAATGAAAACAAAGACAAAGCATACCAGAATCTCTGGGACACATTTAAAGCAGTGTGTAGAGGGAAATTTATAGCACTAAATGCCCACAAGAGAAAGTAGGAAAGATCCAAAATTGACATCCTAACATCACAATTAAAAGAACTAGAGAAGCAAGAGTAAACATATTCTAAAGCCAGGAGAAGGCAAGAAATAACTAAGATCAGAGCAGAACTGAAGGAGATAGAGACACAAAAAAACCCTTCAAAACATCAATGAATCCAGGAGCTGGTTTTTTGAAAAGATCAATAAAATTGATAGACCGCTAGCAAGACTAATAAAGAAGAAAAGAGAGAAGAATCAAATAAATGCAATAAAAAATGATAAAGGGGATATCACCACTGACCCCACAGAAATACAAACTACCATCAAAGAATACTATAAACACCTGTACGCAAATAAACTAGAAAACCTAGAAGAAATGGATAAATTCCTGCAGACATACATTCTCCCAAGACTAAACCAGGAAGAAGTTGAATCTCTGAATAGACCAATAGCAGGCTCTGAAATTGATTCAATAATTAATAGCCTAGCAACCAAAAAAAAGTCCAGGACCAGATGGATTCACAGCCAAATTCTACCAGAGGAACAAGGAGGAACTCGTACCATTCCTTCTGAAGCTATTCCAATCAATAGAAAAAGAGGGAATCCTCCCTAACTCAGATTTTATGAGACCAGCATCATCCTGATACCAAAGCCTGGCAGAAACACAACAACAAAAAAAGAGAATTTTAGACCAATATCCCTGATGAACATCGATGCAAAAATCCTCAATAAAATACTGGCAAACCGAATCCAGCAGCACATCAAAAAGCTTATCCACCATGATCAAGTGGGCTTCATCCCTGGGATGCAAGGCTGGTTCAACATACGCAAATCAATAAACGTAATCCAGCATATAAACAGAACCAAAGACAGAAACCACATGATTGTCTCAATAGATGCAGAAAAGGCCTTTGACAAAATTCAACAGCTCTTCATGCTAAAAACTCTCAATAAATTAGGTGTTGGTGGGACATATCTCAAAATAAGAAGAGCTATTTATGACAAACCTACAGCCAATATCATACTGAATGGGCAAAAACTGGAAGCATTCCCTTTGAAAACTGGCATAAGACAGGGATGCCGTCTCTTACCACTCCTATTCAACATAGTGTTGGGAGTTCTGGCCAGGACAATCTGGCAGGAGAAAGAAATAAAGGGTATTCAATTAGGATAAGAAGAAGTCAAATTGTCCCTGTTTAAAGATGACATGATTGTATATCTAGAAAACCCCATCATCTCAGCCCAAAATCTCCTTAAGCTGATAAGCAACTTCAGCAAAGTCTCAGGATACAAAATCAATGTGCAAAAATCACAAGCATTCTTATACACCAATAACAGATAAACAGAGAGCCAAATCTTGAGTGAACTCCCATTCACAATTGCTTCAAATAGAATAAAATACCTAGGAATCCAACTTACAAGGGATGTGAAGGACCTCTTCAAAGACAACTACAAACCACTTGTCAATGAAATAAAAGAGGACACAAACAAATGGAAGAACATTCCATGCTCATGGATAGGAAGAATCAATATTGTGAAAATGGCCATACTGCCCAAGTTAATGTATAGATTCAATGCCATCCCCGTCAAGCTACCAACAACTTTCTTTACAGAATTGGAAAACACTACTTTAAAGTTCATGTGGAACCAAAAAAGAGCCCGCATTGCCAATACAATCCTAAGCCAAAAGAACAAAGCTAGAGCCATCACGCCACCTGACTTCAAACTATACTACAAGTTTACAGTAA
>NW_012098388.1:861953-912867 GCF_000951045.1 Mandrillus leucophaeus | reverse complement strand
CTCTCTCTCTCTCCCTCCCCCTGTGTGTGTGTGTTTAAGCACATTTTCAATATTCTAGCAATTTACAACTCTACCTTAGCCTTTTCTTCCAACTTGTGTAGACTCAAGGGCAGCCAGAGATGAGAGATTAAGGTGATCTCAGGTCTTTTCTGGGCATGGCTATAGCTCTGAACTTACTCATAGCCTACTAGATCCCCAGAAATATTTCAGAGCTTTACAAGGCCTCCTATGACCATCTCATTTTATAGATTTTTCTTTTACATTTTTTTGCCTGTCTTCTTGTTTGTCCCATGTGGCTTCACCACTTAAGGCAACTGCAAGGCTAAATAATTGAGATTCATAGTTTTTGCCATATTAGGGATAGAACTTTCTTCATTGAGCAAATTCTGAGTCAGGTGAAATAAAGAGAAATTCTTGAATGGGGTTTTTCAGTCAGCTACCAGAGGGATTAAAAAAAAAAAAAAGGTAGTTCTCTGGGAATGGAGCTTTGTGACAAGTTCCAAACCCAGTTTGACCTCTTTATTGGCTCCTAGGCTGTTGTTTTTTTCAAGGCTAATACAAACTTGGGGAAAGAGGGATGGAAACAGAAAGTTAAAATATAACAATGTTTGATATTTTTATAGAATGTCAGCCATTTTTCTTGAATAAATGCTGTTCAGATTGTTGCTAGATTTTGATTAATTTTCAGAGTTCTGGAAAAGTTGATTTTGATAATTTTCTAGATTTTTTTTTATTTCATGGAAATATGAATTTCAGAGTTTCATACTCCACTATTCCAGAAGTCCTTCTCATTTGAATAGTTTTGTTTTCTTTATGATACAGTATTTTGACAATTTTGTATTACTTAGTACTTAAGTTTTTTAAAAAGCTATTAATGGTTTCAGTTTTTAAATAATTACAATAGTGCTTCATATGCTTGAAGTACTTTTCTTTTTTATTATTTTATATTGATATAATAATTGTACATATTTATTGGGTATCGTATGTGATATTTTGATACATGTGTACAATGTGTAATGATCATCAGGGTAATTAGCTAATTCATCACCACAAACATTTGTTATTTCTTTATGTTAGGAACATTCAAAGTCTTTCTTCTAGACATTTGAAAATATATAGTAAATTGTTTATTCTGGTCACCCTGCAGTGCTATAGAACACTGGAACTTATTCCTCCTGTATCACTGTATTTTGTATCTATTAACAAACCTCTTCATATCCTCCCTCCCTCCTACCCTTCCCAACCTTTGGTAATCACTATTCTCCTCTCGAGTTCTATGAGATCAACTTCTTTATTTACTCGAAGTACTTTTAAAAGTTTAGGACTTAAGTATTTGAAGAACTTGGTTTGCGTTTTGTTTTTATTCTACTCAATACTTTTTAATATAAAGATTTGCAGTCCCCCTAAATGCTCTTTTCAGAATCTTAATATAATTATTCATTTCTTCCTGAAAACGATTTCTTTCCAAAATTAAACATTTGTTGTCATTTAATAAAAAACCAGAAGCAGAAGAGCTGGAAAATCCCTGCAAGTTCATCTGAACTTGATAAAAATCAAGTCTAAATTACTATTTTGAAAAGTACAGAGTTTTATTACAATAAACTTCAACAAGTTGCCTTTATTTGGAAAAGAAATAACCTCATTTAGCTTTCTACATTCTATTTTAGAGAATTAAAATACGTTTAAAGTCTTTTATTGGGTTGGTCAGGGAGTCTTTTTTTTTTTTTTTTTTTAAGCCTTAGTATTTTATTTTTGTATTCAAAGTATCTTCCAGCATATCTCTTAAAGATTTTACTTATTTTTATCTATTTTGTTTTTTTGATTCAGGGGGTACATTTGCAGGTTTGTTGCCTGGCTATATTGTGTGATGCTGAGATTTTGGATACAAATGATTGTGTCATCCAGGTACTGAGCATAGTACCCAACAGTTAGTTTTTCAACCCTCCCTACCCCCTTAGTAGGCCCTAGTGTTTTTTATTACCATCTTTATGTCCTTGAGTACCCAATGTTTAGCTTCCACTTATAAGTGAGAGTATGTGGTACTTGGTTTTCTGTTCCTGCATTAATTCACTTAGGATGATGGCCTCTGGCTGCATCCATGTTGCTGCAAAGGACATGATTTCATTATTGTATAAAAAACCATACAGCTGCATAGTATTCCATGATGTATAGGTGCCACATATTCCTTATCCAATCCACCATTGATGGGGCTCCCAGGTTGATTCCATGTCTTCGCTATTGTGAATAGTGCTGCGAAAAACATGCGGGTGCATGTGTCTTTTTGATAGAATGATTTGTTTGTTTCCTTTTGGGTATATACCCAGTAATGAGATTGCTGGGTGAAATGGTAGTTCTATTTTAAGATCTTTGAGAAATCTACAAACAGCTTTCCACAGTGGCTGAACTAATTTACATTCCCACCAACAGTGTGTAAGTGTTCACTTTTCTTTGAAACCTTGTCAACATGTGTTGTTTTTTTAAACAGTTTAATAATAGCCATTCTGACTGGTATGAGATGGTATCTCATTGTGGTTTTGACTTGTGTTCCTCTGATGATTAGTGATGATAGCACATCCCTTTAGATCAATGCCAATTCAATCTAATTTCAAATATCTGTATTTACTGAATGTTATGATGTAATTGAGTTTCTTCACATCTCCACAATCCTTTATAAAATTTCTAAGATTTAAATACCTTCTATAGATTTCAAGTACAACATGCAACATAATAAGTGATAGCAGATGAATGGAAATTAAAGCAATTAGGCCTTTTCCCTGATATTTCATGAGCAACTAATGAAGGAGGAATAGACTTTGATTTAAAATCTTCTGGTGACTTTTATATAATATAGTGGTCTTGAGAAACTTTCAGTATTTATGGGTTCAAATATTTTATAATTTTAATAATGCATTTATGTAAACATTAAGTTAATGTTTTCTGAAAAGTACAGCAAGTATTTACTGCAAATAATCAATTTCAAATTATTTATTGAGGTGAAGTTTTCTTCTCATGAAATGTAGATTTTGAGTGAGTAATTCGTTTAGTTTTCATAAGTGTATGCATATATGTAACTCACATCCTGATTAAGATACTGCATTTCTATCACTCCACATCTTTACTTCATGCTCCTTCCAGCCAATCCCTACACACCAAAGGTAAACTACATTCTGATTTCTATTACCATCAGTTAATTTTGACTGCTCTAGAACTTCATATAAATGGAATTACACAGTAGGCAATTTTTTGTGTGTGTCTTCATTTATTAAATTTAATGTTTTAAAAATTCATCCCTCTTGTTGGGTATGTCGGTTGTTCATTTTTATTTCCTTATTGAGTTTTTTCACGTAAACACATAGTAATTTTTTACTCATTCTTTTGAAATGGAGATTTTTTTGGATATGGCTTCAAATTTGAGACTTATGAAGAACATTCAGGCTATGATTTTTCAAAAGGGGCATGAAATTTAAACGAAAAGTCTTCTTATAATTCTGTGGAAAAGGAGTAATGTGTGAGTGTGTGTATTATGCATTATATACTTACAAAAATGATATATATACACACATGCTAAATAATAATAGTAATAATAATGACAAGTAACATTTGTTTATGTTCACTTTGAGCTGGGCTCTTGCATAAATACTGTACATATTTCATTCCATTTACTCCTCACAACAATTTGTAAAGTAGGTAAATTATCATATTATCTCTGACAAGTAAACTGCGCATTTTGGAAGATAAGTGATTTGCCTAAGATCATGTGCCTAGGGAGCGGCCAACTGGGGATTTGAAATCTGGTTCGTACACTGTGAGGCATTGTAGTATGCCTGCTACTTCCTAATAGTTAACATTATTTGTGCTCCACCGTGTGCCAGATACCTGCACGACACACACAAACACACACACCGATAATACAGTGTGGAAAGATAATCTGTGTAAAGATTAGCTAGGGTGCAGTGGAAGAATACCCCACATAGAGGTCATTTCCTCTTCAGAGGATTACATAAGGCAAAGGCCACCAAAGTGACTTATTAGAGGCAGAAGCCAGTCAAAAGAGGTATAGCGTTTGACCCCCAAAGGGCTTAAAACTTATATTCTATTTGTTGCCAACATTTAAAAATCAGTATATCACATGTTAATATCTGGATTTCTGGCATCCTCCTAGATATCATGATATCTGAAAACCTTGCTCATTGCTGTGGTCTGAAGCTGACCCTCAACTACTGCCTTTGGGCCTGCAGCCAGCCTTGATGGCTTATGCTTTCTGAAGAGAGGCATATGAGTTTATGTATACTGAATAATTTTTTGAGGAGTGGCTTTAAGCTTTACCTTAAAGAATTTCAATAGAGATTTCAGGCTGTGTGAGGGAATAGTATAATGCAAGGAAAGAATGACACTTGCTGGGTGAGCTGAAGGAATTGGAATTAGGTGGGAACTATCTTGATTGCCCAAAATCCAGCACAGTGTGGGGAACTAATCAGAATATGAGATCTGACCTTAATATCTTAGGAAATTCCTTGTTTTGAAAGCTTTTATAGAGGAATGACAAAATCAGAGCTTTAATTTTCTAACAGGCCAAATGCAGCGTAAACATTGCTTATTCCAGAAACTGTCATTTAAGTGTGGTTATTTGAATTGAACATATAGGCTGAAATGCATTAAACTGCCATTTTTTGTAGGTTAAAAGGAATAAAGTAGCAATAAGTACATGCAGTTTGACATTACAAGTTTGCCTAGTAGCACTTTAAATGAGTCACTAATTTAATATATTATTTATTTTATAAAGTTCATTTTTATTTTCTGAACCAAGACGATGGAACTGGTACAAATATATACTGTAATGCCTCCCTATTTGTTGTTTTCTTTAAATCTTTAAAATGCGTTTTTATATTTATTTTTGGAGATGCTGAATTTCCATAATATTTATTAGAATATTATATGTATTGAGATGATATTTCACTATGTTAGGGAGAAACCATTTGTGTTATATAAACAAACAATAAAGTTGTCTAAAAATAGAAGATCCTCTTGGAAATGTTGATGCCTAAAAGACAAAATTATGTGGATGAACATACGTAAGCGTCAGTGAGCTTTTCTTGTACTAGGCATTTAGCTGTCTTGCAACTGTTAATCAGCACAGGCCTTAAAACAGCTGCTATCAGATTAATTAGAGGGAATCCAGGAAATAATTCAACTGAATGTAGCATTCATGTAAGTGTGTTGAAGGCAATTAAGAGTAACTATAGTCATTACTGAGACTTCCAGGAAGTATGCCAAAGGGCTTGAAAGTTATAAAATGCCTTTTGCTTCCCAATTTTATATATATGATAGAGAGAGAGAGAGAAAGAAAGAGAAAGAGAGAGTCAGTCCATATATAAACACACACTAATAGCAATAAAAAATAAATAAAATGGAAAAGCCTGAATTACAGGGTGTTAACTCACTTCCCTCTTTGAAATTAAGGGGCCAAGGGAAAACAAGACCATTTGTCTAAATTCGTTTAGAAAGAAAAGGGTTTATATGAATGAAGATGCTGTGGCAGATAAAATTATGTTTCATCTTCATAATCCTCGTTTTCATAGCCAATGGAAGGCTTAAAATAAAGGAAGTTGATATTTCACCAAGGTCACACCATCTACGAGAAGGAAACTTAAGAAAGTTTCCTAACGTGGAATTTAAATCCTTAAAAACTTTATACTTACCGTAACGCAAGCATGGTTGCTGTGGTCATCATCAGCATCATCATCGTCATCATCAGCACCACCACCGCCATTGATTATTATTATTATCATGACACAAAGGTTGATTACCTGGCATCTCATCTCATTCCTGCTGTTCTTAGGTTTCTTGCCTATTTTACTGAATGACAGTATGTTACTCTAAACTCAGAATGGCAAAAAATGTAAGTCTTTTTAAACCAATTTTGCCTGTGGTTGGCACCTTGAAAAACAATAGGAGACCATGGAAGAGGGAGCGGAGGATGGGGGTGGAAGATAAAGATTTAAAAGAATAAGTATAGATATTCTTTTCTCTTTAAATTTGTTTTTAATTGACAAATAAAAATTATATATATTTATGGCATTAAATATCATGTTTTGATATGTGTATACATTGTGGAATGGGTAAATCAAACTAATATATGCATTACCTGACATACTTAATATCATTGTTTTGCTATTTAATAGGTCTAAACGCTGAAGTCAGAGAACTTCATTTATTTATGAGAATTTTGGTGTGTGACTGCATTTAGCTATGTGTTACAGTCTTTTACCTACTTCCAAATCTCTTCTTAAGGATGAACTAGAAGGAGAGGCTGGCTGACATTCCTCATTTTTGAAGCCTTGGCTTTCAAGAAAGGGGTCTTCAGTGCAACAAAAGGCCTACTTAAATTCTGTAAAAAGATGTTCATGTTTTTCAGGAATGTTTGTCTCTATTTAGAAAAGATAAAATGTAGTTTGGGAATAGCGGAAATGATTGATTAGAGTGTTACACGTGGGACAAAAGATAGATGGGCAATACCGTTCCTGTGTTTTCATGCCCTGTCCCTCATAAACAACAGGTCAGGAAGATGATAGTTCCCAGGAGAAGCAGGAGAGGCTTCTGGATCATGAGGCGCTGTTCTCTTGCAGAGGTGTGACCCCAGTTACTAGGTATTCATTCCTCTTTTTTTTTTTTTTTTTTTTTTTTTTTTTTTGGAGACTAATTTTGATTACGAGGCCTCTGGTTTATCAAGTGTCAAGCCCACCACAGTCCCATCTTTTCCTTATCTCCCTCTTCTATATCCCTGCTTGCCACCACCCTTCCCTCACCCACATACCAATACCACACACCATCTTTTCTCTTCAAGCCACATCTCTTATCCCTTGCAAACTGCCTTTGTTTTCACCCCAGTTCAAATTTCCTCCCCACAATAAAACGTTCTCCCTATACTCTGACTTCCTTGACCTTATGTTTTCCTAGGTGTTATTATCTTCGCCAAATCACCAAGTGTAGATTATGTATCCTTGAATGTTCATGGATTCATGTGGTTAGCTCTACTTTAGCACCAGAAACAAATGCCCTGGAATCACTCTAGGAAGAATATTAGTTGCTATGTGGAAATAAGGAGAAAGAAATATTTTAAGGATGGAAACTGTATCACAGAACTTCAGTTTTCAAAAAACTGGAAGGAGTCTTAGAATCCATCCAGTCTAAATCCCTCATTTGAGAGTTCTAGAAACTGAGAGCCAGAGGGCTTGCACATCTGGTAAGTAATGGAGTATATTCTTTTGACAGTAAGTACTAAAAATTAGGTCTCGTAATTCCCTGGCCAGTATACTTTCCACAACACTACACAGAATCTAAGCTTTGGGTTATATTATTTGAACAACTTGAACAAAAATGAGATACCAGATTTTGACAGCTGGAAATAATAGGAAGTCAAAGGGGTTAGTATTCCCCAAACAAGAAATAGACAAAACAAAGATGCAGAGAAGAGAAATGAGTGTGGTCCTGTTAGGGAAGAACATGTGGGTCAGTACACAACAGAGTACCAAGACTGGATAAAAGGAGTCTTGGTGAAGGCAATAAAAGGAAATGTTTTTCTGTTAAAGGCATTAAAAGTAATATTAAAACAAACTCGGGTTTTTGTCTTCCTTTTTTTTTTGGTTATCACCATGACCTGGCAATTCCAAACAATGCCAGTGATAAACCATTCCTCCTTGAAAAAAATACTTTTTAATCTAAATTCTAAATAGTATCTGCTGTTATAATCAGTATTTAATAATATATGTATAAGCATTAAATTAACACATATTTATTATATGCTTGAATAAACATTGAATTCTACTTGGAAGTTTACTAGGAGAACTCCTAATTGTAATGGTATCTCTGACACATGCACACTCAGATACCAACATTAATTTTAAGAGTAAATTTATAAAAGTTTCAAATGATTGGAGCTTGCTTCAGAAGGACTTCATGTCTCCAGCACCCATGGCACTACGTAATCCTGCATTTAAACAGAAGCTTTGAAATAAACCATGTGAACACATTTATTATAAAGGTGAGGAAAAACAACTTGCGTTAGAACTCAAATTAGAACTTCATTCTATTGTGTTATTCTTTGTGAACACTTAGAATTTTTATATGTGCTTAAAGTTTACAATAATGAAACAGTGCAAATGAGTTATAATGTTTTTGGTAAATCCAAATTTTAGGTTATAAATTTTCCAGAATTTTAGTAATATTTCTAACATTGAAATTTGACCTTCTTGATGCTAGAACCTATACCAAACTGTGGTGGACAGAATTTACTGTATCCTAAGCAAAATATGCTTAGAAGCAAAATTAATATTACCTATGTTTTTTCTTATAGTTATAATTTTGTAAATCTGTTAATAATGAAAATTAATGAAATATATTTTATGATTTAGATTGACTTTAAAATATGGCTATAAAGCATCATTTGTTTAGTGAAACAAAACATAAATAATTGGACAGTATTTTGAAATGATATTTTAAAATAATAGTTACTTTTAATTATATGTGATACCAAATTTTTTAATAAAATGTTTATTGAACAGCTACAGTGTTCAAGGCATTGAGCAAATGCATGTTGACAGTGAGAGCTACAAGCCATATCTAAACATCAAGGATTAATCCATCATGATGATAAAAAATAGATAGCAACTATTATCAGTACATATTTTTAAAACATTTATGACTACTCTATTTAAATGGGAAATAATTTATTTCAGTTTTTACATTGCATATTTCAACAACTTGTCTTCATAAAGGAAACTCATGATGTAAGCCTGACACCCAAAGAGAGCTGGAGGGAATTCATTCATTAGGAAAATGTAAGGAAGAAATCATGACATCAGCTACCTATGTTTAAAAAATAAAAAAAAAAAATCAGAAAAGAACCAGTAAGTAAAGGGGCATTTTAGAATATATAGTAGAGTTTAAAACTGTTAAATATTTCGGCATAAGCATTTTGCTTTGAGAGATTAGAAAAAAATACTACACCAAGTAAGAAGTGCTAGTTGCGTCTCTTTGAGTGCACCAAAATAATATGAGGCATTGGAGTCTTGTTATTTATCACCTGAGGATGACTCATGGGAATAGAATTCTAATGCAATGGAAACAGCCACTTTATATAGGAGTAAATATCACAAAACACATTTTTAAACTTATCATTTTGAAATAATTATATACTTAAAGAATTTGCAAAAATACTAGAGTTTACCCATCTTCCTCTGATAGTGGCATTTCATATAACCATAGTACATGAACAAAATCAGAAAATTGACATTGGCACAATACTGTTACCTTAACACAGACCTTATTCAGATTTCAGCAGCAAGCACATTTTTTAGCACTAACACTTTAAAAGGATTTAAAATATATATCCTGTTTATAAATCTTATCTTTTGTGAGTCCATAGTAGGTGTATATATTTATGGGTTGTGTGAAATACTTTGATGCAGGCATGCCATGCATAATAATTACGTCAGGGTAAATGGTTTATCTGTCACGTCAAGCATTTATCCTTTTTATTACAAACAATGTAATTATACTATTTTAGTTATTTAAACATGTACAATTAATTTAATTTTACGTTTAAATATTTTTGTGGATAACAGTATGTAAACTAAATTTAATTTAATAAGTATATATTTCTATATTCATTTTCTGAATATGAGATATAAGGTGTTTGGAATTTATCTCTTTTTTCTATGTCTTAAAAGACTTAAACTACTGTATCTAAGTTGTACTTCCCAATGGAGTCAGAATCACTGAGACTAGAACCCCTGGAAGCTATAATGAGACAGATACAGTAGTACCTGGAGTTGTGGGGAAACCTTAGGTTATATCCTCCAAATCATTTTAACAGCAACAAGCATGGAACCTAATTTCCAATGGAAATATGTTTTATATGTGGTCTTGCAAAATAGTCCTGTTTATGAACAGTTCTGTTTCAGTTTAACAATAGACATACTGAATATTAAATCTTGAATGTGAGCAGAGAATTTCCAGAGGAAAATAATTTTTTCAGTATAATACGAAAATAGTGTCAATGTTTGTCAAAATGTGACTCTTTGAATATTCTAATATAGTAAGCTTGAAGGAAAACTATAAATCTTTCTGAAATGTCTTTTCCAATTTTTATTGTAGCAAAGTATGCAATACTTAATATTCCCATAGTCTACCAGTAGACAAATTTACACTTATTATGTTCACCACAAAGTCTTTTATGACTAGGAGATTGAGAACTTCTTATAAATCTCATACCATAATGCATAACTTAGCAGAATAATTTACATAAGAAAAATTCAACTCAAAGACTAAACAGATACCAAGAATAACATATTACATATCTAAAATTAGAAAGCACACGGACACATTTTCGAGATAATGGCAAAAGCTTTTTAGTGCACAAATAAAGTTAGTAGAAGAAAAATAAGGTAAAATGATACATATTTTTAACATTATAGAATATTACTAAGAATACATTGCCTAAAATTGATTTATAAACACAGAAAAGTCTTATGCTTACAACCCCTCTATTTTAATATAAATTTAAAAAGAGAGAAATAGTAATGAAATTGATAATCATCATCTAAGCAATGATTTGCACCTTTGGTACACATCATAATTGCTTGGGGAGTGATTTTCAAATACACCAGAATAAAATCTGATAAGTGGTAGTTTGAGATAAATCAAATAAAACACATCTTTTTCTATAACAAGCAAAACACCAAGTATGGTATCATTGGTTTCTGTATGGTGTATTTTATCCAGGACTGGCTTATAGATTATTTAAGAGTTAAAATTATCATTACGTGATCACATGTATTTGACTTTAGACACTTTTAAATTTAGCTATATAGTTTAAGTAGAGATTCTTATGAATATGGAAATAAAATAATGTACAATGGTATAATAATCTGATTTGTCTAAATTCTGAGTTCTACACATGCCAGTGAGGTACACTGGTAGTAGGACTCAAAAGTGGATAATGTAGGGAAAAACATGATTAATTGATTTCTTAAATCTTTCTCAGCTAATGGTCCCTTGGTAGCTTACCCAGTTTTTCACCTCTCCCATGATATTTATCAATAGTTATGAACATTTTAGAACCTTTCTAGCCATAATTTGGAACCTAAAATGTTTACCTATGTATGTACTTCAAGGATAAATATGTTATGATTATGTTATTTGAAGGACCTGGCAAGAGTGGAGCCTATAGCTGAAGTAACCAGAGTTGGGGGAGTATGTTATAATAGAAACTTCAAAAAACAGTTTTAAAATATGGCTATGTAAAAATAACTTTTATTACCTTTATTTTATGAATGATTCAACCTGTATAAAAAATGTAGTTCTGTGGAAAAAGCATTGATATTAGAGAGTTCTGTTCTTTAATCTCTGCCACATTTTAGCTAAACATCTTTTCTTTGACCTTGGCCAAATTCCTTAACTGTTGAATCTCCTGGGGTGCCTGTGAGAATTTGAAATGCACCTCAAAACAGCCTAACACATGGCAGAGAATCAGCAAATGTTCCATTCTCCTATCCCCTAATTATCACACAAGACAATTACTCTTAATCTATACATGTTGACGAGCTTTGCATATTGTGGGCACTTTGTCAATATTTGTTGAATGAATGAAATTGTGAATTAAATTTGCTGTATTATAAAACTAATATCTTTTACTTAGTAAAAGCTTGGCAGTATGAATTGATAGAAAATGAATAAGTCTATTTATTTGGTGATAATGAAGATTATTGGGATAAGTTTCCAAAGCAAGTTATAAAATGTTATTTCATTAAACTGTTAAAATGGGATTTGTTTTCCTGCTTTCTGCCTCATACAGAGTAAGTATGGCTCTGTTTCAAGATTCTGGTGTATTCACGATGACCTCTCAAGGTCACTTCTGAATCACAGAGAGAAAATGTTGAAATGATAAAGACATGGATACAAGAAATGCAAGCAAGTTATAGAACATTTTATTTACCCATTTTTTTTCTAGCTCAAGCAATTTCGTGTCTTATGTTTATGGATAAAGTTGAAATAAATTTTTCACTTTTTTCTGTTAAATATTAAGAGTCTGGGGATTAGTTATGCAGCATCTATTTATTTATTTTCTGTCTTATAAAAATTATCTTAAATGGCTTGACTTAATTTCTATATCATAAAGAAAAAGTGTGTAAGATAATCCCTAGCTAGTTAGGATCATTTTCTCATATAATTAATGAGCTGAACATAAAAGATAGGTGAATCTACAAAGAAAATGACCCAGGCACCATCCATTAAAGCATGTTGCTGCTATATGTGCAAGATGTCCAGGGTATGGCTTCCATAATTATAAACCATTTACTATGTCTCAATTATTATTTCAATTGCTAATTCCCTTGTCACTGGATTGGTGCTTTAGTGCATCATTTATTGTGGATATTTTGGATAAAATGAATCTTTGGATTTTGTAAAAACAATATTTCAAATTTGTATGCATCTTTGAAGTTTAAATAGCATGTTATAAAAATTGAAAATTGACTGTAAGAGTTGGTACAGATTCATATTTTATGTAGTTTATTTTTTATTCCATATCTTGATTTGTGAAGAAACAAAAACCTCAACTTTGCTTGGTGGCAAGAACAAGGGGATTAGAACATGAACACACAAGATATTCAGAGCACTGGGTTTGTAAGGCATTGCCTTATTTGAATTTCAGGTGATTGCTCATTAACGTGAAATTTTAGTCAGGTAGTGTGTAGTGGGAGTTTGCTACTTGAAGATCAATGGTTTGAATTCTCTACCATATTGTTTCAATAGTCTCTTAACTGATTTCCCTGCTTTCTCTATTTATCTCCCCGCTCTTTGAGCGCCTAGCTCTTTGAGCTCATCTCCTAACACTTACCCTCTCTCCAGCCTTAGTAAATGCCCCCACCCACATCCATTTGTGATATCTTTTCATTTTCTCCCACCAAGAGGTGGAGTTTAAGCCCCCCTTTTTGAATGGCATATGACCTTGGAAATTCGTATGGTGGGAAATTCAAAATTCCCACCAAATTCCCACCAATGTTCCCAAATAAGGTGGGAACGTAAACACCCACATTTTGAATTCGAATGGGAATTTAAATTCAAATTTGATGGGGGTTTACGCTCCCACCTTTTGAATGCCATGTGACGTTGGTAATTTGCCTTGACACATAGAATGTGGTAAGATTGACATCATGCCATTTCTAGGTTTAGACCTTTGGAGACCTTGAATGCTTCCATTTATTCTCTTGGAACCCTGCTATCAACAGATGATGAAAGACTTAATGTTTTCCTCACCCCATTCGACAGCTGGCCAATCATCAGACATGAGTGAGGCCATTGTAGAACAACAAATTCCCTAGTTTTGGCTAGGTTTCCTCATAGGTCTGGGTTGGCTGTTGTGGGTACTCATGTCTTACTTTAAGACATGGTCATTTAATACCTCTGTATTGTTATTCCTCTAAGAAGATATAAGAAATCCTCTGGAAGATATGACATTAATGGACTTTCCTGAAATTTTCTGTGACTCTTTATGTCTCTTGAGGAAGAATCTTCAATAGAAAAAATGTATTTGTCTCTGTATTTTTATGGTTGAAAATGTGACTTAAACTAGCTACAGTGAGGAAAGAACATGTTACTTGATTGAGATATGGTGTTTCCTTTAGAAAAGAGAAATGCAGTTCTTATTGATATTGTCTTACAGGCATTGTGTACAGTTTGATAGCATTCAGTATTGACTCTTTAGTGTCACAGTTCTTGAAAAAGCTTTGATTCTTGTTTTAAGATTACCTATATCTTGAGTGATTTTGAAAGCAAGTGCCAAGAAAAGATGTTCTATTGATGTGTACATGACAGGTGAAATATCACAACTTTTCAGAAGCCTTCTCTGTGAATTTAATTCCAAAGACAACCAGAGTGGAGGTGGAAGTAAAAGATACGATTTGTCATGTTATTATAAGTGCATTACAAAGGTAAAGAATCATAGCCCATGCAGGAGGAATGATGTAGGGTCTTGTTTATTAGACATTTTCCCCCAGGGTTTACATAGCTTAGGGATTAAGCAAACAAAAATAAAATATATGTAGTCCAAGATAAGCAAGCCATATTGAAATTGATATGTTTGTATGGTATTAAATATTGTTAGATTTTTTTCTGAAATTCTCATTTTTAATATATTTAACATGCATTACTTTAATTGTATGTATTAAAAATATAAACATTTATCAAAATAATCAATGATATAAAATCTCTCCTTATATGATTTAAAATAATCTAGCAATGTCAGATTAAAGGAAACTATTCTGTACCTCTATATCTGGTCAACTCAGGATTTAGCCAGTAGGGCCCAGGGTATTTTTAGTTTAAATAATATGCATTTATATTTAAATCATTGATATGAATCTAATGGCAGCTTGTTGAAACATCAACTGAGTGCTTGACTTTCACAGACAAGTAACACATTTTTTACTGTAGAATTTTATCTGAACAATACAAGGTCAATCCTCATATATAAAGTATAAATAAATCAGGGGATTCTATTGCATACTTATAACATGTATTCATATATTAGAATTTTATGACGTTAAAAAGATTTTATTTTCTTAAAGATTATTTTTAGAGCAGTTTTAGGTTCCCAACAAAGTTGAGAAGAAGGTACAGCGATTTCTTTTACACCCCCTACCCTTACATATGTGTAGCCTTTCTCATTATCAACATCCCCCACCAAAGTGGTACCTTTGTTACAATGAATGAGCTTATTGTGTTGACACATCATTATCACCTAAAGTCCATAGTTTTCACTAGAATTCACTCATGGTGTTATACATTCTATAGGTTTGGACAAATGTATCCACCATTATAGTATCATATGTATTTTCCCTGCCCTAAAAATCCTCTATAGTTCTCCTATTCATCTTTCCATCTGCCTAGCCCCTAGCAAATACTGATATTTTCTTGTCTCCACAGTTGTGCCTTTTCCAGAATGTCATATAGTTGGAATCATGCAGTATGTAGCCTTTTCACATTGGCTTCTGTAACTTAGTGATATGCGTTTTAAGCTTTCTCCATGACTTTTTATGACTTGATAGCTGATTTCTTTTTAGCACTCAATAATATTCCATTGTTGGGATGTACCGAGATTTATTTATCTGTTCACCTTCTGAAAGACATATTGGTTGCATCTGAGTTTTTGCAATTATGAATAAAGGTGCTATAAATATTCATGGGCAGGTTTTTATGTCAAAATGCAGTTTCAACTCCTTTGGGTAAATTCCAAGGAGTATGACTACTGAGTCATATGGTAAGAGCATGTTCAGTTTTGTAAGAAACTGCCAAACTGTCTTTTAGTGTGGCTGTACTGTTTTGCATTCCAACCTACAGTGTATAAAAGTTCCTCTTGCTCCGTATCCTTGCCAGCATTTCCTGTTGTCAGTGTTCTGAATTTTGGCTATTCTAGTAGGTGTGTGGTGATATCTCATTGTTGTTGAAGATTTCAGTTTTAGTCACAAAAATCATATAGCATTGGAAGGAATGTTAGAAAGCATGTGGTTAAAATCACCACTTAATGTATAAACTTACTCTGCAATACTTCGTTTTAAGCCATCATCTCATCCAGAATCCTTTTAAGACCATCTATGGAATTCTTCATATCATGAGATGCAGAAAAGCTGTATGCTACCAAACATCAGAGGGCCCCAGGACTCAGTCCTTGGACATCTTTTCTTTGTGCACTCACTGCCTTGGAGATCTCTTCCAGTATCATGGCTTTAAATACCATTTTAATGCTGGCAATTCCCGAATTTTCATCACCAACCTGGACCTCTCCCCTGAACTCCAGACTCATGTATCAATCTGCTTAGTTGACATCTTTATTTTTTGTCCAAATGGGTATGTCACACTTAACAACCCCAAACAAATTCCTTACTTTTTCTCCCACACCTGACCCTTCACATTCTTCCTCAGTAGTAACCTTATCCTTTCAGATGCTCAAGCCATAACCTTCATTTCTCTTAACTCTTCTCTTTCATACACTCCAGTCTATCAGCAAATTCTTTGAATTCTTCCTTAAAAAGAAGAGTTGAAAGGACTCAAAATTTGAATAACTCTCACCACATCTGCTGCATCTTAGTCCTGTGCCCTTGTCTCTCACCTGTTTTATTTCAATAGTCTTCTTACTGTTTTCTCTGCTTTCTCCCTTGCTCTCTTTAACTGTTTTATTCTGAATGTGGCAGCCAGCGTGATTCCTTCACTTACCAATTGTGTGATATTCTTCTCTATTCAGCCTGTACTTATAATGGTCTTTTCTCTCTCTCAGAATGAAGTCCCAAGTCCCTACAGTTGCTCACAAGGTTCTCATGCATAAACATCTGGCTCCCCAATACCTCTTAGTATATCTCTTACTGTTTCCCCCTTGTTTGCTCAACTCCAGGGCAGAAGGCTCCTCTGTTACATCAGACACACCCCGTCTCACGTCAGTGCCTTGCACTTGCTGTTCCTTTTGCCTGGGATGCTTTCCACACAGCTACCTCATGGTTCATTCCCGCTCCACTCCCTGTCCCAGTCAGCTCCTTCAGGTCTCTTCTCAAAGACCACTGCTTAGTGACTCTTACTCTGGCCACCTGATTAAACTTGCAACCTACTTCTTAACTCTTATCACCAATGACTTCTTATATACATTTAAATAATTTCTTGTTGTCTGTCTCCCTTCACTTCAAATGTCAGCTTCATGAGGAGAGAGTTTTGTATGTTTCGTTCACTGTTATATCCTGCATGACTACAAAAGGGCCCTGCTTTATATACACCATAGAATACTATGCAGCCATAAAAAGAACGTGTTCACATCCTTTGTAGGGACTTGGATGTAGCTGCAAACCATTATTCTCAGCAAACTAACACAGGAACAGGAAACCAAACACCACATGTTCTCACTCATAAGTGGGAGTTAAACAATGAGAACACATGGACACAGGGAGGGGAACATCACACACTGGGGCCTGTCAGGAGGTGGGGGGAAAGGGGAGGGAGAGCATTAGGACAAATACCTAATGCATGCAGGCCTTAAAACCTAGATGACAGGCTGATAGATGCAGCAAACCACCATGGCACATGTATAACTGTGTAACAAGCCTGCACATTCCGCACATGTATCCCAGAACTTAAAATAAAAAAAAATTAAATGAAATAAAGATTAAAAAGTCCTCTGCTTAATAAGTATTGATTGACAGGGTGAATTTTTTTTTATACATTTTAAATATTAGGGAATTCTGTACTTGTAGGGTTTTTCTCAACAGTGTATTTTAAAGGAGAGAAAGCAATCAACAACTTCTTTATTTTTAATTTGGGTTTTCTATATTTAACAGATTCATCATTTTATTTTTTCCCTCAGTGAACTTGTTTATTAAAAAGAAATCTGTCGCTAGCCAAAAGCTGTCTACCCTTTAGCTACTCAGCAATATTGGTGCATAATCATGGGTTCTTGGGATGCTTCCAACTTTAGTTTGACCTTTACAGATTAGCTCTGAATTAGGGACCACTGCTGGGTGAGAAGTAAGGTGTAGGAAGGAGACAGATATTCCAACACAATCTGGAATAATTAAAAGGACAAAGACAACAAGGAAACGAGACTATTTTGAGTGCTTCAGGCCTCATTTTTATAACTGCTGACACAAGTCTGCTATTAAAGTAGTCACATTTCTTCAAATATTGGACTTTCAGATGCAAACGGAGCAGTCAAATAGTTCTGTTAACATGACCTAATTTTCAGAGCTAGGTGTTATATGTGCTTTCAGTCTGAGTCTGTAGACCTTTAGACCTCTGATTCTTTCAGCCCTAAGCTGATAGTATTATTGTCTAAAACCTAGCAATTTTCTCTGTAAACTTTATCATTTTGCATTTTAGAGAATCCTTTATACTTACTTACATAGAGCTTGGAGTTTTACTATCCTAGGGAGAAGTACAAGGCAATTCAAAAAAAAAAAAAAAAGCCTTGTGTTCAAAGCAGAATGTTTCAAAAAGACTGTACTGCTGCAAAGGGAAAAAATCACCATTGTTCTGTTGGCTGAACATGTTGGAAGTATCTCAAAGAAGTACAATTGAATTAATTATATTTTCATCTCTGTGTACCCATTCAAGTCTGAGAACATGCACGTCACTGTAGCTTTACCTCCTTCTGGATTACACGAGAAGCTGCAAGATTATCAAGATGTCAGACATTCCTATTGGGATAACATGACATCTTTACTAAGGCTTCTGTGGGTCTGATGTTCTTCCTCCTAGAAAATCATATGAAAGATACTTCAAAAGTGCCACGTGCCCACTTGAGCTTATTTTTTAATTCTGATTTAAAAAAATATTTTACTACTTAAAGTGACATTTTAAAAGTGTATTAAACATAGATATAAGACCCTGACTTCACAAATTAGTCAATTTCTCTAAGAACGTCTAATTAAACCTTGTGTCTTGCCAGGGTGCATAGATGTAACCAACCTAAGCCAGCCCTTTTGACAATTTGCAGTATCAAAGCAAAATGGAACTCTCATCTTATACGTATATTAGTACATAGGTGGTCTTTCTTGCTCATCTTTAATCCCTTTTTAGAAACCATAGCATAGTAAGTGACACATCTTATATACTGCATATTAGACACATTTCTGTTTATCTTTGTCCCTGTCCTGTGAATCTTCATTTTGATTATCTGAGCAGTGTTGCTCATTTGCTCTACTGGCTTTATTCAACTAATGCCAGTGCTCCCTTATTGGACTAAGATCTTAAAACTACTGTGTGCTTATGTGTACTGAAGGTAGTTACTGTCTGCAAGTGAGGAGTACGTTTGATGGAACTGATTAATTAGGATGATTTTCTGTTTTTGTGGTCAATTGAAATCTTTTGTTAATTTTATTTTTGCTAATTTTAGCTGAATTTTCTACGGTAATTTTTATTTATCTGTAAGTATTCGATTTCTACACATTGGAAGAAAAATCACTCAAGGTTGTTTACCCAGTTGGAGCTCAGATTTTTATTAAAATATTGTAGTTAATGCCTATAAAAGCATAGTGACTGGCTGAATGCGTTGTGATGCTCACGAAAATGCCCTCTCACATCTCCTACCGCAAGAAACACAGCTGACTACTGGGCTCGAGATGCTGTTTTCTGGATCCATCACAGCTTTGGTGTTGAGGCCCCACTCTTCTTAGGAACTGCTTCTAGTCAGTGACAGAGTGCAGCAGGGGTACTAAAACGGACCCATTCCTGAGGGTTGTGGGACTCCACTGATGGCAGTGTGGACTCAAGAATCCCCATGAACTTGACTGAAACTTTCTTACACTGCACTATAGTGTAAAGCTTGTTTTCCTTCCTCCCTCTCTTCCCCCTGTTCTTCAAAGAGGTTAGACCCACATCGAGGTGAGATCGGTCTCCTAGCCTCCTCTGGCTTCCTCCTATTTTCTTTCATAGGTGTACTTCTCTGACCCTGCCTCTAATAACTCTTGGGTTTGTCTAACCTTATCTTTGTGTCTTCTTCTCCAGGCAGAGAACCTGGATTACCACATGCAAAAAAGATGCTTTTGTCCAAATAATTTCATATTTGGGCCCTTTATTCATATTTGGCCACAAGTTTTAAAAACTTGATCTGTAGTCTTAAACTTGTATATCCCTATGGGTTTTTTTTTTTTTTTTTTTTTTGGAAGCTGTTAAATAAGTCTGAGTATTCTCTTAATTTATGTTGTTGAACTTAGCATTCACTTCTTTTTAATTTGAACTCCGCCAACCAGTATAGATAAGTATAGTCTCTTCTGCATCTGCCAGTCAAAGGTCGTTTGTTTACCTCATTTAGCAAATCAAGACAACTTGATGATGCTTTACTAGGTCCCCTACCATGTTGATATGTTGGAAAACACTTTCACAGGCTACTAGGTCCTATTATGCAATTTTGTGCCAGAGGCTGAGGCTGGAGTTAAGGACTCACTCTTGCCTTGGAAGACTTGACACCCTGCTATTTAGAATGAGTGGTGCTTTGTTTTGTTGTGCCTGTTGTCCAGGATCAAGGCAACGAGACGTTTACCATCCCGCTGCATATCATTTTGGCATGTATCCTTGTGAAGGGTTGTAGGAGGCAGCAGTTATTAACTCCTTAACTGCATATATATTTTGCAAAAATAGAAATTTTACTTGTGGATAGCCTCCCAGAGCTGTTATGGTGACTCATTAACAATCATTTCTAACACCTGGATATCAATACAAATTATTTGGGAACTTTGGCGGTTAAGTATTACCTAAATCTTGGTGGAAATTCCTTCCTTATTTAACTATTTTCGGCACACTAACGGCTTGCTCCGTACATCCACAATTAATATTCCAATTTTATTAAAAAATCTGAGAATGCTGATTTTATAATGTCAACTTTAAATCTGGAGAATCTCTGAGCATGAAATGGTACAGTAGTTACCATCAAAGGAGCAGCTGAAGGTCAGCCTCTGAGGTGCATTAATTCTTCCAACATTAACTCTTGTAAAAATGACACTTTATTGTTATTAAGTAGAGGTTCTTAAAAGGCCCATTAACTCTGGTGGCTTCAAAGTGGCACATCAATTATAAATTTGTTTTATGTAAATGGAACCCCCAAATGACACCATCAACATATTGCTTTGTACCTAGGATCAAAATAATCAAAGCCACTGTTTGAAAACGTATTTGCTTGATTTCTCAGACAGAATCTGGCGATAGCTGAGCAATCATATCTCATGCATTGAAGACAAATTGCCTCAATGAAATTTCTATTATAGTTTAAGAAAATTATCTCCCTGAATTTGACACACTGAGGTGACTGAGAATGTAGTTATCCAGCAACACCTGCTTAAAATGCCAATAGGAGGTATGTGGTAACTTTGTTCCACTCAGTTGCTACACATGACCTTTGGAATCGACACAGCTACCTTACAGTAGAGAACAGGGATGCACACAGGGATTTGCAGAGAATCACTAAGTAAAATTTGAAGTGAAGCTAAATTTAAGAAGTAAATGATACTTAGACCTTTTGCAAGGAAAACCCAGAGATTTTAAAATAGACAATAGCATGACAATTTATAAAAATGAAGCTTTTTAACAATATGATGTGTAGCATTCACAATAGCTTAAAATATTGTATTCCCAGGAGCAACCCAATCCATAACTGTGTTTTCTTTGTTTTGTTTTGTTTTGTTTTTTGCTAAATGTTAGATGCTGATATTTGCAATGCATTGCCTTAAATTGGAAGATTATAACAAATTTGTATATTTTATGGTTTACTGTCTATTATCTCACAGCAGCTTTGATTCACTTCCATATTAACCTTGATAATTTGCTTCTTTCAACATTCAGAATCAAAACTACTTAATATGATTAAGTTGGCAAAGCCTGCATTTTGGCATTTTACCCCACTCTGCATTTTCTTGGTACTGCTTTTTCTATCCTCTTAATTTTTACACATGGACATAACTCATGTGCATCAATGTAAGTCAGTGTGTTATTTGCCAAGAGATATTCTGCATGAGGTCTTTAATAAGATAATGAAAGAATGAAAGGCATTTTCTGGTTGGACTTGCAGTCATCAGAATCCACAGAAGGGGTAAATTATGGCTAAAGCTTTACAGGGTAATGGCTAAGCATGCAGAATTGGTGCCTGAATGCTTGCCTTCAGATATTTGTTGTATGATTTGGGGCAAGTTCCTTAATCTCTTTGTGCTTTCCTTTTTTTTTACTTGTAAAAAGTGATGTATAAATAGCATTTAGCACAATCCGTCTAGTACACTGAGAACTCTTTATTATTATGGGCTTCTGAATATCCTGATATAGATAGACATAAATGCAAATCAATCACAGAACAGTGCTTGGCACATAGGAAATACTCAATAAATAACAGCTACTATTAAAAATAGAGGCAGGGGATTGATCTGGATTTTCTAAATCCTTGAAGTTCTAATACTTTTGTATAGCGTGGGGTGGCATGAGCAGAGCAGTTTACAAAAGAGAAAGCAAAATTATGAATGCAGAATGTCTATAGCAACTTCAGTGCAATTGCATAAAATAAATTATAAATATAAATGCCTGCAGTTTCCATGGGGAAAGCTCAGGCTAGTGAAGTGGGCCTAAAATTTAGGTGTCATTGGCGTCCAAATAAATATACCTTTGAAAAGGAACTTTTCCAACCCCATTGAAGTTATCTACCTCTCTTATGGATTAAGTGTAGAAACATTGTGAGGAGCAGGGCCAAGGTTAATAAGCAAAGATTTAGGACCAAGTTTTTATACCTTTTTAATCCTGTTCCCCATTGCAACCGCCTCAGTGCGAGTGTGTGTGTGTGTGCGCGCGCGCGCACACACACACACACACACACACACACACACACACACACACACACACTCATGTTTCTAACAAAAATATATTGTTAAAGTACAGATTCTCCGTAAACATTTGTTAAATAAAGGTAGCCATAATGTATGTTTGTTAGCCTATATAACTGTGAGGAAATAAAGTAGGGCTACTTTATAATCAACATGAGGAAAATAAAGAGTAAAAGAAAAATAATGCCAAAACTAATATGATTTATTTGTTTATCCAGGAATTATTTATCAACTACCTACAGATATATAGATCATTAAGATAGGGTAGCTGCCTTCGGGAAGTTTATAGCTTAAAAAGAATTATAAGATGCATAAAAGTTTCAAAGTGTGGTTAAGGACCGTCATAGAAACTCTGTAAGATGAGAGTGTTTAATTTTGCTGACTGTGGTTATTAGGAATGTTTTAAAGAGAAGGTACAATTTGATAATATCATCATAGTGAGGGTTTCATTGAGTAGACGATAGAAGGGCACGAACAGAAGATACAGAAATGTGAAACATGGAGGAACACTCAGAGAACTCCAAATATTTTGAAATAAGTAAATCACTGGGCTTTCCCAGAGGTATTGCAAGAGATATGGTCAGACCAGAGCCTGATTATATACCTTAACAAGGAGTCCTGATTTTCTAGATTCAGTGGTGTGAAACCAGAAACATAAAGGCAATTCAACTGGATGTACACTTTAGTAAGATCACACTAGGAATATAGTGACGAGGACTAGAGGAGGAAAGACAAATTAAGAAAACACCAGCATGTCAGGTGAGAGAAAATGAGTAGTAGCAATAGGGATGGGGAATGAGGAATACATAAAAAAGAGGAAGAATAAACAGGATTTGATCATCAGTTGGACTTCAGGATGAAGGAGAGAAAGGAATCGAAGATACCTCAAAGTTTTCTGGTTTAGAGAATATAGATATGAAATTTAAGAAGATGTGAAATTTAGGTTTGATTATACTGTATTTAAGGAACCTGTGGGATGTCTAGGCATAGCTATCAGAGTTAGAGGGTGGGATCAGGGGATGTGGTTAGAAAGATATATTTCAGCAAATAATTAGTAGGTAAAATCATTGGAATGCATGTGATGACACACCAGTAATGTGTGGAGTGGGAAGAGACCAAACGCACAATCCTAGGAATCCAGTTTAAAGAGCAGGAACAATTGGGGTAGGGGCAGGGGAGAGAAAGAGAATTGCTAGGAAAGTAAGACAAAACTCAAGATAAGAGAGCTGTGTTATGGAAATCAAAGATAGAGTTGTGCTATGGAGAGATTAACTAAAATGAGGTCATCAGTGACCTTGGCAAGACCAGTTCCTGGGAACAGAATGCACACAAATCTGATGATTGTTCTTGGAAAGGGACAGACATGAGTAACTGGAGTCAGCTAGAGTAAATGGTTGTATTAAGCAAATGAATGAAGTTGTCTCAGTTCCTCTTTCCTTGTAGTGTTGTGCCTAGCACATTTGACATGCACAGCATATCTTTTTTTTTTTTGAGACAGGGTCTCACTCTGTCACCCCGGCTGGAGTGCAGTGGCGTGATCTCAGCTCACTGAAACCTCCGCCTCCCAAGTTCAAGTAATTATCGTGCCTTATCCTCCCAAGTAGCTGTGATTACAGGTGTGTACCACCATGCCTGGCTGATTTTTGTATTTTTACTAGAGATGGGGTTTTGCCATGTTGGCTAGGCTGGTCTCGAACTCCTGACCTCAAGTGATCTACTGCCTCAGCCTCCCAAAGTGCCAGGATTACAGGCACGAGCCACTGTGCCCGGCCCAATGTATCATTTTTAATTACTTCCCTCCTGTCTGCAACATTAGTATTGGTAATAATGATGAAATAAGCACTAATAATGGCTAGAAAAGAAAAAAGAAAGATCCTATAATCATTCTAGGAAAATAAATTAGTGAATAAATTAAATATTACGGTACACCAAAGAAGGGGGAAGTAATGGAATAATACCTTTTATTTTTCCTTTAAATTTATTTTTATTTTTAATTTTTTGTGGGTACATAGATTAATATATTTATGCGGTACGTGAGATGTTGAAATAATACCTTTTAGTTTCATTAATATGTTTTCTGAATAAAGACAAAAAACTTATACCCACCTGTTGATCTTTTGCAGTCATTTCTAGTTGTTTCTAGTTTCAGTTTATTTATAGTTCATTATAATACATTTACTTCTAGTGCACTATAGTTTTCTAGTTTAGAGCCTTAACTCCTACAAAGTTGCCAATGACTTTGTCTGGAGAGCCCTTTTTATTAAGTTTCATTTTGAAAAGCTTCATTCACATCAGGAAGCAGATATACAAATAGGAAAATTCTCAATTATAAGGTAAGATTGGAAGAGATTTTTAAAAAATCCTACCTTACAGTAAATTCTGGAAATTGCAATACAGTCCATATCTTTGTTTCTTTGGGATAAATTATAGGGGCTTTCAAATGTCTCTATGTCAAAGAATATTTAACACAAAATGTCCAAGTGGTCATGTAAATTGTTAGCAGTTGGGGTACTGTCGTTCTGTTTGTTTCTTTGGGATAAATTATAGGGGCTTTCAAATGTCTCTATGTCAAAGAATATTTAACACAAAATGTCCAAGTGGTCATGTAAATTGTTAGCAGTGAGGGAACTCAAGTTCTGTTTCTTGGTCTTCGTAATCATGGTGAGATTATTGTTTATTTTAAATATACCTTTAAAAGTGAAATTATGTAATACCTATGGTTTGGAGACAGCAGCTGCATCCAAAGAGACCTTCAATGACTTCGAGACATTAGGAACTCCTCTTGAAATGAACCTATGTAGGCAAATCTGTGTTTGTATGAGTTAGAATATGTGACTGAGAGTTCTCCCAATAAACTGCCAGGTAGAATTCAATGTTTACTCAAGGATAAGTCATAAAAATGAGTTCATTTGAAGCTTATGCAAATGTTATTAAAACTCAACAGGAACCACAGCAATTACTTAAAACTTGTTACAAAGGAGGTTTTTTTTTTTCCCAAAAGTAATATTTTAACACAGATACACCGGTTTTATTGTGCTCTACTTTATTGTACTTTGCAGATACTGTATTTTTAACAAATACAAACAAAGGTTTGTGTCAATCCTCTTGTACAGTAAGTCTGTCGATGCCATTTTTTCAACAGCATTTGCTCACTTTGTGTCTCTGTGTCACATTGGTAACTCTCACAATAGTTCATACTTTTTCATTAAGATTATGTCTGTTATGGTGATCTGTGATCAGTATTCTTTGATGTTATTATGAAATTGTTTTGGGGTACCACAAATCATGCCCACATAGGAACTTAATAAATGTGTGTGTTTTGACCACTCTACCGACTAGCCACACCCTTATCTTTCTCCCTTTTCCTGGGCCTCCCTATTCCCCAAGGCACAAAAATACTGAAATAAAGCCAATTAATAATCCCACAGTGTCCTCTGTGTGTTTAAATGAAAGAAATAGTAACAGGTCTCTCACTTTAAATCAAAAGCTGGAAATGATTAAGCTTAGTGAAGCTGAGATAAGGTGAAATCTAGGCCTCTTTTGCCAAACAGCCAAATTATAAATGCAAAAGAAAAGTGCTCAGAAGAAATTAAAAATGGTACTCCGGTTAACACACACATGTTAAGAAAGCAAAACAGCCTTGTTTATGATATGGAGAAATCTTGCATAATCTTGATAGAAAATCAAACCAGCTCCATCATTCCCTTGTGCTAAAGCCTAATCCAAAGCAAGATCCTAACTGCAATTCTAAGAAGTGAGGAACCTGCAGAAGAAAAGTATAAAGGTAGCAGATGTTGGTTCATGAGGTGTAAGGAAAAAAAGCTGTCTTTATAACATAAAAGTGTGAGGTGAAGCAGCAAGATCTGTTGTAGAAGCTGCAGCAAGTTGTCTGGATCTAGGTAAAATTATTGATGATGGTGGCTACACTAAACAGTAGATTTTTGGTGTATACAAAGCAGCCTTCTATTGGAAGAATATGCCATCTAGAACTTTCATAGCTAGAGAGGAGAAGTTAGTGCCTGACTTCAAAGCTTCAAAGGACAGGCTGCCTTTCTTGTCAAGTGCTAATGCACATGATGATTTTAAGTTGAAGCAAATGGTCATTTACCATTCTGAAAGTCCTACGGCCTTTAAGAATTATGCCAAATGTATTTTGCTTGCGCTCTATACATGGAAGAACAAAGCCTGGATGACAGCACATGTGTTTACAGCATGGCTTGCTGAGTATTTTACATCCATTGTTGAGACCTATTTCTCAGAAAAAGATATTTGTTTCAAAATATTACTGCTTATTGACAATGTACCTGGTCACTCAAGAGCTCCCATGGAGATGTACAAGGAGAATAATGTTTTCATGCTTACTAACACAACACCCATTCTACAGCCCATGGATAAAGGTGTTAGTTTTCAAGTATTATTATTTAAGAAATACATTCCATAAGGCTGTAGCTGCTATAGATCTGCTATAGCTGTGATAGATCTAAGCAAAGTAATTTGAAAACCTTCTAGAAAGGATTTACCATTCTAGATGCCATTAAGAACATCTGTGATTCATGGGAGGAGGTCAAAATATCCACATTATCAGGAGTTTGGAAGAAGTTGATTCCAACTGTTGCAGATGATTTTGAAGTCTTCAGTGGATTAAGTAACTGTAGATGTGTTGAAAATAGCCGATGATCTACAATGAGAATTGGAACCTGAAAATTTGACTGAATTGTTACAATATCATGATAACATTTTAACAAATAAGGAGTCACCTCTTATGGATGAGCAATGAAAGTGGTTTCTTAAGATGAAATCTACTCCTGGTGAGGACGCTATGAACATTGTTGAAATGACAACAGAAGATTAAGACTATTACATAGACTTAGTTGATTAAGCAGTGACAGATTTGTAGAGGATTGACTCCAAATTTTAAAGAAGTTCTACTATGGATAAAATCTTTTCAAACAGCATTGCATGCTACAGAATAATCCTTCATAAAAGGAAGAGTCAGTGCAGCAGACTGCATTGTTGTCTTATTTTAAGAAATTGCCAGTCACCCCAACTTCAGTAACCACCACCATAGTTAGTCAGCAGCCACCAACACTGAGGCAAGACCTTCCACCAGCAAAAAGATTAAAATTTGCAGAAGGCTAAGATGATCATTAACATTTTTAACAAAAATGTACTTTTAAAATTAAGTTATGTACATAGTTTTCAGACACAATGCTATTGCAAACTTAACAGACTGCAATATAGCATACACATAACATTTATTTGCACTGAGGAACCAAAAACACTGTGCAACTCGCGTTATTGAGGCATTTGTTTTATTGCAGTGGTCTGGAACTGAATCTGCAATATCTCCAAGGTATGCTTGTATTGTTTAGAACTGCCAGCGCATGGTGATAACAGAAAGGGATTCACTTTCAGTGAATTTTTTCATTATTTTAAAAAATTATCTGCAGAAGATACATTTGTTTATTGTCTGCTCCCTATGCCTGGTCTTTGGAAAAAGCCTCTTTTTTAAGCAATTAACCTTCTTTTTGAAAGTTAAGCTTTTCCTTTGATAACGTTTAAATAATAAATATGTTAAGGATCACCTATTTCTTAAAATACTGAGTGATTGCAAACATATACGTGATCTTTACTAAGATTACTTACCCGTGTTTTCCAATTCTGCTAGAAAACCAGTGAATCATTCTTTGAAGGGTAGACAGCATACCTTATAGGTTGGATATTATTTCTTATGTCATTTATAGTACACAGAAATCTATTTTTAAACACACAGTAAGAGTTAAACATACATCCACATATAATATCCAATGATCGTCTCCTACAAAAAAGATCTTAGCTATTGATTGATTGATTGAGATGGAGTCTCACTTTGTCGCCAGGCTGGAGTGCAGTGGCGCAATCTTGGCTCACTGCAACCTCCGCCTTCCGGGTTCAAGCGATTCTCCTCCCTCAAGCCTCCTGAGGAGTGGGGACTACAGGTGCGTGCCACCACGCCCAGCTAATTTTTGTATTTTTAGTAGAGACTGTGTTTCACCATGTTGGCTAGGATAGTCTGGATCTCTTGTCCTTGTGATCTGCCCACCTCGGCCTCCCAAAGTGCTGAGATTACGGGTGTGAGCCATTGCGCCTGGGCAAGATCTTAGCTATTTAAAAGATATATTTCAAAATCTCTCCTTACCTAGTATCTATCTTTGTTTACTTAAGACATTGTTGTAATGTAAATTTGAAATAGGTTATGGTATTTATGTTTTTAAATCATTTAATTTTTCCATTGAGTACCACTCTATGGAAAAATTATTATTGATATACAATAATATATAATTGTATAATTATATAACATTGATACGCAAAATTATTGATATACAATAATGTTTATTACTATTATTGTATATCAATTATAGATTGATATGCAATGGTGGTCTCTTACAAAAAAGATCTTAGCCATTTAAAAGATATATTTCAAAATCTCTGCTTACTTAATATTCATCTTTGTTTACTTAAGATTATTATTATAATATAAATTTGAAATAAGTTATGGCATTTATGTTTTAAAATAATTTAGTTTTTCCAATGAGGGTACCACTCACTTCATATTAGTAAGATTTCTGTGTGTTTCTTTTAAAGAATTATCCCGAAGCAGACTTCATTGTTGCCTTATTTTAAGAAATTGCTGATACTAGCTAGATATTTACATAAATTGCTTTGACTAAACTATAATTACCTTGTCATTGTTTTCTAGTCAATTGTAATGCAGAAAAAAATAATTCAAACTATTAATATCATAGTGAAAAGCATGGGCTATCATAGGAGACTATCAAGCTGAATTTCCATACGTGGAAATTTCCAAGTTAATTAATTTCTATGCCTAATTCTATTCATCTATTAAATGGGCCTAATGCTATATAGCTCATTACTTTGTTTTGAGGGTTAAGGGTAAAAACACACAAAATTCTTACAATAATATCTAGCATATTGTAAGCCCTCAACATATGTAAGTGATTTTAGGAGATAATATATAATAATTATGTATTTATTTCCTTCTCTTTTTTTCTTTTTTTTTTCTGTCTTTCTTTTCTTTTTTTTTGAGACAGAGTTTTTGCTCTTGTTTTCAGGCTGAAGTGCAGTGGTGCAATCTGGGCTCACTGCAACCTCCACCTCCTGGGTTCAAGCCATTCTGCTGCCTCTGCCTCCTGAGTAGCTGGGATTACAGGCACACACCACCACACCCGGCTAATTTTTTGTATTTGTAGTAGAGATGGGGTTTCACCATGTTGGCCAGGCTGGTCTTGAACTCCTGACCTCAGGTGATCCGCCCCTCTTAGCCTCCCAAAGTGCTGGGATTACACGCGTGAGCCACCGCACCGTGCCTGGCCTATTTCCTTTTCTTTGCTTATGTTGCAAAGTGAGAAATGCCTCATATTTGACGAAGTTGTCCCTAGGACTTTACCAATCTAAGAATTTTTTTGTCTGAGAAAGGCATTCTGAAAGTCCAATCTAGATATGCTTTAAATCAATATCACTTTAAACATTTACATTAGCCATGTTTTTTACACCATAAGAGACTATCATAATATATAAATTATGTTAACTGTGTTTTATTGTTCCCTGTTGTAAAAATTATTTATTTAATAAATATATTTGTAAGATTTTTTTTCTCGATAATACTACTGAAAAAATAGATTTCATCCAAGCACAGTGTTAACTAGGTAAGAAACCAACCCACTCTATTTTAACAGCCGCATTAATATTTTTCCTTAAGAAAACAAGGCAGCCACTTATAGTATAACTAAGTAAGCTAAGAATGTCAAAAGGGCGCTCAATATGTCTTTCTTCAACATAAAAAGTGACGACAATCGATCAGTCTGACTTTCACAAGAGGCTCCCTAGGAGAGAACAGCGTACTGATAATAGTAAGGTCAGGAAGCCTGTTTAGTTGTTTTATATTCTGTAGCTCTCTGACTGTCCCAGTAGTTACAAGCCAGCATGTTTGACACATAGCTAAAATTCAGGATGAATGCAACACACAAAAAGAGGGCAAAACATGGTGGGACCAATAAGGAGAGATCATTTCTTATTATAAAGGCATTAACTGTTTTCAAGATGGGTGACTTGGAGTTTTGAGCTGAAGGGTTGGCTAGAAGAACACTTCAGTTTACAAAGAGAAGTGTACCCTGTAATGAACTGCAGCGGACTCTAAAATGAAATTGCTGGAAGCTACATAAGAAATAGAAAAAACCTAGAAACACAATGAAGAACATCCCGATTTACAGCATCCCTAAAGGCAGCTGAGAGTTGACCCCATTACTTTCATTGAGCAATTTGTTCCATCTCTCCTCACACATACCCCCTCACTAAGACTTCTAAAATAGAAAGATGCACAACATCCGTTAGTCTGTTCCACTATCTCAAAAGGGTCCCCAAACTTTGTTTACTAAGGTTTTAGAACTTTTTGTTTTACTATTTTTAGTATTTTTTAAAATTTTCTATTTTTTTCTTTGTTTTCCCTTGACCTAGATCATACAATAATATACTTAGAGGACATTTTTCTAAATGCAAGTTGCTAGAAATGACTTGGCAAAGATTAGTACAATTCACAGTGTCCTGCAGCAATAGAATTAACAAGGAGTTTTGTTTTTTTTTTTAAATAAGACATTAATTTTTTGATGATTTTGAAATATAAATGCTAAGAAGGAAATTTGAAGAAACAATTTTAGATAACATATCTAAAGTGTTACAAGCATTTTATGAAACACTAGCTATAAGATTAGTCAACAGCTTTGGTTTTTACCTTCAACAGATATTCTTTAAAACATTGTGTGCTTATGTATATCTTTATGTAGTCTTTATGTGAACACTCATAGGGGACTATTGTATAATGCTATCATTGGTAGCAACATTTGTGCTTTGTTTCTGAAGGCTTTTACTGTACTAGTAATTTTTTTCTTTGCTGAAACTAAAGTTTTCTTCCAGAAAAACTTTAGTTGGATCCTGATTTATAAGCAGATACAACAAATAGCATGAGAGTCCCAGAGAATATCATGTAATCTTCAGTTGTTCAATCTGATAATTAAATTGGGCAAAGAGTTCCAGTTATGTGAAAAGTATTTACCATGTTAATGAATCTGTGCCAAAACATTCCTAGAGGCTCAACTTCAGGCCACTCCCTGTGTTAATTGCTGGAGTCAGATGTGTAAGGTAGACACTTGCCACTGGATGGGTCAGGCTCCGGTGGGACCAGGTGCATTGCAGAAGGAATGCATTACTTTGCCCAACAGCTTATTAAGACTTTGAAAAGAAATGCTTTCATTATATTGTTTGACGTTTTATACATTTAAGCGTCCTGGCTAGCTTTGAAGATTTCAGAGTAAAAAGCTAAAATTTGGAGATTGGTATCTAATATTTGGAAACAACTATGTTTCTGTTTCTCTCTGTGATATTACTAAAAGCAATAAACCAAATATTTATTAAATAATTAGTTCACGGGAAATTATGCCTTTTTTTTTTTTTTTTTTTTTTTTTGAGACAGAGTCTTGCTCTTGGCTCACTGCAAGCTCCGCCTCCCGAGTTCACACCATTCTCCTGCCTCAGCCTCCTGAGTAGCTGAGACTACAGGCGCCCCTACTGCGCCCGGCTAATTTTTTGTATTTTAAGTAGAGACGGGGTTTCACCGTGGTCTCGATCTCCTGACCTTGTGATCCGCCCGCCTCGGCCTCCCAAAGTGCTGGGATTACAGGCGTAAGCTACCGCGCTCGGCCTTTTTTTTTTTTTTTTTTGAGCTGAAGTCTCACTCTGTTGCCTAGGCTGGAGTGCAGTGGAAACGATCTTGGCTCACTGCAACGTCTGCCTCCCAGGTTCAAGTGATCTCTCGCACAGCTACTCGAGTAACTGGGATTACCGGCATGTCCCACCACACCCAGCTAATTTTTGTGTTTTTGGTAGAGATGGGGTTTCACCATGTTGGCCAGGCTGTCTCGAATTCACGACCTCAGGCGATCTGCCCTTCTTGGCCTCCCAAAGTGCTGGGATTACAGGCATGAGCCACCGTGCCTGGCCTCAAACCTTGTATTATTAGATTAAACTGGGGACCTGCAAACGTTTTATACAAAAAACCAGATAGAAAATATGTTTGGCTTTGCAGGCCACGTAGTATCTCTTGCAACTACTAAGGTCTACCTTTGTTGCATAAAAGCAGTAATAGACAATATGTTAAAAAAAAAAATGAGTGTGGTTGTGTTCCAATAAACCTTGATTTACAGAAACAGGTGCTTGGAATGATTTGGCCTACGCCCCCCTCACACTTTTTTTTTTCCCCGTCAATCCTTGAATTAAGTAAAGAAAGTGACAGGTTTCCTGCTAGAAAGGGTTTGTTACAAGGATTATATGATTTAATATATATGAGATACTTAGAGCCATGTCTGCATGTAGTAAATGCTGTAAATGTGTTATTATAATACCTTTTAGAGAAATGTAGGAAAAAAACACATCTAGACCATTTATAGGAATTACATCTTGAATATATATTTCTTTAAAACCTAGATTAGTGACTACTACTATACCTAGATTTCAACTTATCAACCAACCAAATACACTGTGAAAGATTTGGTGGATGAAAACCTTCAGATGATTGAGTGTTTTGATTGCAAATTGCATATATAACGGTTTTCTCTAAGATATGAATGGATTCATTAATATATGCTTTTTTCAATTACCATTCATATATTCCTTGAACTTCTAACCATTTTCCCAAGCTTGGCTCATTCAACTGATATACATTGGTTTACTGTTTATAATCTTGCCTTATTTTTTTGCATATTATAAATATAATATAGCTGTTTCTGAGCAAGAAAGATAATTGAATACCAGTGTTCTGAAATACACTTGTTTCTCACAAAGACATGTTCATCACAACTCTACCACATACACTATACACATATATACTATTTTTTATTTTATCTGAGTTTTAGGAATATCCAAAACCTAAAATATTCCAGTTGGGGGACAATTATATTCTACTGGGATAAGAGAAAGATAGAAAAATGTGGCTTTAGTAGCCTAGAAAAGCAGTGATTTTGTTAAGCATATTCAAAATTTAGTAATGCACAGTCCTGACACTTAGGACTCTTTAGTGCATCTTTTTATTTGTAGTTAAAATTAAATAGAAAATATCATATTTAAATCTATGAATTCAAAATGATAATCTTTTAGTGCCTATACCATATCCAGGTTAAGTGCTTCTGCTCTCATGGAGCTGACATTTTATAAAATAACAATTATCAAGTAAGATAACAAATAAGTTTTTAAAACTTGGATATAGTTTTTGCTAGAGAAACACTCTCATAAAAACCAGAGCGACTAAGGGAAAGAGTTATGAAAAATAGAGTGAATAACTATTTTAGATAGGGTGGTCTTGAAAGATTGTTTAGAGAAGGAGGCATTTGAGCAGAGAAAGTTCTAAATGAAGTGAGAGAGCAAGTCATGCGAAGATATGGTAGTAGCGTGTTTGGACAGTGGGAACTACAGTGTGAAAGGCCCTGAGATGAGAAAAAAGCTGGGATATTTGTAGAAAAGGAGGAGGCTAGTGGTGGGTATGAAGGAGAGTGATCTGAAATAAAGTCAGTGATCATTTAGGGCCTCATGGGCTGCTTTTAGATCAGTGTAGCCTATGAGGCAGACATGAGATAGCTGTGGGTAGGGCAGTGCTATGAATGTCATTAAAGTTTTCCCAAGACCATTCTGGTCTGTCCAGTGGTAGTAGATATACCAGTAGAGAAGCTATCATAGCATTTCCCTGGGAAATGATGGTTGTTAAACTAAAGTGGCAGCAGTGACAATGGTGGGAAGAGGTGATTCCGGATACATGCCAAAGTAGAGCTAATAGGAATTGCTGTTGAGTTGAATATAGAGTGTTGGAAAAAGAGTTGAGTCAAGGATGTTTTTTATTGGTATCAGATAGATTCTGGTGTCGTTTACCAAGATGGGAAGGTTTATGTTGACAGGGAGTTGTTAAGAATCATGAGTTCAGGCCAGGTGCAGTGGCTCATGCCCGTAATCCCAGCACTTTGGGAGGCCCAGGCGGGCAGATCACCTGAGGTCAGGAGTTCGAGACCAGCCTGACCAATATGACGAAACCCCATCTCTACTAAAAATACAAAAATTAACTGGGTTGTGGTGGCATGCACCTATAATCTCAGCTACTCAGGAGGCTGAGGCAGGAGAATCACTTGAACCTGGGAGGCAGTGGTTGCAGTGAGCCGAGATCATGCCACTGTACTCCTGCCTGGGTGACAGAAGGAGACCCTGTCTCAAAAAAAAAAAAAAAAAAAAAAAAATTAAGGGTTCAGTTTTAACTATGTTAGATTTGTGAGACCTTCTCTATATTCAAACGGAGCTGTTGAGTAGGCAATTAAAACATTGAAATCTAGAGTTCATGGAAGAGATCTGAATTGCAGACATAAATTTGAGAGGACTCGGTATGTAAATAGTATTTAAAACCATGAGTCTGTATAGCTATCATCAAGATAGTGATTGTAGACAGAGAAGTCCGAATACTAAATCTTGAGGTATTTAAATTTTAGTTGTTTAGCAGAAGAGATGAACCTTCACAGAAGACCAAGGAGTGCAAAGCGAGTTAGAAGGAAAGCTAGGAGAGTGTCACAGCCCCCAAGCCAAGTGGAATATGCTTCAAGATGAAATGTGTGATCAATTGGCAAAAGCTGTAAAGAAATTGAGTAAGATGAGAACTGTCAAAATTGCTCATTGGATTTAGAAAGATGCAAGAAAATGTTGGCCTTGAAAAGAAGAGTTTCAGTAGAGAAATTAAAAACTACAGTTAATGAAAAATATAGGAGGTGAGGAAGTGGAAGCAAAGAGCATAAACAAATATTTTACTGAGTTTGCTATAAAAGGAGCACAGAAATGCTCTTGTAGCTGAGTAAAGACATGGGACTTAGGAAGGTTATTTTTTAAATGGGTGACATTATAATACGTTTGTATGCTAATAGGAATGTTTCAAACAGAGGGAGAAATTTATGATGCTGCAGAGAAAAGGAAATATTCAAATAGTAAATTCTGCTGTTAAAAAGAATGAATTAATGGCATTTGCAGCAACCTGGAAGGAACTGGAGACTATTATTCTAAGCAAAGTAATTCAGAATGGAAAACCAAACATTGTATGTTATCACGCGTAAGTGGGAGCTAAGCTATGAGGATGCAAAAGCATAAGAATGATACAGTGGACCTTGGGGACTCTGGAGGAAATGGTGTGAAGGAGGTAAAGGACAAAAGGCTACAAATTGGGTTCAGTGTATACTGCTCGGGTAGTGGGTGCACCAGAATCTCACAAATCACCACTAAAGAATTTACTCTAACAAAATGCCACTTGTTTCCCCCCAAAAAACTATGGAAATAATAAATAAATAAATTCTTTGAGTAGGCATGAAGAATGGAATCCATTGCACTAGTGGAGGGCTTGGACTCGGATAATGACAATAATGGCCATCATTTATTATGAGTCACTTACATATATTAACTCATTTAATTCTAAAAATAACCCTGTAAGCTATATTTTATCACCTCCATTTTCTATGGACAGAAAAATAAACATAGCAGGTTAAGCTAGTAATTGATAGAGGTGGTTTCCAAACTCAAGTTATCTCATTCCAGAGTACCACTCTAGAGAGTTATATGTTATACATTAGATTTACACATTGTAACTGGGAAAAAAGGCAGACTGCACAGATAAAGTTAGGGAATTTTTTACATTTCGTCATAACAAGATGATACAGTATAGTTCTTATTCATTCTATTTTTCACTAAAGTTAAGTGCAAGATTATCATCTGAGAATGAGAAGGAGGAATGGGCCACTGAGGGATGGGCAATTTGAGAGTTGAGGAAAGGTTGGACAATTTAGGGGGAGAGCAAAAGGTATGAAATATTTGTCAAGTACAGGAGTACAATGGCCATGGAAAATGACCTGTAAAATCTGCCAGTGCCAAGGTCTCTTGAAGATTTTTGTCATTATTTTAAAGTGAGATGCATCATCATGTGAGGCAGAGAGCTAATTTCTATCCATCTTTGCTTCAGGGAGTCACCACTGAAATATCAATGGTGGGATTGACAGGTAATCTAGAGGAATAAAGCGTGCCTTTTGTTTTCATATTTGTCTTCCTTTTATCTGGCATGGAGGTGTGATGGCTAGAACTTTGCTAGTCATAATTGACCGTGGAGATAAGTACCACACTCTAGGAGTGGTAGAATATTGAGCCACGTGGCAAAAGTTTGTTCTCTGATGACGTCATTGAAGTGCCACAGCAGTCCTGGACTTTTCGCCTGCAGACATCTCTAATGGGAGTCAGAAATAAATGTGTATCTTGTCTAAGCCTGTTTAGGAGTCTCTTCTTCTTATGGTCAGACTTAATCCTAACTTATTCCAGAATTTGTTCTCAGAAGGGGGTTGCTAAAGGGACAAAACCTAAAAATATGACTTTGTTTAAATGGAGGCAAACAGGTGGTTAGCAGCAAGACTGAGATGTTGCAGTTTCTCTCAACATAGGCCACTGTTCTGATGGACACATGGCATACAGGGAGAATTATTTTAAATATGCTTTGGATTTTTTCAGGTAAGTAAAATAGAGTAAAGCAGATTCCCCAGTTTCCTTTAGTAACAAATTTCAGTGTCTAGCAAACTTTACTTTCAGGGATTGCTTTCAGGTATGTCACTTAATATTTGTACTGCTTCATTTGATTTCCATTTTCTTATATACTAAACTCAAGAGACATATTTAGTTAAAATTTTTAATAAAATTTCATACTTGTCAGATATTTCAAATATTTTACTTTACTCCTGTCTATTATAGGAAGTCCAAAACTGGCTTATATTTACCTTCTTAAACTTTGATATGTTCTCACAATCTCTTTATTTTTCAAAAATTTACATCAGTTTATAACAGTATAACTACAAAAAAAGTATAGTCACCAAAGTAAACAATGACATACTCTTTCTCAAATCTTAGGGTCTATTTCCATGCTCTTGGCCCTTATTTCTTCTCTTGCCTTTTTCCCCTAAACTGAGAGCCAACATCATCATGGGCGTACCAAGTAGAGACAGATCAATTTGTGCTGGAATCCATTTAGTCATTTACCAGTTAGTTATGTACCTTTAGCTAGTCAGAATTTCTTTCTGATCCTCAGTTTTCATCCATAAAATGAATTGTGTTAAATAGTGAGTGAACTAATTTTGTATACTCACATTTAGTTTATACTTTTTTTCAAACCTTCCTTTCCTAGATTCAATCTACACCATGCACCACCTACATTAGTACCTATTGATATTTGCTAGGGTTTTACGTCTTTGCCCCTTCTCCATTTCTATAACCACTTCTCAAGCCTTCAACATGGTACTCCTTGCCAGGAATCGTTCTTTGCTACCTGTGTTCCTACCCATTCTCTAGTTTCTTCTAGAGGTTTCTTGCCCTTTAGCAGGTCTCTCTTCTTACTGCCTCCTTCATGCCACCCACTTGCACCATTTTCCATATATTATCTCTTGCATCAATTTTCCATTGCATATAATAATCTCTAGTTCACCAACCTGTATTTGTAACTCTCAATACCATATTTAGTCTTCATCATTGACTAGCTTCATCACAGTTGAGACATCACTTACATTAAGTTCCTCTTTGTATGTGTGTAATTTATCCTCTTATACCATTAAATTTCTTGTATTGATCATTGATTTTATTTTAGGCTTGTCTTAATTATCCATTTAGGATGTAAAATCTTCCTTGTCTTCATGATCCGCTGATGGTGTAAAACTTCCTTCGTTTAAAGAAAGATAAAACTCTCTGCTGTTCCCTGTCCCATGCTTTGCAGTAATATCATTATGAGGAGAATTTATTAATTTATGCATGCTGCATTTAATATGTAAAAGCCTTTAAATAAATGAAGATTGGTACTACAGTGTCCTCAATCTTTGCTTTCTTAAACTCCAATAGTCTTAGTTACTTTAAAACATTTTGCCTAGCGTTATTTTTGTGTGTATGTTTCCTCTAAATTCAAGCTTGTATATTCTCCTTTAGTTGAGATCCAGAATCAGCCTCACTGCCATCATATAATCAGATTCATGCAGAGTGGATTGGGGAGTTTAATTCCCAGCATCTCTTCTTACGTTTGCTTCCATTTAAAAATTTTAGTATTAATTATTTCTAAAATTCAACTGAAGGTCCTCATTTATTATAATTTATATCATTATAGAATTATTAGTGGGTTGTTATTTATTTGCTATACATTATAGTCAAGCCTGTAGCTGAATAAAGTATACCTTGATATATTGGAATACTTATATAAACTGCATAGGCACTAAGGGGCTAAAAGAAAGTAAGTAAAGTGGGATATGATAATAAATGAAAACTTACTGGAGTAGAAAATGAAAAAAATGTTTAGGTTATATTGTATTCCTTTTAATTAAGATGAAATTCATATAAAATAAACTTCATCACTTTAAAGTTAACACCAATGGCATTCAGTGTAGATTTTATTTTACTTTATTTTTGACAACTTTTTTGAGGTGTAATTTACATACCATACAATTCACCCTCTTAAACTTTAAAATTTAATAGCTTTTCATATAGTTACAACATTGTGCAACCATCACCACAGCCAATTTTAGAATATTGTATTTAACCCCCCCAGAAACCCATACCTGTTAGCAGTCATTCCTTATTTTCCTGTATTCACTATCCCTAGGCAACCATTAACCCACTTTTTGTCTCCATAGATTTGCCTACTCTGGACATTTCATATGAATGAAATCATATATGGCCTTTTGTATCTGGTTTCTTTCACTTAGCATAATGTTTTCAAGATTTATCCATGCTATAGCGTGTATCGCTACTTTGTTCCTTTTTATTGCTGAATAATATTCCATATTATGGGTATAACATGTTTTATTATCCATGTTATGCCATATTATGGATATACATTCATCAGTTGATGTTCATTTCTGTTGCTTCCATCTTTTGGTTGTTGTGAGTAGTACTGCTATAAACATTTGTATGCGAGTTTTAATTTTAACACCTGTTGTCAGTTTTTCTGGGTATATACCTAGAGTTGTAGTTGTTGGATTATTTTTAATATGTAAACATATTCTATGTTTAATATTTTGAGGATCTGTCAAACAGATCCTTTCCTGATTTCTAAATTGGAGTATTTATTTTTTTAACTGTAGGCATTACATTCCTTATATATTTGACCACTAGTTTATTGTACCATACCAGGTATTTTTTGATTTCTTTTGTGCTTTGGTTTCGTCACTAAATAACAACTTCCTTGAACTTTTAACTAAAATTACATCATTTATAGAATAGAAATATGAAAAGAGTTGTATGATTCTTAGACATGAACACTTCCATAATTAAAGATATTGTTACCCCCATGGTAACACATTGAAAGAAAAGGAAAATTAGATTCCTAACATTCTATTAAATTTATTTTCTTTATATATCTCTTCCATGATGCTGCAAAACACTTGGGCGCGATTTAAATGCCCTTGTCTGCTTACTAGTGGGATGCATCTGAGAATTCAACTGTGCTATGTTTTGCTTGATCACCTATGTGTTCTACTAACCCCTCTGTTAACTAAATACTTTTTTGATGTAGTCAATGTTACTTAATTCCAAGGGGAATCTGGGGAAAATATTGTAATTTACTAAGTGAAGTAGAAATAACCACAGTAGGTAATATCCATTATTTGTATGGGAATTGTACTCAAGTTAGTCCAATATGGAGTGATGGTTTTAAACCTTTTAGTTAGGAATTAAGTAAACAAATATTTGTGAAGCACCCACCGACTAAGTCATACAAGTCACTGAACTAAGGAGAGAAAGTGAAAATATTAATTTGTGGCTTAATTATTAGTAGCATATTTAAAAATGTAAAGGTTTATTATGGTGTTAGTTGGAGTTTATCATTTATTACATATACATGTATGAAAGGAAAGAATTATAGCACTAAGCTGGTAAGAGAAAAACAGCTTGATTCTGTTCAGAGTGAATAGAAGGAACATAACTGTAAAAGGAATATAAACAATAATTCTGAGTGGGAGAGAAATAATTATTTTTAAAGTAATTCAGGGACATGGCTTAATGCAATGAGATAACATAGACCGGCTAACCTAATTCCAGGTAACAAAGTACATCTGGTTATATTGTATCTTTTACAGTTTCATAGTTTGCTATTTTATAGTAGGAACAGGATAAGCTTTAACGACCTTGTTTTCCTTTATTCTTCCTTTTTTGACCCTGTTAAATTTAGGAAAGCACACACTTGGCTCATAAGAGCTTGTCCAGATAGAACAGTGTGTTTCCAAATGCAGCAGCAACCCACCTTCATCAGAATCTCATAAGAGGGATGTGATTGCAAAAATATAATTTTTCTTAGCCCTACATCATGACTCTTAGATCAGAACCTCTAAGTGTTCTGAGCTGAGTTATGATGTAGGGCTAAGGTAGGGCCCAGGAATGTACATTTTATCAGTAACCTCAGGTGATTAGGGTAGGGTCCAGGAATGTACATATTATCAGCACTTCCAGGTGATTCTCATATATGCTAAAGTTTGAGAATCACTACACTGTACTGTATACCCTGCTGTAGTGACTACGATTGAGCAGAATGGTTAAAAGCATGGGCTTTGGTGTTAGGCTCATTTGAATTTAAGTTCTGATTCTGTTACCTCATTGAGATCAAACCTTGGACAAGCCTCTTAAATTCTTTCAGCCTCCACTGTATTCAGCTATAAAGTTTAAGATAAAAGGTGATTGTAATCTCTATTTGCCTAAAGAGTACAGACTATATTTTTAAACATAACATTGCCTTATTATTATTATTATTGTTGTTATTATTATTATCTGAGATAAGATCTTGCTCTGCCACCCAGCCTGGAGTGTAGTGACATGATCATAGCTCACTGCAGCCTCGACCTTTTGGACTCAAGCAATCCTCCTGTCTCAGCCTCCTGATTAGTTGGGAATACAGGGGGCAACCACTATCATGCCTGGCTATTAATAAAAAAAATTTTTTTTGGTAATAACAGAATGTCCCTATGTTGCCCAGCCTGGTCTCAAACTCCTGGGATCAAGCATCCTACCACCTTGGCTTCCCAAAGTGCTGGGATTACAGGCATGATTCACTGTACCTGGCTGCTGCCCAATTATTAAAAGAATTTTCCTTAATTCTTAAAAGTATCCCACTTTAGAGGATAAATTATATGATCTAGCATAGCTATGTAATCATTTATTGTGATGATTATATGACATCACTTATTTGATTTGATACAATTGGCACATAATACATATTTTTAAAATGTCTTTATAAATAATGCTATTTTTAAAAATCAGGCCAACTCTGGGCCCACTGCCTAGGAGTTAGCCCTTCTCCTTAAGGAGCAGTAAAAACAAACAAGCAAACATATATATATATATATACACACATATATATTAAACAGAGTACTCAGGATGGTCTACTACTTTAATTGCTTTTACAAATTGATTTCCATAGAAAACAGGTCACTGATTATTTATTGTTGGCTAGTTTTGTCCTCCATGAGTACAGGTCTTTAAGTCATTTTGTCTTCATTGTTTTTACTAGCTTGGCCATGCCAGTTGGCATAGTCTTATGCTAAAAGACATTTTGTAGTAGAGACTTTGGGAAAAAGTCGTTCAAGAGAAGGATAATAAAAGTTTGTACAGTAGAACTATAGTATTACACAAATACAGTCTATAAGCCCCATTATCTACAAAAGATAAATATGACATTTTCCTTCTCTTATTAGCTTCATGATGAAAAACCTTGCTATTCTGCCTTCAATTTGCTTTTCACTTCAAAGTAAGTATGTTGCAGCAAGGGGAGAGAGGTATTTAGGAGTTTTTCTTGTATATAGATGGGAATCCTAGACTCTCTGCTCAGACTGCTCTGCGCCTGTATCTCCTAAGTGGTGCCATAAGGATGAGAGTTAATGTACATAGAGTTCTCAGCAGCACATCTTTGTTCTCTATTACTGTTTTCTAATATCATTATTAAGAAGAATATTGGAGGTAGTGTTAAAATTCTGTGAGCAGCAGATTTTAGGGTAATATGGGACTTATTTGGCTCATTGGCTTCTTTCAGGCACCTCGTTCAGATTTTTTGCTTCTCCTGTCATTCATACATACATACATACATACATATATATATATATATACACATATATATATATATATATATATCTTCTTTCTGAGATGGATGGGGGAAAAAGAAAGAATATAGTTTAAGGAGAATGAGGAAATCACAATATCTGAACATTTGAGGGAGAATAACTCAATAATCAAGGGCCAAGTGACACAGCAGATATACTGCGTTTTGCAGTGCCTGACTGTCAACACATAACAATAAGTGGTTGAGATTTTCATACTCAAGGCCTTATTCATTGCTTTTTAGAAAGTGTTTTTGTTCCACTTCCAATGAAGGCCTCATTCTCAGTGAAATGTGGAAAATGTTGTAGTCAACATGAAAATACATACATTCATAGTAGCATAGCATTAAGCCTGAAGTATCCACCATCATTTTTATTAACATACTACTGGTATTTAAAATATAGAAAATAAATATAAACTTGTACAGGTATTGTCTGCATACATTACAACCTTCATGGCTATAATATGTCCCAAATATATGTTTCAGATATGTGCACATGATGATAAATGGAAGAAACATTCAAGCATCAGTTATCTAGGAGACAATGATACACACTAGGTTATCTTGAGTTAATTATTTCATGCCAAACTTAAGTGACTATGTGAGAACCATATGTTTGGTGTGTAATTCACACTTTCAATAATGTTTGTATCAACTGAAATATTTTTCAATGAACCAGCATCCTTATAATGAACATGGTGTTATTATAAGGAAGCTGGCAGTACAAGTGGTACTTTGTGTTTTCTCATTTCATGCTTTCATTTAGATTTAAGATGTTCTTGGTTTCATTTCCAAGTTGGCATGAATTAGCAGTAAATAGGAATCTGCTGGCTTGTGTTACATTTGCTTTTCTGATACCTCTAAAGAAAGAATGGGAAGAATTCAGAATAGTAATCAGTTTTAATTGAGGTTATCCAGATAGAAGTCTTTCTTCTCTCTAAATATCAAGCCAAATTTCTTGGTATATAATCAGAAGGAACCATGTTGATTTCTCTACTTATTGATGGGTGTAAGCTTTGATTAAGGTGTCACAGGGAAAAAAGATGGTAATATTCTCATAGATTAATGATTGTGGATTTTCAGCAGTTAAGAATTTTATTCAACCTAGAAAACAACTTCTAAGAATCATTAATAGTGAAATTCGTAGAAGTAGGGTTGATTAAAATTATGAATAATTTATAAAATGTAATATATGGATAGAAAGAGCACATTGACTTTAACTCATGATTAGGCATACATGATTAATCCCATTTTCTTCCTTTAGCATTGACTTTTAGATTACGGAAGGAGAATGCCTCTAGAGAGTTAAAGAATAGGTACAACACAAAAGTAAAAATGAATGTTCTAAAAGTAGATATATGTTGTGCTTCTGATAACTTTGCATCTTGTAATGGATTTCCATCAACCTGCCCTCTGTATCAGTCAGAATAGTCTAGGTTACGTTGTAGTAATGAACAGCCCCAAATATGAATGGGCTAAAACTGTAAAAAAAAAAAAAAAAAAAAAAAAAAAAGATATGTTTGCGTTTAGCTCTTGCTGCATGTCTATTTCATGATGGAGTTGGTGGCTGATATGGTTTGGATATTTGTCTGCTCCAAATCTTATATTCAAATGGGATCTCCAATATCGGAGGTGGGGCTTAGTGGGATGGGAGGTCTTTGGATTATGGGGGTGGATTTCTTATGGGTGGCTTGGTGGCATCCTCATGGTAATGAGTAAATTCTCATTCTATTATTTTCCTGAGAAACTCATATTTAAAACAAGAGAAATGTAGGTATCTCTAAAGACTATAGTAACCCAATTTTATTGATGATCAGAGGCCAAAAAAAGCCTTGTAGCCTTACATGTTGCTTAATCCTGACCATATAACAAAATCATTTGGCAAGAGTTTGAAATATGTGAATTCTTGGCTCCTATTTTCAATGTTTCTAATTTAGGAGGTTTAGGGTGAGACCCAAGCATCTATATTTATTCCCTTAAGAAGCGGGTGTTAAAAAGAGCCTGGCACCTCTCTCTTTCTTCTTCTCTTGCTATGTAATGTCTGCTCCCCTTTGCCATCTACCATGAATAGAAGCTCCCTGAAGCCCTCATCAGAAGAAGATGCTGGCTCCATGCTTCTTGTACAGCCTGCAGAACTATGAGCCAAATAAATCTGTGTTCTTTGCCTCTGGTATTCCTTTATAGGGACACAAAATGGACTAAGACGGAACGTGGGCCGTGTTGCATGCTATCCCAGACTCAGACCTGAGGAAGACTCTACCAAGTGGAATGCTCCTGGTCACTGTGGCAGGAGGAAGGGGAGTGCTAGAAAATCTTGCAATTTAATTAAATGCTATCGTCCAGAAGTGATGTACAACATTTCTGTCCACAACTCTTTGGCCAGAATTATTCTCATGATCCTGCCAAGGGCAAGGTGGCAAAGAATTACCATTCTTTCATGTGGCTGGGAGGGAAAAAAGAACCAGATTGAGAAGAGCATTAGATATCTCTGTCACATCAGAGGAACAAATTAGCCATCAGAGCAAAGGTTCAGGCATACCACCTTGGCAAACAAAGCATGATTAACCCTCGAGCTGCTGATTCTGCGCTCATCCTAACTTGATTCCCTCCACTGGCCCCAAGCTGGCAGCTGTAGCTTTGCAAACATGGATGATGCTTCTCTTGTTAGAACTGAATTTAGAATTGGCAGCAACAGAAACGTGCAAGCTGCAGTTCATTTGTGTTTCCATGCTTAATTTAAATCTTATTGAATGAAATGCACCCTCATTTTATTCTTGATGAAAAAAAAAAAAAACTAACAACATAAAAGCCAGTCCAACTATTAAATCAAGATTTTCTACAAGATTTGTATTATTCTGTCTGTCCTTTCACAAGAATAAAACTGATTTTATTTTTCAGTTGTGATTCATTTTTGATACTTGAAGGAGTGAGGAATACAGACCAGCTATGAACTATGTTTATTTTCCTGAGAAACTCATATTTAAGGCAAGAGAAATGCAGGTATCTGTAAAGACTATAATAATCCAATTTTATTGATTATCAGAGGCAAAGAAGGCTTTATAGCCTTAGATGTTGCTTAATCCTCACCATGTAACAAAATCACTTGGCAAAAGTTTGAAATACATAAATTCCTGACCTCTGCTTTCAACATTTCTAATTTAGGAGGTTTAGGGTGAGGCCCAAGCATCTATATTTATATTTAAATCTCACCAGGTGATTCTGATGGGCAGCCAGAAGTGAGATCTGTCCTGAAATGTTATGTAAAAGAAAGTTATTTTTGAACTTGTTTTCTAAATCAAATAACTATCCAAACCTAATTTTCCAACTTCAAGAGTAAGGCCATCTATTTAGCAGAACAGAATCCATGCTTACAATGTTTCTGGTTCACTTCTTATATGAAAAACAGTGAAGATATTAAATAATTCATAGATTGTTTTAGAATCCTGTCAGTCTTTGTGTGTTTCATATTCTTGTTTATAAGTCAGTGAGTAGGGAATACATCGATTTTGAGAATGCTACTCTGTCATATTTAATACATACCCATCCCATTATCATAGTTATTCTAATATATGATTCACCAAAATAATGGACAAAATGATGTAACTAGGAATTGATTTGCCTGCTCTAATACCTTTCTTTAAAACACTGTAATAAAACAGGAAATGTTTTTTTAATCATATATTTTGAGTCAGGAGACTAGAGTTAAAATGAATCCTAGAGATGGAGGATAGTAATCTCCAATTGTGAAGCCAGTAATTACAGGAATCCATGTAGTAATAAACTTATTGTTTCCATCTTCAAAGTACCGCATCCTGTTTAAAGCTTCTAGTTGCAAGCATGTCATTTTGAAAGTAAATTAGACTAAACATCATTTTGATGTCCACAGTTCAATAAAGTAGATAAAACGCACATTCTATGAAAGATTGTCAAATAAATATTATGCTTATTCATCTCTCTGTTTGCTTTAAAATATACTTTAATTTAATAGAAATAAATAGTAATTAAGCCACATAATACAGATATTGTCAAGCATAAACAATCCAGACATAGATAAGGAGAGGCTCTATTCAGAAGGATTATTGTAAGAGCTGGGAGAGGGATTATTGCAGTAGGAAGAATGCTCTAGCTATGAGATTTGTGTTTTCAAAGTCAGGTAAAAATCTTTTCTTTGCCTGACCCTCACCGGAGCACTGCATATGCTTACTTTATCTCCACCCTAAGTGGTATGAATTGTTATCCATTTTTAGGTGTCAAAATTGAGACACAGAGAAGCCAAATATGTCACTGAGATTTTGGTTTATAGCGGATAGTGAGCAAAGTGAGGAAGAACTAGGTGTAGGGAAGTGGTATGAAAGAGTGGCATGATGACATGATCGTATAGTTGATTAGGGAATGCTTTTCGCTAACATAAGTCAATGGTCCAGGAGGCCTCTTAAGGAGAGGTTGTATGCTGGCTCAGGCTGTGTGCATGTGTCAAAGTTCAGAGACCTGAAGGAAAGAGAGAAGCTTTAGTTAAATTTGGTGAAGCCAAACTGGTAGGTATTTTATCCAGATTAGTCAGAGGATACAATTAGTTCATCTAATCATTTATGGGATAAAGATTGGGAATTTGGAGGGTCCGTGTCTGGCCTTGTCTAAGTAAACAAGAGGGGCATCTGTTAGTTTTATCTAAGCCATACAGGAAAGGCAGGAAGCCTCCAGAAGTAAAAGAGTGGGAAGACATCTTTAACCATCATTGTTTTTCAGGATTGGAGGACTCTGGTAAAGTTCATCATGGGCAATATAGAAAAATAGGGTCTAGCTAAGTCACATCCAATAATAGGTATCATTTAGTGATCGCCTGGCCCTCAGTTGAGCACTGCACGTGATCACTTTATCTCAACCCTATGTGGTATGAATTATTATCCAGTCTTAGGTGTTGAAATTGAGACTTGGAAAGGCCAAATATGTCACCAAAATTTAGTGGTTAATCTAGAATTCAAACTTGAATGTCCCTAGTAAAAAAAAAAAAAAAATCAAACTCATAGTCATTTACACTATGACATCAAACTGAAGTAGAAGGTGCAATAGTTTATCATTAACATTTTTAATTATTAAAAGCTAATGAATTTTTTATGGTTCTTTTATTTTTCTTTTGCATTTTCATAGATGATTTCCATTCAGACAGTTTAACAATTAACCATGAAATCTAAAAATCAGAAATGATCAGTGCCTTGAGTTATACAATGAGACCCCATATTGCTTAACAGTTCTAACAATGAGAATCTATTGAATTAAAAATTAAGAGAAATATAAAATATTCTTCAAAGCTACTGAGTTATGCTTAGGATACTGGTCTTTGTAAAGGAAGTGGAATGCAAAATGAGTCATGTTTTATTCAAGGATTTAAAGTCCAGTGGGAAAGCTATGACAATACCTAATATATAAATAATTATAATAATAAACGACATTGTCAAAAGAGAGGTATAAATAAGAAAGGAAGGTAAATAAAGATTAATTTACATTTGGTCAGGAGTAGTTTTAAGAAACTGAAAAATCATATATGAAAACTATGAAAATATTGGTAGTTTTATTAATATGGAATAGATGATTGCTAAGTCAGCTTAACTAGATTTAGTAATTCTGTGAATGCATGATATATGTCAAATATAGTACAGTCTTTCAGAGAAAAAAGTCATCTTTCAAAATGTGAAAATGTTTTCCTATTATTCCCAAATTTCAGTCATTTCAGTGAGAAGTTTTAGTAGGTTGTGGAATACATATTCAAGAAAAATGCACTCAACTTTTAATATTACTCTTGGATTTAACATTGAGACAGAGAAAAATACTCTATACAATTTCAAACAGATACGTATTTTGTGTTCTGAAATATGGAGATTGAATGAGAGACAGGAATGAACAGGACCCTAAGGCCGAAATCTTTACAAAAGCATAACTGTGGAGGATTTCACCTCCCAAGTGAACTTCTCTGATTCTCTTGCTTTTAAACATTATGGCAGGCTCTGTTCTTTTTCTTTGGACCATGCTGCGAGATCATGCTGAGAAGTTCTCTCTGCAGTCTGCTAACGGACATTTACAGTGAAAATTAAAATTATTCAATTCATAGATGAATGAGCATATTATATCCAGAACCTACAGATTGTATTTTTGTCAATGTATGATTTTAAACTGTTTGAATTTAAAAAGCAATGGAAATTAAAATGTGACTAGGACTTTAAGCTAAATTGTTTTAAAGAAGAGTAATCTGTGATATTAGGACATCTAGAGTTGAACCATAGAGTTTAGAATTGCAAGAGGACTTAAAGGTCATGGAATCCAACCTCCCACACAGTGCAGGAATTCCCTTGTGAGAAATTCTTAGTAACTAGTCAGCTAAGCTCTGTTTGAATATCCTTAGTGTTGGGAATCTCACTACAGGGGCAGACATGCCACTTTTGAATAGCTCTAATTGTTAAGAATTTTCTTAACTGAGAAATAACTACCTAGCAAAAGAGGATTACTTCATTTGCATCAGTACTTTGAAAGTTTAAAACCAAAGAAATGGAAAATATTAAATAATTTCTAAATTGAATACCAGCTCTAAGGGCCAGAATAAGCCTCAATCATTATTTGGTAACTTTTAATACTGTTTCCCTCATGACTCATAATTTCATAAGTTTTTGCTATTTTATTTTGTTTAATAATACAGGGGAAAATATGTGTTTCAGTGGAAGAGCATGCATTCTCACATATAGCACAGGCTTGTGGATTATTAGATTCTAGTCTTTCTTTGCCTTTCAGCTATTCTATAACTCTCTAAATTTTGTCTAATTTCACGAAATTTCCAATGACTTCTCTCCTAACTGTGGGTAAGCTAGCTTTGCCTCCATTTGAAATTCAATTCCCTTACTCCCAGAAATTTGTGCTTTTTAATTTTCCTTTGAACTCTAGTTATAACATCTATCTGATTTTCTTATCGAATGAATAAAAATATTTTTAATACATGCTCATTTTCATTTTTATATCTGTATTAGTCATTGTTTTACCTTTTCTGAAAATTATCTTTTAATATTTGTGGAGGTATTCCCACCAAGATGCCCAATGATTTGCTTACTAGAGCCAGATATACTTTCTCATCAGAGAAGGGCACCTACTTAGCAGTTTAAACCTAGGCTTCTACCTAGGATTTCTGACTAAATAATTTTGTTGACTGTCTTTCTTATTTTTATTTTCCACTCTACTAATTTTGTGTTTTGCTTTCGGTTTGTTTTCAGCTAGTAAGTTATTTCTGATTGCTGGCAGGAAAGGTTGGGAATTTAGTTTTATGGTCTTACCATTTGGTGAAGTTATTGCACATCACTGGCAAGAGTAGTTGAAAATTTGGCTTCAATGTCTTATCATTTGATGAGTTCTATAGATGCAGTAATGGTTTAAAGAGTTATTTTCTCTGTTGGGTGTAAGACGACAGAGAATCTTGGTTGGTAGGGTTTTCTATTTATCTTATTTGTCTAGTTTGAGCTGAAGTCAGTGATGAATTTCATGCCCACCAGAAAGCAGATATCTAGACTAATGAGTTTTTATTTCTGTGTTCATGCTGAAATTTTACACTGGAATTTTAAAATTTTAAAATTAAAGATAACTGTTTTAAAGATGCTCAGTGAGCTAAGAGAGAAAACAGACAATTAAACAAAATCAGGAAAAAATGAACAAAATGAAAATATCACTGAAGACGTAGAAACTATAAAAAAAGAACAAAAATTTTGGATTTGAAGGATATAATAGCTGAATTCAAAAAAGTCACTGGAGGGGTTTACCAGCAGACTTGACTAAGTGGAAGAAAGAGTCAATGAACTTCAAGACTTGTTATTCAAAATTATCAGGTCAGAGGGGCAAAAAGTAAAAAGATTGAACATATACGAAGAGAGACTAAGGGACTTATGGGACATCAGGTGGGCCAATATATGCATTATGGATGTGCCAGAAGGAGAAGAGAGAGATGGAGGGACAGAGAGCTCAATTAAGAAAAAATGGCTAAAACATCCCAAAATGGAGGAAAGAAATACAAATATAAATTCAAGAAATTCAGTGAACTCTAGGAGAAACCCCAAAATATCCACACAGAGACACACTATAATTATATTTTAGAAAGTCAGGTACAAAGAGAGAATCTTAAAAATTAATATATATTTATATATCTTGAAAGAAGTCATACTATACCTTTAAAAAATCAAAAGAAAAATGACTCATCGTGTACAAGGTAGCTTTGACAAGTTATCAGTGGATTTCTTAGCAGAAACCTTGGCCGGGCGCGGTGGCT
>NW_012098388.1:844760-861903 GCF_000951045.1 Mandrillus leucophaeus | reverse complement strand
AAAAAATTAGCCGGGCATGGTGGTGGGAACCTGTAGTTCCAGCTGCTCGGGAGGCTGAGGCAGGAGAAATGTCATGAACCCCTGAGGCAGAGCTTGCAGTGAGCCAAGACTTCGCCACTGCACTCCAGCCTGGGCGACAGAGTGAGACTGCATCTCAAAAGAAAATAAAAAGGAGAAAAAAAAAAAGCCCTTTTTCCGGCTGGAACCATGGAGGGTGTAGAAGAGAAGAAGAAGAAGGTTCCTGCTGTACCAGAAACCGTTAAGAAAAAGCGAAGGAATTTCGCAGAGCTGAAGATCAAGCGCCTGAGAAAGAAGTTTGCCCAAAAGATGCTTCGAAAGGCAAGGAGGAAGCTTATCCATGAAAAAGCGAAGCACTGTCACAAGGAATATAGGCAGATGTAAAGAACTGAAATTCGAATGGCAAGGATGGCAAGAAAAGCTGGCAACTTCTATGTACCTGCTGAACCCAAATTGGCGTTTGTCATCAGGATTAGAGGTATCAATGGCGTGAGCCCAAAGGTCTGAAAGGTGTTGCAGCTTCTTCGCTTTCGTCAAATCTTCATTGGAACCTTTGTGAAACTCAACAAGGCTTCGATTAACATGATGAGGATTGTAGAGTCATATGTTGCATGGGGGTACCCCAATCTGAAGTCAGTAAATGAGCTAATCTATAAGCGTGATTATGGCAAAATCAATAAGAAGCGAATTGGTTTGACAGATAACGCTTTGATTGCTCGATCTCTTGGCATCATCTGCAGGGAGGATCTGATTCATGAGATCTATACTGTTGCAAAACGCTTCAAGGAGACAAATAACTTCCTGTGGCCCTTCAAATTATCTTCTCCACGAGGTGGAATGAAGAAAAAGACCACCCATTTTGTAGAAGGTGGAGATGCTGGCAACAGGGAGGACCAGATCAACAGGATTATTAGAAGAATGAACTAAGGTGTCTACCATGATTATTTTTCTAAGCTGGTCAGTTAATAAATAGTACCTGCTCTCAAATTGGGGGGGAAAATAAAAGAAACCTTGCAGACCGGAAGGGAGTGGGATGATATATTCAACATACTGAACAAAAAAGAACAGTCTAACGAGAATACTATATCTGGAAAAACTGTCCTTCAAAAATGAAGGAGAGGCCAAGCATGGTGGCTAACGCCTTTAATCCCAGCACTTTGGGAGGCTGAGGTGAGCAGATCACTTGAGGTCAGGAGTTTGAGACCAACCTGACCAACATGGTGAAACCGCATCTCTACTAAAAATACAAAAATTAGCTGGGTGTGGTGGTGCATGCCTGTAATCCCAGCTACTAGGGAGGTTGAGGCTGGAGAATTGCTTTAACCTGGGAGGTGGAGGTTGTGGTGAGTCAAGATCGTGCTATTGCACTCCAGCCTGGGTGACAAGAGCAAAACTCCGCCCCCATGCCCCCAAAAAAGGAGAAATTAAGACTTTCCCAGGTAAACAAAAGCTGCAGGAATTCATCACCAGTAGACCTGCCCTACATGAAATGCTAAAGAATATCATGTAAGTTGAAAGGATGCTAGACAACAACATGAAACCATATAAAAATATTAAAATTTTTGATAAAAGTGAATATATAGACGAATATAGAATCATGCAGTATTGTAATGTTAATATGTAAATCACTTTTAATTCTGGTATATAATTTAAAATACAAAACCATTTTAAAAACCTATAGATCCGTAATAATAGATACATGATATAAAAAGATGTCATTTGCAACATCAGTAACATAAAATGTGTGTATGGGAGAGATATAAAGGAGTAGAGATCTTTTATGTGATTGAAGTTATCAGTTTAAAATAGACTCCTATAACTTTATTTAATCCCCATAATAACCACAAAAAAAATACCTATAGAAAATAATCCTATGAATCCTATTACAACATGTGCCAGTTTCCTCAGTGAATAAGAAGAAATAAAATTTTTGGCGTGTATTCATATCTTTTAATAAAACCCTATGCAAACCTCTCTTTCTTTTTGTATAAATGAAGTAGTATTGGATAAATATTTATAATAAAAATACTGGCTTTTGTCAATCTTGTTAAAGTTGAATATTGATAATTTAGTGTGATCTAATATAGCTCTATCCAATACAAATTTTTGTGATGTTGAAACTTTTCTGTATCTATATTGTCCTATACGGTAATCACTAGCTATGTGGAGCTATAAAGCATTTGAAATATGGCCATTGCTACTGAGAAATATAATTGATTTAGTTTAACTTAAATTTAAATAATCACATGTGAACACATATTGCACAGATCTATGGAGTGAGGCTTGTAAATATTGCCAGTGGCAAGGAAGTAACAAGCCTAACTATAAATAATTTTTGCTATGTTTCTCTAGTAGAAACTTTCAAACCAACTTACATTCTTTTTGCCTGCTTATACGTGAGTTAAGTAAATAAAAATGAAGGTTTTTAGAAAAAATCCTTTAAAAATAATGACTTTGTGTATTTTAGCATACAAAATTTAAAATCTTATACCAACACTTGTAATCATATAAAATAAAATGTAACAGACATCTTTCATTATTTGTAACTAATGTGTGTATTTAATTCAATTTAATCTGATACCATTCCTTGGAAACTAAATGCTTTTCAAATGATAATTCTTAGAATTTTTACATATCTTAGAAGTGTTTCTTTTGTTCTTTGTTTTTTGTTTGTTTGTTTATAAAATAAGGATATGTTACACTTTTCTGCTAGTGATCTAAATGATGCGAGATATGTAATCTTGGGAGAAACTAGATTTGGAATTTTGGTGGTAAACTAGTAACATGAACATGTAAGTAATTAAATGACAGTCAGAAATTGTTATCTAGAAGTAGATGTATTGGTCATCTCAGAAAATAACCATACACAAAATACAGAGATATATAAAAATGCCTGGGATCAACTAATTTTTTTTTTTTTTTTGGAGACAGAGTCTCGCCCTGTCGCCCAGGTTGGAGTGCAGTGGCACAATCTTGGCTCACTGCAAGCTCCGCCTCTCAGGTTCACACCATTCTCCTGCCTCAGCCTCCCGAGTAGCTGGGACTACAGGTGCCTGCCACCACGTCCGGCTAATTTATTTTTGTATTTTGAGTAGAGAAGGGGTTTCACCGTGTTAGCCAGGATGGTCTCGATCTCCTGACCTCATGATCCGCCCGTCTCAGCCTCCCAAAGTGCTGGGATTACAGGCATGAGCCACCATGCCCAGCTAACTAAAATTTTTTATGAAGCTATTTTTGATTATCCTACAAATAGGAATTTGATGAATACTAAGGTATAGAACTTTGGAAACGTTATACTTCGAAAGGTGTTGAATTACGGCTTCTGGGAAATTATACCAAAATAGTCTGCTGTTGAAGTGAAGCAAAGTTTATTGCTTATTGTGATAATGGGGACTATTAGCCTTGACAGAATCTCATTCTAGAGAAGGAAGGACGTAGACTGTCTGTCATCTTCCTCTCTTTCACAAACAGTGCCAGGAATAATATCACAGAATCCTAGAGTATCTATATTGGAAAATATATTTGAGATTATTTTGGCCAATCTCCTTTTATAAACAAGCTTTTGAATTCTGAGATTGATTACTAAATTAACATGCATTGTTTCATCTAGTTTTTTTGTGACTGATTAGAGAACATACCTTATTATTTTATCATTCAAACTTGAACTTAAAGGCAGAGAAAGGATGCAAAATAAAATATTTATAGATTATTTGGCAAAGTATAAGTATCTCACATCTGTAAAATTTTAATAAAATTCTACAAAGTTTTTGTGTAACGCTTGCCTAATGTGATTTATCTGTCAATTGATATATAGATTCCATTAAAAATTCATTTTTAAAAAGGTGAAATTATGACTGTCATAAATGTAAAATAAAACGATTAAAAATTTTATTTAGCTCAACAGTTAATGAGGAAACCAGTAAGATGTTACAACTGGTAAAAAGAGAATTTTAAAAAACACAAAACACACAGATACAGTCAGTTAGGAATTGTAAAATGAATGTACAAATAGATGCAAAAAAAAAAAATGCTTCGTATCCACAAGACAGTAATCAGTTGCATCTCCAGGACACACAATTAATTTATATATCTATGGACAATAATCATTATAATTATTATAATCAGTTTTCTACAATTTACAGAGAGGTAAAATAACTCAAGTCAGTGAAAGGCGGACATATCAGAAAGTTGCTGTAGCGAGCACATCCAGTTAACTTTCTGCCTATTTCAAGGACTTTCACAATTTTTTTCTTATAACCCCAATGAAGATGAGAAATGGTTTTCACTTTACCCTACTCCCCATCACGTCATATTAGTGTTGCCTTTTTGACTCATTAGTGTTATTTGCTTGATTCCTGTAGCCATTTTAATATAAAAATGTGAAATTCCTACTCTCAAGTTGAACATAGAAGATAGTCAATATTCTAAATTTAAAAGGTTAAAAACTTAGGTATTTGTTTTTAATTTTAACATTATATGTTTAATAAAATAAGAAACTTGAGCACCGTATTATTTATGGCCTGCATAATCCGTTGGATTTACCTAATTCATGGATTTTAATACACATGTTGTCTTTAGGTTACCCCTGAGGGCAATTGTTTTCGCATACCTAGCATAAAGCAGGCATCCACTATAAGATTTTTTCCGATTTCATGTAAAAAGGTTAAATGCTGGTTTGGTGGATCCTGCTTCAACATTGTGAAAATAACATATGAACTACACGTCTTTTGGGAAATTATATGTGGATATATCTACAGATGTAGATATAATAGATATAAACCAGTAAGAAAGGAAATCTAACTTTTTAGTGATTTCCTTTTTACTTTAAAAAATTTGCTATTGAATTTTTTCAGTTAAATAGTAACAAAAATAGCTAACAAAATAGGCGCCATACAAAATTTAATTTGCCCCTTTATAACTTTTTAAATTCCTTTATACTGCATAAACCACAGATTTTTTGTTTCTAGCCTATAGTTTCTGCCTAAAATACAGGAAATGATACTTAGTTACAATACCAGAATGAAACCATTAAAAGTTTTGGATGCTGGTTTAAGTGATATACCACTTAAATAATGACCCAACTTTGTCTAAATTCTTCAAGAACTAGAATATATATAATTTTATTATATTATCTCCTTTTCACGTTGTTTCTTTTCCTTTGGATCTGATTTTTCAAAACTTACAGTCTAATAATGTATCACTCTGTAAAGTAACATTCCTTATAAGATTTTTAAAGTAGAAAGTCTTTTCACATGAAGATATATATGTACTATATACATATATACATATATGTATATATTTCTAAACCCTTATGTTCTTTGTGTAATTGATGGAGGATTATTCTGTAGAGAACAACCAAAGTTGCAAATCATGGAGAAAATCTCTCTGAAGTGCAAGTAAGATAAAGAATAAAATAATTGGAGCATTGTTGTTTTTAAAAAAAGCTTCTCTTGGAAAATGTCCTTTAGTATACATGGTTAGAAAAATAATGAATCCTAGCTTTAAATTTGTGTGATTTAACTTAGTTTACAAATGTTTATGTATCTCATTAATGGAAAAACGTTTTAGCAATGAAGATTAACATGAATTGATTTGTAATAATTAGCATGTTTAATTTCAAGGATACTACCTCAAAACACTGAATTAAGTTTTAAATAATTTATTATACATTTGACCACACAGAGCCTACACCAAGCTATTATGATGTGGTTATGTTTGTTTTAATACTTCAATCTCCACATAGATAGCACAAGATAACCTCATATTCATAATATTCTAAGTGCATGCATGAAAAAATCAAAACTATTATTTGAATAACAAAGCTCATGGGCCGAGGAAATGATGCCAAACTATCTTTTAGGAAATTACAGAGTAAAATAAGTTATTTACTTTAGGTACAGTATTAATTATTGATTTAACATTCACATCTCTGATAAAGAGTTACCTACTAGTGTCAGAAATCACATATATCTCCGAGGTTTTACTATGGCTTGAATGCCTCCTCCACACATTCAGGTGTTTCCAATGTGATTGTATTGAGAGGTAGAGTCTTTAAACAATGATTAGGCCATGAAGGCTCCTCCTGTGTGAATGTGATTAAGGCCCTAATTAAAGAGGTTTCACTCAATGTTCAGCTGTCTTGCTCTTCCACCTTCCACCATGTGAGAACTCAGCCTTCCTTCCCTCCGGAAGACGGAGAAAGAAGGCCCTTGCTTGACATCAAAATGCCAGCGCGTTGATCTTGCACTTCCTAGCCTCCAGAATTGTAAGAAATAAGTTTTTGTTCTTTATAAGTTAAAAACATATAAATGCATAAATAAATAATTTATTATACAATATTTAAGGAATACCTAAGCACATGTGTGCTCACCATCTAGCTTAAGTAATAAAACATTGCCAAAGCAGTGAAATACCCTCCTCTTTGTCTGTTCCCTCCCTTCCCTGATCATCTCTCCCGTCTTCCAGATATACTTACCATTCTGAATATAGTGACAATCATACTATGCATTTGTTATTTCTTTTTTTTTAAATATAGGTATCTATCCCCAAGCAATATATAGTATTGTTTTACAGTTTTTAACTTTGCATAAATGGAGTGATAAAATATGTGTTCTGAAACACACTTTTGCTTTGTTCATTGTACTTGTGAAATTCATTTGATATGTGTAGCTCTAGTTTATTCTTTATCAGTGATATATAATATTTCACCGTTTAGTCTACATTATCAAATGGTGGCCTGCCCAGAAAAGAATGTGGTAAAAGATAAAAACCTAAGTTGGGCAATATTCTGATTATTATGATTACTGTCAGATTTATTGAACTAAAGTTTATTTTGAATCAACTGGCAATGAAAAAATATTCATATTTAATATGACCATAAATCAGCTTTTCTATTGCCTTTGCATCAATAATTTAAAAATAAGTAAATAATGCACTGATTCAGTAGTCAGGGGCTAGTTATCCCAATTCTATCTAATTTGGAGGTAATATATTAGGTAGGAAACCTAAGAGTATCAGTACTGATTAGTGATTTGAGGCAGAAAACTTGAAAGTTAGGCTGGGAATTGCTAGTAAGGTTCTGGATTCAATCATGATGAAGTGACTTGGTTTGATGTGCCTAAGGACCCTGTCTAATGAGTTGTATTATCTTACTAGGCCACATACTGGTAAAAAAACCCAAAAACTAAAACATAAAAGCAAGTGAATGTTAATGATGTCTCAAAAGAGCTCATTAATTAGTCAGTCAGCACTTCAACACAGAAAAAATTTCTGGCCATGTGGCCCTCACTCCGCCTTAGCCTTAGCAGGTAGAAAAACTAAATGCTTGAGGAGTATTTGCTACTAATTGCCTCTGATGGGTATGCCATGTCTGGTCTTGTTTTGATATAGAGGGCAAAAAACATGATAGCCAATGAACATTAAATTGCCAAAGTGGGTGTGACACAGCAAGAACATTTACCATTTCTACCATGTTTCATCATAAATGGGAGAAATAATATTGGAGTTGTGGAGGCAGGAATTTTGCAGATATCACAGACCTGAGTCATGGACAGCCATGTATGCTATCCATTATCCAAAAAAAGAAAAAAAAAAGTCCTTTTAAAATGGTATTAGTCATGTCTACAGGATATTTTCTGTTTTGTGTAAAATGCTTCCTGAAATTTTCATGCTAATATAACATTAAATATTTCTGTTGTATAACCATCTCAGTAGAACTTGGTTTTCCTTTTTTTTAAGACATGAATTTTAAGTGGTGGTCATTATGATATCATTGAAAGGAAAGCCAAACTAACAATAGTTACCAAATACAGCCCTTTTATTACCTCTTTCCCAAAGAATCTCCATTTTATTTACCGTTTGACAAATGCAACCTATTTTATAAGTAGCAAAAACTCTGCAGGCAGAGTGCATCTTTTTTTGTTGTTGTTGTTGAGACGTGGTCTCACTCTGTCGCCCAGGCTGGAGTGCAGTGGTGTGATCTTGGCTCACTGCAAACTCTGTCTCCCGGGTTCATACCATTCTCCTAGCCTCCCGAGTAGCTGGGACTACAGGTGCCTGCCATCACACCCAGCTAATGTTTTGTATTTTTTTAGTAGATATGGGGTTTCACTGTGTTAGCCAGGATGGTTTCGATCTCCTGACCTCGTGATCCACCCATCTCGGCCTCCCAAAGTGCTGGGATTACAGGCGTGAGCCACTGCGCCTGGTCCAGAGTACATTTTTAATACTTTATTGCATTAAGACTCTTAGGTTTAAAAAAGTAGTTATTTCTGTTAACTTTAGTATTTTTCACTTTATAGAAAAAGCTTATGTCTGAATTTTCCTATTTTGGTGTTCCTGGATTTAGTAAGATGATATAAAATACTATACTAGTTTAAGATATTATTAGTACTTTACTACTAAGAATGTATTATTAGGATTTAATTATTTATTCTTGCCTATATATATTAGACTATATATTTGACTTTGTATTTGCATAAAGAGCATATTATTACAATCCCTAACATTTCTTAGATTGTAAGACAAACCTATATTCAGATGAGAATATATATTGAAGATTCCATACCTATAAGCCTGAGATAAATGTATGATTTGATGAGGGGAGGAAAAGAATTTATAATAATGATAAAAGCTATTAACACTAAAATATTGCAGGATTTTTAGCATAGTATCATTATCTACAAGAAGAAATGGTTATATTTGCAAGTGAAATAGTACCATGTGAATTCGAATGGCTGGGCTAGAAATTAGGAAGTTGGTACTATTTGGAATGAAGCACTTATCTTTTTTCTTTTTCTGAAAATATATCTTTTTTCACTCATCTCTTCTCTCCAACATCTTTCAAGTTATTAAACAGGTCGCCTAAGGGAGAAACCATCTCTAGAAAAATTGTAGTAAGTTCTTTAGGGCTTTCGTACTTGGCTTCAGTTTCTCCTACCTTTCATAATAGATTCACCCTCTTTGTTCACCTTTCTAAAGGAGGCATTGTAAGGAAGCTTTCTTACAGCAAATTTACAATATCTGGTGATGTCTGACTCCTTTTTTTTTTCTTAGGCTAGACACTTTCTCACTGAAAGAAGCCTTTTGTCAGCATCTATTATGCTACTTTCCCACTGTTACAAATCCTCTATATTTTCTTAAATAGGACAGATTATATGAGGAATCCAGTTCCAATGCCGTAGCACTTGAATTTAAATGTGGGCAGTGTTTTATTCTCCTAATTTCTGTAAACTCTGATAGTTGCTTTAAGAGAACCTGCCTTTTTTGTTTGCTTTGTTCAGTGGTTAAACTTTAATAGTAAGTGACGAGGAAACATAGATAAAAGAATGCCTTTAAAGGACATGAATTCTTCTCTCAGTTTGGAACAAACACCTTAGCTTCAATGTCTCTGCCACTTAGCATATTTAATTTCTTTGGTATGTGAATGTTTGTCCACAGTGTTCAAATGAATCTGACTTGAAAAGCTCAGGCATTTTTAGGATATATTTTGGCATTAATAAATAGTGTGTTTTGACTTCAGAGCTGTTAATTACCCCTAGTTCCCTGATAAAATACTTGTAATTGGATTTTTTGGGTCAATATTAAAGTGTGTTTGAGTTTCAAGAGAGACATGAGTAATTTTTAATATAGAACAATATATTTAATATCTTACATTTATTTTTGGAAAGTAATTCATTGTATTTAAATTTCTCAAGTATTCAAAGCACCAAGGAAAATTATAGACAATAGTTTCTATTATTATTTGCTTATTTTTCTATTGGAAAAACTTGTTTTTTTTCTCACGATACAAACAAGTTTTTTCAGTTAGCTTAATAACTTTGAACAACACCTTTATTTGACACTACATTTAACTGTTGTCAAAAATGTTATTTAATCATGGTTTAATAATTAATAAACCATTGGGTACTTTCTACATAAGCATTTTAGTTATTTTATAATAAAGTCCTTCATAGGAGATACTAGTTGAGGTGAAAATAGTTCCTATCAGTATAAGCCCAAGAACTCTTGTCTGATAGTTAAGCAACAAATAATTATTGTGCCCTCATAGAAACCACTGGTAGCTCTTTCATGAATGAATGACAATAGTTCACTTTGTAGTTAATAATGTATGAAGACAGATGAAGGTGTTTGTGACAGATAATACTCCTTTGTGAAATACAGAATCACTGTACTGCAAATATTGTTCATTAAGGGAGTGGTATTTGTCTGGATTAAGTAGTTTTTGGTAGCATGTATGCATAACCAATTCAAAAATGCTTAATGAAAATTTATCATTATGATAGTTATAAGGTTATTTTGTAGAATACAACGTTTGCAAATGCAGGCAGGATTCACAAAGGAGAGAAGGTAGAATAGGCGAGCTGTCAGGAACTCAGGTAGAACTCTCAATGTAGTCTCTGAGGTTACTTGCTCTCTTGATTTAATTAATTAATTCAGTCAGTCAGTTGGTCATGTGTCTATTTATTCAACAGGTGTTTATTAAGGATCGTGTGTCTAATCCACGCACTGGAACTATGTATAATACAGACTTGACTTAAAAATTAATAATAATATATAATTCACAAACCATGCAGTTGACCCATTTAAATTGTATAATTTTATGATTTCTACTAATAACCATAGAGTTGTGCAAGCATCACTACACTTTTAGAACATTTTCTTTACTCCATTAACAGTCAATCCCTATCCCCCTTTCTCCTGCCACTAGCAACCACTCGTCTGCTTTCTGTTGGTATGGATCTGCCTGTTGTGGATATTTCATATGAAATGAGTCATGTAATATGTGGTATTTCATGACTGGCCTACTTCACTTAGCACACTGTAATCCGAAGTTAATCCGAAGTACTCCTTCTTTTTTTGCAGAATAATATACCATTGTATGGATACAACACATTTTATTTATCCTTTCATCAGCCAACAGACATTTAGGTTGTTTCTACCTCCTGGTTATTATAAATAATACTGCTATGAACATTCTCTTGCAAGTTTTTGTGTGGATATATTGGTGGTTTGTGTTTAAAGTATTGAGGAACCAGATTTACCAAAACAGCTGCATCATTTTCCACTCCAACTAATAGTGTCTGAGGATACCAGTTGCTCCACATCCTTACCAATACTTGTTACTGGTCTTTTTCATTATGGCCATCCTAGTAAGTATGAAATAAAATATCATTGGAGTTTTAATTTCTCTTTCTCTAATGACTGATGATACAGAACATTCTTCATATACTTATTAGATATTTATATATCTTCTGTGGAGATACAAATCTTTATAGCTTTTGGTAATTTTTAAATTCGGTTTTCTGTCTTATTGAATTATAAGAGTTCTTTATATGTTCTAGATGCAAGTCCCTTATACATATGATTTGAAAGTATTTTTTCTCATTCCTTAGGTTCCCTTTTTACTATCTGGACTGTGTCCTTTGAAACACAAGAGTTTTAAATTTTGATAATCTCTAATATATCTATTTTTTGTCTTTTTTGTTTTAAGTGAATAACTAGTAAGTCTGCCTAACTTAAGATCACAAACACTTCTATATTTTCTTCAAAGAGTTTTATAGATTTAGCTCTTACATTGAGGTCTGTGATTTATTTTGAGGTAATGTTTGTGTGTGGTGTGAGGATGGAGTCCAATTTCATTCTTCAAACTTCTTTTTTTCCCCTTTTACTTTAGAGCAAGCTATTGCTATGTTGCCCAGGCTGATCTCAAACTCCTGGGCTCAAGCAGTCCTACCGCCTCTGCCTCCCTATGTGCCTGGCCATTTTCATTATTTTACATGTGGATATTCAGTTTTTCTAGCTTGATACCTATTTTTATAATCTAATAGAAAAGACTAGTGCTCCTCAAACTTCAATGTTAGTAAGAATCACCTGAGGTTCTTGCTAAAATGCAAATTTTGTTATAGTTGTGGGACCTGAGAGGCTGTTTTCCTAGAAACTTCCTAGGTGATGCTGCTGATTCTGGTACTGGGACTTTTTTATTGTTTGTTTATTTTTGAGACTGTCGCCCAGGCTACAGTGCAGTGTTGTGATCACAGCTCACTACAGACTTGACCTCCTGGGGTCAAGAGATCCTCCCACTTCAGCCTCCAGAGTAGCTGAGACTATAGGCATGCCCCACCATGCCTGGTGTATTAGTCCATTTTCACAGTGTTATAAAGAACTGCCTGAGACTGGGTAATTTATAAAGGAAAGACGTTTAATTGACTCACAGTTCAGCCTGTCTGGGGAGGCCTCGGGAAAGTTACAATTATGGTGGACGGCAAAGGACAAGCAGGTACCTTCTTCACAAGGTGGCAGGAAGGAGAGTGAACACAGGAGGAACTACCAAACACTTACAAGACCATCAGATCTCGTGAGAACTCACTATCAAGAGAACAGTATGGGGGAAACAGCCCCCATGATCCAATTACCTCCATCTGGCCTCTCCCTTGACACATGGGGATTATAATTCAAGATGATATTTGGCTGGGGACATAAAACCTAACCATATCACCTGGCTAATTTTTGTATTTTTTGTAGAGACACGGTTTCACCATGTTGCCTGGGCTGGTCTTGACTCCTGGGCTTAAATGAGCTGCCTTCCTTGGCCTCCCAAAGTGCTGGGATTGCAAGCATGAACTGTGCCTGGCCCGTCCTGGGACATTTTGAATAGCAAGGAAATAGCCAAATGCTAACCAAAGAATTACAAGTGCATTCTAACTGTGCATCTGTTTTATTTTCACCTCTCTGACCACTGGCTTTCTTTACTGTTTCCTGTATGTGGGAGACTGTAACCTCTATACTGCTTCCAGGATCACATCCCATTAGATCAAGCAATAAACTTAGGAGTTGGAAAATGGCATTGCTAAGCCTGAGTTTTTAATTCCCAGCAGAGATTAGCCAATTGGCTACTTTAGATGTATCAGCTCTTAGGTGTTGAGTTCTTAGTTCTATCAGCTGTGGCTAGGGGTCTGGCTTGTGGAGGGCTCAGTAAGTCAGTGGCAGCTCACAGAGAAGAGAGTTGTGGGCTGACCAGAAACTGAATACTTTTCTACAGATGTGGAATTGACCTTCTGTGTCATTTCACAGAAGTCTGGGCATCTTTTACTTTAAATTGAAAAATTTTAAAGGCATGATAATGAGTAGGAGTCAGGAATTCTCCAAATGACTGTTACTGACCAATTCTGCGCAGAGGAGGGGGAAAAAGAATTTTCCTTGATTACCAGCTAAACTGTGTTTCATATTTAGCAACATGAATGATTTGTCTGACTTCATTAAGGACTCCCGTTGGAACACAGGCAGTCCTAGTGCAGACTATTGAGTGGGCAGTCATGGGTAAGGTACTGAGCCTTTGTGGAAGCTTTCTCATTTATAGACTGAGGAATAATAGCTGTTCTGCAAAGACATTTTTAATCATTTTGTTTCTAGAACAAAGTGTAGGTGCTGAATCTGTTAGTTTTCCTCTCTTTCCCCGCCTTCCTACTTCCAGAAAAGATTTTCTGTGATTTACATATAAATGATCAAGTATAATAGGGCCATTAAATTAAGGATAAAAGAAGAGCCCTCTAATGGAAAGAGAACATAGTTTTTTTATAAAAATCAAGGATAAGATGGTTACTGTAACTGAACAAAAATTTAACTATGAGCTTTCTGGCACACATCATAAAAACAGAATAGATTAAGTTGTTTTTAATATATAAAAAATTTTAAATACCAGTTTGTTAGGAGAGAGAAAATGTTTTTTTCTATCATTAAAATTATGTTTACATAGAATAATAAGACAAATAGAATGACATAATTGACAATGATTTAAAAGTATCAAATGATAAAAATTTTTCCAGTGTGCTCCTTGAATTCTAGCCTCTGCATACTGTCTAGTTTCTCATTTTTAGATATTTGTTACATCAGCATCCCGCTTCCAGGTACCAAAATCTGTATTAGTTTCTTATTGCTGCTATAACAAAATACCACAAATTGAGTGGCTTAAAACAACACAAATGTATTCTTACAGTTCTGGAGATCCAGAGTCCAAAATGGGTCTCAGTGTGTTAAAATCAAGATGTTAGAGGGCTGAGTTCCCTATGCAGCCTCCAGGGGAATCTATTTCCTTACCCTCTCCAGTTTCTAGTGGCCACCTGCATTCCTTGGTTTGTACCCCCTACCCTTTCCTCTGTCTCTAAAGCCAGCAACCTCAGTCCTTATTGTTCTTCCATCTCTATTGGTTATATGCTACCTCCTTCTAATTTTATGGACCTGTTATTACATCTGCTGACTTAATTTCCCTTTGTCAATAAAACTAACGTATTCACCAGTTGTAGGGATTAGGAACTAGGTCTCTTTTTTTAGGGGCATAAGAAGGGAGGGCATTATTCTGGTAACCAAAATGATCACTTAGGATGCCAATCCCTTGATAAAATCTAAAAGCATCATATTCAGTACTGGTTGTGTAAAGCATTTCTATAAGGAACTTAAGTAATAGAATCCAAGTACATAACTTTTTTTTTTTTTTTGTAGTCTTAACATGATCTAAATTTAGGAGATTTTAGAGAAGTAGATCTTTATCCCTGGCCTCCATGTTTTCACTTTTAATTTTTAGCTTTCTTAATTTGCCTATTTTTTGGAGTTGTGTGTGATCATTTGAGACAAGATTGGGATTTTTATTGTAGAACCATTTAAACAACCAGCTTTACCTTATCTATTGAATGTCTCTGTTCTAGCTCCCTCTTTCTTTGTCCCTTATAAAGGGAAACCAGTAGTCTGTTAGTGAAAAGAGTGGGAAAACCACTAACTTATTGTAAGAATATTAACTTTTACATATCACATAAAACATATACTAGGTCTGTTACATAGTACGAAGAATAAGTTGCTACAGTGCCAATAAGCATGCAAATAAATTTGATAATTAACAGCTGGTAGGATTTACCCATTTATTTACTCATCATCTATTGAACATCTAATATTGGAATTATAGTGAGTAACAAAACAGTGGACCATAGCTTATATCAGTAATCTTCATGGTTGCATGCAAATGAAAGAAAAAAATAGAATGAGGATTTATGTGCTTAGGGCAAACACTAACATAGAGCCATTTCTTAGGCACTGTTTAGCACACATCAACTGATTTTATACTATATAATTACAATGCTTAGATGAAAAGAGATAATACAATGATAGTTTTAATAAAATTAAATTTAACTCCTCTTGTTTCACTGTTACTGTTTTTCAATTAGGAAGCATCATGCCATTTGAAATTTCGATAATATAATATTCTTTTCAATATTTAGATAGCAGTTATGTTAAAAAATATTGCAAATTTTCCATTTTGCTTTTCACTTCATATTATCGCCCTATTTGGACGTTTAATTTGTCTGGCTTGTTTTGTTGCCTGTGCTATACAATCTCTTATATTTCTGCTTTTCTTCAATCCTTCCTGCAGATTGCCATTAGACTCCTTTCCTAAAGAATAATCTTTGTTGTGAGAGTCTCTTGCCTACCATCTGAAATGCTGATGGCTGAAATTCAAGGCTTTCTAAGAGATGGCAGAAACTAACTTTTTTTGCCTCATATTTTATATCACTACATTCTTGAAAGTTTGAAGTGTAATAATTCACACAAATTCATCACATAAAACTTTAATTTGTTTTCATTTGCAGTATTCCCCATGAGTAGGATAGCAATTTCCATCGTGACTTGCTCAAATATTACTCAGCCTTTGTTGTGTAGATCAAAGGTCACTTTTGTGAAGCTTTCCAAGTTGACTTCAGCTTTCAGGAATTTCCTTCATCTAACTCTTTAAGAAATTTGGGCTAGTTTATATATAACCCAGAAATAATGGCTATGTGACTCCAACTCTATAGAGAATAACATTTTTAAAATCCGCATCTAATCATCTTAAATAATAAGGTGTACTTTTTGCTAGATTATACCATTACATGCACAAATTTCTCCAGAAATCCTCTGTAAGAGCTTCCCAAAGTTTTATATTCATGTCAGCTGCAAAAATTCTTTCTCTGGCTTCCTCCCATTCATGTTTGTTCATTGCTTAGATTAAGCCACTTCACCTTCCTCATCCTTTTTTTTTTTTTTTTTTTTTGGTGTGTGTGTGACAGTCTGGTTCTGTTGCCCAGGCTGGAGTGCAGTGACATGATCTCGGCTCACTGCAACCTCCGCCTCCCTGGCTCAAGCCATCTTCCTGCCTCAGCCTCCCAGGTAGCTGAGACCACAAGTGCATGCCTCCATGCCTTCCTCCTCCATTTTATCACATCATGACGCTCTGTCTTCTTGCTGGAAGTTGTCATTGGAACTTCTGCTGTTTTCTACTTCCTAGGGAACCCAGATTTTTCATACTTCACTCTTAACCCATGAGTTTCCCTCAGAGTTCAAGAAACTTCTAGGTAATAGCAGTTCTCTCATTCTAACTGATTTTTGTTGTGAGACATCCTTGTGGAGACTTTCTGGTAAATAAAACTTTCTACTATTGTCTTTTCCATATCATTTTCAACAAGTACTTTCTATAACTGGTAATAGTGTATGTTTAATCTACTCTTCAAAACTAAGGGGAAAAATGAGGACAGGAAGTACTTTTTTGTTACTCATGGCTTAACTCAGAGGTCCCCAAACCTCAGGCCACAGACCGATACCATATATGGCCTTTTAGGAACTGGGGCACACAGCAGAGTTATACAATGGGTGAGTGAGCATTACTGCCTGAGCTCTGTCTCTATCAGATCAGCAGTGGCATTAGATTCTCATAGTAACAGGAACCCTATTGTGAATTGTGTATGCCAGGGAGTGAGGGATCTAGGTTGTGTGCTTCTTATGAGAATCTAATGCCTGATGATCTGAGGTGAAACAGTTTCATCCTGAAACCCTCCCCACCGTCTGTGGAAAAATTGTCTTCCATGAAACTGATCCCTGGTGCCAAAATGATTGAGGGCCACTGGCTTAACCTTTAGCAAGTCCTCTTCTTTGGTTGAAATACAAGTAGCAAATTAAGCTTCAGTCACATATTTTCTTTCCTGTTTTTTTTTTTTTTTTCCGTTGGTTTGTTTTATTTTTTTTGAGATGGAACCTCACTCTGTCACCCAGGCTGGAGTGTAGTGGTGCGATCTCAGCTCACTGCAAGCTCCGCCTCCCGGGTTCA
>NW_012098388.1:813209-844710 GCF_000951045.1 Mandrillus leucophaeus | reverse complement strand
CTCACTCTGTCACCCAGGCTGGAGTGTAGTGGTGCGATCTCAGCTCACTGCAACATCTGCCTCCTGGGTTCAAGTGATTCTCCTGCCTCAGCCTCCCGAGTAGCTGAGATTATAGGCATGTGCCATCATGCCCTGTGAATTTCTATATTTTTAGTAGAGATGGGGTTTCGCCATGTTGGCCAGGCTGGTATCGAACTGCTGACCTCAAGCGATCCTCCTGCCTTGGCCTCCCAAAGTAGCAGGGTAAGCCTCAGTCGTGTATTTTCTTTCCTTTTTTTTGTTGTTTTGTTTTTATTACATGCATGAGCCACCATGCCCGACCCAGTCATGTATTTTCGATACAAGCAGGGTGTCATTGACATCTACCACATGTCTACAAGGCATTTCTTTCTTCTGCATGTAGTGTTTAAGAAGGTGTACATAAAATTCCTGTCCTTGCTTCCTTTTCTAAGCTTGCATTTCTTTTCCTCCCCTTAAAAAGAAATGATAATAGCTTAACCAATTAAAGCAATTTCTGATAATGCATGATATAATAGATTATGTTATCAGGACTAGGTAAGACAGTCATCAACTAACCGAATATCTTAACGTTGGAGTTTATTATGAGCTACCTATGTGCATATATTCTATGGGCAAAATATTATAATCATATAATACATACATATGTGTCTTTTAAGATACTTCTGTGTGGTTTTTCTAAATAATTGTATTATATTTAAATTATGAGAAAAGTTAAAATATTAACTAATAAGTAAAATTACATGTGTATATATGTATGGGATATATATAACCATATATATTATATATGTATATATGTGTATGATATATATTACCCATAGTCTTCCCTCTTTCTCCGTTACAAAATAGACCTATAGGTATAGTTTTTGTTTTAACACAAACTTCTATTGAAGATGCAAAATATTAGAATTTCTTATCTTGCTGTCAAATTCAAGCATTATCATCCTCATGGCAACATTAATAATAGCTGTTTACTGTACCATTTGTATGTACCAAGCACTACTCTAGGAGATTTATAAAAATTAAATTGTTTAATCATAAATAAAGAATTATGAAGTGAATTTTGAGAACATGGAAGGTCAAAGCCACACTGTAAGTGGAAGAGATGGAAAAAATGGTATATAAAATTGGTCTGAATATCTGGATTAAAATTTCTAGCATTCTTAGTTGGATTAGTATATATAACAAAATACTGTGTAGAGCTCAAAACAACTGCTATTCATTGTAAGCATATTTCTCACAGTAGGTACTTAAATGATCTTCAAGCCTGAGCATCAGCCACAGCATCACTGAGCAAAGTAGAGAAAGTGGTTGTGAATCTGACAGGCCATACCTTAACATCTGGCACAATAAATCATTATTATGAAATTCTAAAGGTTAGAAATGAGTGATAATTTAAATGTTTACATTAAAGAAGTCACGTTTTAAATTTCTGTGTTCTTGGCAAGTTATACTTCTTAGCCACAGTTTCCTTGTTCATAAAATGGGGGCATTTGTTAGATCTGTAAGGCTCCTTCAAGCCCTAAAATTTCTACAAATTCGTGATTCCTTTTAGTTAACATTTTATCACCAAACTAAATTAGTTTAAAGGTTGAAAGAATATGAGATTTAAACCCCATGAGTTATTCTATTGCATTAAATTCAGAAGACCAATAGAGAAAAAAGTGTAAAACAAATATATGCAATAGAGAAATATCAAAAGTTTTCTGTAATATTTCCACATGTATGTATACATTGAAATAACAATTTTAATAGTTACCATTTAAATAAAATCCTATGTTGTAACTTAGAGAATAAAAGCTTTTCTAAGGAATTCAATAATTAGAGACTTTTATAGTATGTTGCCTTAAGATTCTCTTTTGATTTGCTTTGAAGTATCTGTTACTTCTTTGAAGTTTGTTTTTTTTACATTTAGTTTCAGATAATTTCTCCCATTACATTTTTCTTCCATAATCTCCAAGATAAACACATTTGATTTATTATTAAAATGCAGTAGATTTCACTAGATCTTTAAAGTGCAGTACAAAGTATGATTTTCTATGTGTTATTATTACCACTATTAATCTGTAATTTTAAAGTATTGCATATACTTATATTATTTTCAAGTTTGTGGATCACATTTCCTAGACAGTAATGAGAAATACGTGCTTCTAGTTAAATGGATATTCAAAAAGTATCATATATTTGCTGTGGACTTTCATCTCAGTGAATTTGTGAATGTATTATTTATAATAAAATTTAAATAAGTGAATGCTAAAAAAGTTTTTCCTTTTGCCAGGGGATTTACCATAAAGAGAACAAAATGGATCTACCCCATATTTAACACTGATTTTCCTGATGGAAAACCAGTAATTGGGATGGGAATGAAATGGTGAGATTCAGAACAAGTTCAACTCTCTACGTGGTATCTTTCGGAATTAGAACATTTTGAATGAATTTGTATTTCTTTAATAACTACTAAAATATGTCATTATATTAAGATAGTCATATTTACAGTCTTCATACTAATTCTTGAAATCACAACATTTTATTTCGTATGTAAAGAACAATTGCAAAAACCTCTGTCTTGATGGAGTTAATAGTTCAGTGGGGGAAAGGGTGATAATAAGAAAGTAAAAGATGGTATGTAGAAAAATAAAAACACAGAAGGGCAGTAGGAAGTGTACATGTGTGAGATATAATTCTCAGTAAGATAAAGAAGGCCTTTAACTGAAAAATTAACATTTGAGTGAAAACTGAAAGAAGGCAAGTATTATTAGTGCAGACATTCTCACACTGCTATAAAGAAATACCCGAGACTGGGTAGTTTATAAAGGTGAGAGGTTTAATTGACTCAGAGTTCCACATGGCTGCGGAGGCCTCAGGAAACTTACAATCATGATGGAAGTCAAAAGGGAATCCGTGACCTTCTTCACGTGGTGGCAGGAGAGAGCAGAGTGAGGAGTGAAGGGGAAAGAGCCATTTATAAAACCATTAGATCTCTTGAGAACTCACTCACTATCACAAGAATAGGATGGGGCAAACCACCCCCAATATCCGATCACCTCTCATGAGGTCTCTCCCTAGACATATTGGGATCATAGGGAGTACAATTCAAGATGAGATTTGGGTGGGGACATAGCCAAACTATATCAGCAAGGGAAGAAACCATGCAGTTGTCTGTAATAGGAATTTCAGGATGAAGGAACTGCTAGGACAAAGGCTCTGAGTCAAAAGCACATTTGGATAGTCACAGTAAGTGGGAGTGTGGTAGGAGATCAAGTCAGAAACGTAATGAGGTAATAGGAAGCTTGGGCCGTGGTGAGAAATTTTATATTTGCTAGATGAGGTAAGAGTGAAATAAGCATTAAGAAGGAATTAAGTGGTTGGATAATTGAGTAAAATATGGTTTGAGTGCCTCAAAAAAAGAGCAAATACAAATAGAGAAAATACTAATGATTTCGCCAGCTACCAAAGTATTTTTGGAAAAATTAATATATTCTCATTAGGCATATGTATATATCCAAGTTATTTAGGTAAATCATTTGATTTAAACTGATAAGTAAGATATTTTACAGTCTTTCATTCTTTCATTTTTTTCATTTATTTCTTGAGTATCTATTATGTATCACAAGACAAAGTCACATCATACTCTCAAGCTTACAGTCTAAGTCTACAATGTAAGTCTAATATATCCAGCCAAAGTTAAGTTTGCATTTATTTTGCATGATAATCAATGTTAGAATCGTTTCAAGTAACACTTGGAAAGATAACCTAAAGTGAAAAAGTTTAGAGAGTGATTTATTTATTTATTTTTTTTTGAGACGGAGTCTCGCTCTGTCGCCGGGCTGGAGTGCAGTGGCCGGATCTCAGCTCACTGCAAGCTCCGCCTCCCGGGTTCACGCCATTCTCCTGCCTCAGCCTCCCGAGTAGCTGGGAATGCATATTATTTTTCATATTGGAAACATGAATCTTACTTGTGAAAAATAACCTTGATACTCTGAGGAAAAGTAACCAGTTTTTTTGTTTGTTTGTTTGTCTTTTGGTTAAACCATTAAGTGTGATGTTAGCTATAAACTTTTGTGGATATTCTTTGTCATGTTGGGGAAGTCCACTTTTATTCCAGATTTTCTGACAGTTTTTATTATGAATGAGTGCTGGATTCTGCCAAAGGCTTTCTTTACATGAATTCATATGATTATATGATTTTTCTTTAGTCTCTTGATGTAGTGGATTGCATTAATTCATGTTTTATTATTTTTATTTTTATTATTATTTTTTGAGACAGAGCCTCACTCTGTCACCCAGGCTGGAGTGCAGTAGCACGATCTCGGCTCACTGCAACCTCTGCCTCCTGGGTTCAAGCAATTCTCATGCCTCAGCCTCCCTAGCAGCTGGGATTACAGATGAGTACCACCACATCCGGCTAATTTTTGTATTTTTAATAGAGATGGGGTTTTGCCATGTTGACCAGGCCTGTCTCAAACTCCTGGCCTCAAGTGATACATACATCTCAGCCTCCCAAAGTGCTGGGATTACAGGCGCAAGCCACTATGCCCAACCTAATTGATGTTTTAAATATCAAACCAGCATTGCATACCTGGTATAAATCACAGTTGTTCTTGGTGTATGTAATTTTTTATGCTTTGGTGTATTAGATTTTTTAATAGTTCATTGAAGATTTATGCATATACATTTATGAGAGATATTTATTTATAGCTTTTATTTGTTATAATGTCTATCTGGGTTTGGTACTAAGTTAATACTAGCCTTTTAGAAAAAGATAGGAACAATTTTCTTTACTTCTGTTTTATGAAATATATTGGAAGATTAATATTGCTTCCTTAAATGTTTGGTCGAATTTCCTGGTGAAATAATCAGGTCCTTGTTCTTTTGTTCTTAGAAGGTTATTAGTAATTAATTCATTGTATTTAATAGACATAGACCTATTTAGATTATCTGTGTCTCCTCGTATGAGTTTGTGTCTTTCAAGGAACTGGTTTATTTAATATAATTTATCCAACTATTGACCATAGAGTTATTTATACTATTGCTTTATTACCATCTAATATCTGTGGGATCAATATTTTACTTTTGATATTGGTAATTTTTGTCTCTATCATTTTTTTCTTGGCTGACATGGCTAGTGGTTTGTCAATTTTATTGATCTTTCCTGAGAACCAACTTTTGATGTCTTTTTTTTCTATTTTCCTTCTTTCGGTTTCACTGTTTTCTGCTCTAAATTTTGATGTTTATTTTCTTTTTTAGATATAAAGTGTTGTTCTTTCTCTGGTTTCCTAGGGTGAAAGCTTAGAGTTTGAGATCTTTCTTCTTTTCCGGTACATTTACATAATACTCTAAATTTCCCTTAAGCACTATGTTCCCTACATCCCATAAATTTTGGTCAGTTGTGTTTTCATTTTCATTTAGAAATATTCTAGAATTTCTCTTAAGAATTCTCCTTGACTCATTTATTTGGAAGTATGTTTAATTTTCAAATATTTGGAGATTTTCGAACTGTCTTTCTGTTATTGATTTTTAGTTTAATTCCATTCTGGCCTGAAAGCATACTTCATATTATTTCTATTCCTTTTATATTTGTTAAAGTGTGCTTTATGGCCCAGAATGTGGTCTATATTGGTGAATGTCCCATGTGAGCTTGAGAATAATGTGTATTCTGCTGTCATTGGATAAAGTACTCTATTAATGTCGAATGTATCAAGTTAATTGATGATGCTGTTCAGTTCAACTGTATCCTGACAAATTTTCTGCCTACTTGATCTATCAGTGACTGAAAGAGGAGGGTTGAAATCTCCAACTTTAACAGTGGAGTTACCTATTTTTCTTTTTATGTCTATCAGTTTTTGCCTCATGTATTTCGATACTCTCATTAATATGTATTAAAGATGTTATGACTACTTGAAGAATTAACCCTTTTTTATTATGTAGCATCCTTCCTTATCCTTGATACTTTTCTTGATCTGAGGTCTACTTTATCTGACATTGATGTGGCTATTCCAGCTATTTTTTAAAAATAATGTTAGCATGATATATCATTCTTTATTCTTTTATTTTTAACCTATCTGTCTTTGATACTTAAAGTGATTTCTTGTTAACAACATCAAGTTCAGTCTTATCTTCTCATTTACGCTTACCATCTCTGTTTTTTAATTGGTTTATTTTGACCATTCACGTTTTAAGTAAATATTGATACAGATGGATTAATAACTTTCATATTTGTAACTGTTTTATCTTTATTGCATTTGTTCTTTGGGGAAAGGAAGTTAAAGTCACTAGGTTTATTATTCCTTGAAACATAAATTAATGGCTCTGGGGGGATATATGCAGGTCTGTCTGAAAGTGTCTATTGTGAACTTCTAGCTTTCTTTTTTTTAAAAGCCTTGACCCTGCAGAAACATGAAAATGTTCATATAGCATTGTTTCCTGACAGTTTATAGCCAATTTATGTCAGTTCCATAATTTTTAAACTTAGAAGATTTCATTAACCTCCTTATTTCCTTTTTATAAACATTTTCACTTTCAAGCATTGTATTTAGCTTGATTCTGAACCTTACTCAGATGATTAACCCAATCCTTTAAGAAGATACTGAATTTCTGAAAAACTTTCTTAATAATATTGATTTAAAATGATGAATGATAGTCCCTTTAGTTCCCATTCATGCTTAAATTTTATAAAATAAAGTCCTTTTTATTTAGAATTTAAAGATTTTTTTCTTAAATATTGTGAGGTATTGCAGCAGTAACGGCTTTTTGTTTTTAGCAAACTTTTCTCCGGTTATAGTAAAAAACTGATTTATTCCCCTTCCCAAATTTGCAAACTCACCAAAAGTCCTCTATGTGTTCTTCCACAAAAATGTAATGCAGAAATTTGCTGTTGAATTCTCAAAATACAAATATGGCTTTAAAAAAATCTGTATCAACTTCTTCTGGATATATTTTGTGCAACAGCATTTTAAAATTCTTATTTATTCTTTTGACCACCTGTGAAATTTAGAGTATTGTATTTTAACCAGGCTAATATAATCAATTCTGCCAACTCTATATCAACTACAAGGAAATATTCTTATTTAAAACAAATAAATACCCCTAATTAGCTCTTCATTTCGTGAATTCTGAGAATGTGAGGCTCAGATAGTAACCATTAAAAAAGACAACTCAGAATGTTATTTGAGCATAAGTCTATTGTTTCTGTGACTTGAAAAGAAGCCTTTCTCCCACAAACTCCAAACTTCAAGGGATTTTCTTTATTTGATCTGAGAATCACTGATACCTTTTGCCGTTCTCGATGCAGCCTGATTCCTTGTTTGTTACAATTTTAACAATGACCACAAGGAAAAACATTTGATGTTAGTAATACGTGGAATCTTAGGATTCTGCGTCATTCCCTTTATTTTATAGGCCAACACATATTTACTACATTTCAACTGCATATATAGAAACAGAAAGTGAGATTTATATACTAAAGGATGAAGTACAGTGTCACAAAAGCAGAAGAGGAAAGAATTTCAAGAAGGCTGAAACTGTCATCAGTGTTAGATTCAACACTATTTTTTTCATTAAAAAAGAAGTAATTTTTATTTGAAAAGTTAAAAACAAACAAACATTTTGTAAAGCTTTTGGAATGAGTCTTACTACACTATACTTGTTTTTGTAAGACTGCCTGACCCTAGAAATTCTAAGATAGATGACTAACGTAGATAATGGTTGCTGCTTAAGTTTGCTTATGTGTAACCCTAATTCATCACTGTCCGATGGTTAATAGATTTAGAGTAGCTGCATTAAAAAAAAAACCACGTGCACCCTTTTTTAAAAACATAATCTGTCTTGTCTTTGTCAAGTTGGCAATAGAAAATGTAGTTTTATTTTGATAAAGGTTGAAGAATGTATTGGGAGAAGATATCTGATGGCATTAAAAATGTCTCCCTCAAAGCAATGTAAGATATCAGAGTTTCTTATTGAGGCTCAATCTCTTGACACAGTCACACACCAGTAATTTCCTAAAGGCAGTACAGAATACTAATGGGTGATTATTGTTTAGAAAAGAAAATGCAAATATATTCTGAATTGAATGAATGTTATATTAAAATTAGATGATGAATATTTGAAATGAGGGAGAAAAAGTTCCTTACAAGAAAAATCTCATGAATCATTAATATTTCCACTATAGAGCAAGTTGATTTTTTATTTTAGTACAGTAATGCATAGTATCACATCGAGTCATCTTTTGCTTATACAGTTAGAAGGAATTTTTCAGGAAAGTATTTACTTCATAAATAAAGCCTTTTTTTTTCTGGAGGTAATTGAGGTCGCATAGCAGTGTCTTCAGTACAATTAACGTTCCACGTGAAAAGAAAATATACACAAACTTTGGGTGGAGAATAATACATATTTCAAACACATCAATAATTCATTTGACTTGAAGCATAGTGGGTGTGTGTCTTACATGCTATGCCATTTTCTCTGCTAGAATTCCACTTCCCCCATCGTATCATCTCAACTCCCATCACTCCTCTTCTTTTTTTTTTTTTTTTTTTTCTGAGACGGAGTCTCTGTCGCCCAGAGTGGAGTGCAGTGGCTGGATCTCGGCTCACTGCAAGCTCCGCTTCCTGGGTTCTCGCCATTCTCCTGCCTCAGCCTCCTGAGTAGCTGGGACTACAGGCACCCGCCACCACGCCCGGCTAATTTTTTTTGTATTATTATTATTATTTTTTATTAGAGACGGAGTTTCACTGGGTTAGCCAGGATGGTCTCGATCTCCTGACCTCGCGATCCGCCCGCCTCAGCCTCCCAGAGTGCTGGTATTATAGGCGTGAGTCACTGCGTCCAGCTCCCACAACTCCTCTTTAAATTTTAGTTCAAATATCACTTCCTCAGGAAGGCATTCCCAGATTCTCAGATATTGTCAGCATCTACTCTATTTATTTGTATCGAGTACTTATCACATATAGAATTAAAGATTGGTCGTTTAATGGTGTTATCTATCACTAAAAAGAAAGTTCTTATTGTCATGAAACGTGATTGCATGGTTCACCGTTGTATTCCTATGGCCAGAAATGGCACTTTGAACATAATATCCACTCAATAAATGTTTGCTAGGATTACTGAAAAAGGAGACTTTTTAAATGGGGCTAGAAGATATATTGGTTCCAATCGTCAGGGACTTAGGATTTTTGTTTGTGTGTTTAGGCTACTAGGGAGCCATGAAGAGTTTTTTTATCAGTAGATTGACAAAAGGAAAGCAATACTCTTGTCAGGTTGTAATGTGTAGAGAGCTTTAAGTGTAGTTAAACTGCAGGGAAGGACACTATTAGAGTACTGATGGCAGTTCACCTTGAAGACAGTATGGTAACAATAACATAGGAGATGGTAGCATTAGGAAAATATTCATGATACATTCCAAGGGAAGAATTCATAGCACTTTGGCTTTGATTCCATGTGGAGGAGGAGTATCCTAGATAATTTTAAGGTTTTGAGCCAATGGATAAGATGAGTGGTAATGACATTACTCAAGAAAAGTCAATTCAAGAAAAAGCATGTTTGAGGAGGGATAACAATAGCAACAAAGGCATCAAGTTGACTCTTAATGAGAACATGCTGTCTTATATCATAGTAGATACTACACACATTCTTTCTGATTTGCACAGTAATTCAGTGTTACTCTTCCACTTGAACCATTATGGAAGGTAAGGCTCTTGGAGGTTTAGAAACTTGCTTACAGTCCAACAGTTAGGATGTGGCAGAATTTGGATTTTATTCCGAATTTTATGCTGCCTCCATTATGCCATTTTAGAGAGGATAAGATGTTAAGATAGAGAAATGATAGAAAAAATATGTGTATATATACACATATACAAACATCCATGTATATAATGTATGTGTATATTATAGATGTATGAGCGTGTGTGTGTCTGTGTGTGTATTTGATGTGTATGAGAAATTGAAACACATTTATGTATGGATATTTAGGAAGTGGTGAGGAATTTTGAGATGAGGATTCTGCAGTGATATTGGTGTTGGAAATGGGCAATTTATTCCCACATCAAGTTCTAACATTTAAAATGCCCCTGAATTTGTATTAAGAAACTTGTCTTGCTAAATCTTCATTCTATCAGATTAATACTAGCCATAGAGCTTATAAAGGGAATCATTGTTCTAACCTTTTGAAAAGTTTTTTTTTTTTGTAGCTAAGTTTAAAAAAATGGAATCAGCAAAAGTTTATGGTTGTTTGTCATCCAGAGTGTTTCCATTAAAAAGGTTTTGTGATTATTTTATTCAGTTATATTAATAATAAACTTTTTTTAAATTTATGGTTATTGTGTTTCATCAGATTCTTCTATTTGTGGTGACAGGTAACTTAACACCCTTAAAAATAGCTGTTTACAAGATGCCATTCTGTAATGTGGGTTTCTTTCTCTTTTAGTGGGAGGTCCTAATGAGCAATGTAATGATCCAGGAAGATGAGCAAAGGGAATTAATAATTGAAGATTGAGTACAAGAATTGTTCTGTAGTTTATTAAAATAATAAATCATTGAGTATTTTGGAGATAATCATTTCACATTAGAATAGAGAATATGATTGTACCAAAAAGGAACATGGGCAATCATTCTGTCTAGCTTTGTAAATTCTTGATCTGCAGCTCTAGAATTTTGGTTCTGACCAGTTTATGCTGACTACATCCATTTTTGAATTACATATATAATTTTAAATTGTACTTCATAGTCTTATGCTTAACAGTGTGTTGCCTTTGAAAGGCATTTCAATTTCAATGTAAGCATTTCTGAACTCCTCAAATTGATGGCAAGCTTCTCCTTTAGGGTCAGCATATGTTTTCTGCAGATTTTTATATCCTTTAAACTGCCTAATGGTGAGCTGAATACAAAATAAAAAGTAATATGTAGGCCAGCTACTTCGAAGGCTGAGGCAGAAAGATCACTTGAGCCCAGGAGTTCAAGGCTGCGATGAGCTATGATTGCATCATTGCACTCCAGCCTGGGTGACAGAACAAGACGCTGTTTCTAAAAATAAAATGAAATAAACTTAGGGAATTAGATACAGCATCTCTTATGGCATAGAAACATGAAGATATTTGTTTCTGTCAACTCAGGCTGAAAATCTGATAAAATGGAACAATCTAGTTGACGTTCAGCTCTGGCTATATAACTTCCGTTTTCTCACCTATAAAATGGTGATAATCAAAGCATTTACCAGTTGTATGTTATCAGAAATTGAATTTTAGGTACTTCTGTGAGCATTTGGAATCTTGTTAATGTTATCATTTTTCCTAATACCATCATGTGATATATAATACTGAGAACTTGGAAAATACTACCTTGTGTTTTTATACCGAGAAAACTCAAGTATATATAAATAATTAGGGTAATTTGAATGAGATAAATTTCAGCAATTAAACAGTTAAAAATTTCACTATTTCTATATTTTTTATGTGCTAAATGAAGACCTAGAAAACTCAATGGGATGAGAGCAAATACCTAGACATTGTGCCGGATCAGTACAGAAAGATAAATGAGGTAAACATGGACTCTACACTTAGGAAACTTAGAGAATTGACATAAGCGCAGGAAATACAACACACATATCAAAGAAATGTAGAGTCATCAATTATTTGAACAATGTAAAATTTTCATCATATAGCCATCTAGCATTGAATAATTTTAAATGATCTCAAGTCTCATTATTGTAAGTCACTTCCCCTTCTCCCACAAATGGCCTTAAATTATTCCACCAACTCTGTATCTTATTACTTCTTTTGTCAAAGAGAATATTTGGTAAGTAAAATTTTAAGTAAATTGCTTCAGAATGTCACCATCTTCTTTCAGACTTTTATGTACACTTCAACATTTGAACCTCCTTTTTTTTGTACTTAATGGGACTAAAAATATCTGCACTACCTGTATGACACATTGTTATTTGAATGCTTTGAAACTATAAAACACTTTGCAAATACTGAGTGTCATTATTTTACTCCAGCTAAACAAACAAGGTTGATATAGATGTGTTCAGTGTTGCTGACTGACAGCAAAACATGTTAGCTCAGCAAGAGATATTCTGTATATATTCTATGAAAATACTCACTGATGAACTTTCCATTAATAAAACTAATCACTTGATAAAGAGGATATTATTTGTTTCTTCTTCTATCCCATATTTTTACAAATTTAGGCATATGAACTACAGTCATATGAAAACCCAGGTTTTACAGTGAAAACTGTAGATCAGTGGCCCCCAACCTTTTTGGCACAAGGGACCAGTTTTGTGGAAGATAATTTTTCCATGGACAGATGATGGGGTGGGGGGCAGGTGGAATAGCATTAGTTAGATTCTCATAAGGAGCATGCAACCTAGATCCCTTGCATGCACAGTTTACAATATGGTTCATGCTTCTGTGAGAATCTAATGCCACTGCTGATCTGACAAGAGGCAGAGACCAGGCGGTAATGCTTGCTTGCCTGCCACTCACCTCCTGCTCTGTAGCCCAGTTCTTAACAGGCCATAGACTACTACCAGTCCACAGCCTGGGGGTCGGGGAACCCTGCTGTGGATTCTTGCTTCTTTCTCTGATATTTTACCATGTTTTAAGAAGACTTAGGGAAGATTATAGGTCTAGGCAATATAATGTAATGGCAAGTCCTCAGGTTCCAAAGTCGTAGATTTCCCTTTGTATCTTGGCCCCAACACTAATGATGTTTCTTTAGAAAAGTTGCGTAAAAAAACCATTTATTGAATGCCTGTAACATGTCAGGTACTGTTGCATATACTTTACATGTATGGGTTATTTACTATTCCCAGAAACACTAGAAGTACCTTATTATTATTGTTTGTATTTGATAGATTAGGTAGCTCAGGTATTAAAGAGTTGACGCAAGATTTGATCCCAACAGTGTTTTCCAGAGCCTGTTATTTTTTTACACCATGCTTCTCAGGCTCTGTTTATTATCTATAATGAGATTAAAAGATTATCTACTTTATCAGTTTTTGAGAATTAAATGAGACAATAGGTGATTAATAAATTACAATTCAACAGCACCTGTAAATGCTTTCGATATATGCCAAACATCTGTTGCGCAACATATTCATTTTTTTCAACTTGGGTAGCAGTGTTAAAACTAGCATAGCTTCTACATAGTGAAAAAGAAAAAAAGAATATATATATATGCTTGTTAATTTGAAATAGCTAATAAAGAACTAAGTGAAATCAGCTACTTATAAGTAGAATGAAAACATTAAAGCTAAGTACAATTTAAGAGGATGTAGTGCATTTTGATGGGCTGATTGTTGGTGTGGAAGAGACTATATTTCTTCACTACTAACATTCACTGTTAAATTGGATTAAGTTCCTAATTTTAGTCAGTCAAGCACATAAAACCTAGAATAACCACAGAGAGTGGGAGCAAATGTAGCCTACACCTTGGTCCCCAGCATCCCTAAGGAGGGCACATAACTCCCAGAAACACTGTCTCCCCATTCTTAGGTCAATTCTTGCTGGGACACTGGCTATTTATTCTCCCAGCTTACGTCATCATTCAGGAAGTTGTAAATGACAATCTATGAACATGCATTCAAAGGGAATGGTTACAAGCTCAGAATCAACCAGGGTCACATCTTCATTTGGGTTTAACATATTCAAGAACTAGTGTACCCTAAGCCTAAAAGTAGAGACTACCTCCAGCGCTCTAGCCCAGAATAGCTGTGTATTGTCAAGCCCTAACAGTTTATGAATAGATACTCTGCATGTGTTCTTTAGAACTGTGTGTTTGAAACTTTAATTTGTGTAGGAAGCACCTGCAGAGATTGTTAAGGAGATGATGAGCTGCTTGGCCTGACGTGGGGAGTGGGTTTTCTGCATATCCACCAGATTATCAGAGGATGCCCATGCAACTGGTCGATGGACCAAACTTGGAATACCAAGCCTGTAAAAGCACAGATGATGCATTACATAGGTGAGCTTCACACATTTGTAAGGAATTTTTAAGATAAATATTGTCAGATACCTAGAGCCAGATGACTGTAGTTTTAATCTGTGTGCTGCTCTGTTTTTTAAATTAACAGTTCTATTCCAGGGACCTTTTATTAATTATAATTTAGATCTGGAATGACTTTTTTTTCTAAATGGCTCCCAGTGTAATGACTGCGTCTTCAGATTCAGCAGCCATGTTTTCATTATCCTTTGAATCACAGAGTATAATTGTGCATTAGCGTTTGGGGCTTGTTTTTCCCTACTAAAAAACTCCTTTTCCTTGAGTCCTCTCTGATAAATTTCATTATTTTTTCCACTATGGAATAATAGTACTTCACTTTTGAAGCATGGGCCCAAGATCATAACCTCATTTTAATGTATTTTAACTGGGACTTCATTGCCTGAGGGAAGATGGATTATTAGTGACATGTGTCTTGCTTCTCGATACAGAAAAGATAATATAAAAGCAGTGTTTCTACTATATCTTAAAAAACAGTTTCATATATGCTAATTTGCTTTAATGATATTGTAGCCAAGGAAAATATTGTACTACTCATTTACCTTTATTTTTATATATTTTTCAACCTAAATGATAATTCTGGAGATTTTCATTTGCCTTATCTTGAAATCAAATTAAATCATTCTTTTGTGATATGATACGCGATTTGTGACATTTTGAGCCAACAGTATATTAAGATTTAATTTTCAGATCATTATAGACCTGGTGCTTAAACGAAATTTATTGAGACTAAGTAACTCTGATTACAATGATTGTGAGCTGGTGGTTCAAGTACAAGTGATTCTTAATAGGGGAGAAGACAGAGCATGTAATTGAACTTATCTCTGGATTTTTGAAAGATTAAGGCAATACCCGTTCTTCTAACCCCTCACTGGCTTCACATTTCAAACGCACTATACCTGAGTTGGAAATATCAGCAAATGTGTTTCTAGATAGATATGTGAAAATAAAGAATTATTGACTTACTGTGTTTTTTAAAATTGTGGTATACCATACATAACATTACTGCTTTAAACATTTTAAGTGTACAGCTCTGTGGCATTAAGTCCATTCACACTGTTGTGCAGTCATCATCACCAGCCATGTGTAGAACTGAGTTACTATTTTTTAAGATGTATTTTTTTCACTCAGATTCTTCTGAGTTTGTTACTGATGTCTAATTAAATGTATACTTATTTTTATATGTATGAGGTTACTTTTTAAATGGGAAAGTTGAGCTCCATCTGCCTGAGGGCACAGTAAAAATTTAACTTTCAAAAATGTAATTCCTGTTTTGCTGTTGTTGTTCCTCATGATTTCCTTTTTATATGACTATTTTCTTTAAACATATTGACAGTGAATTTGACAAGCTGTCACTTCTGGCAAATGCCACTTTTTCCATTAGTAATTTCCTTCTTTCAAGAAACAATATTAGTCGCTATATCTTATTACATTTCTCCTTTTAACACTGGTAATATAAATTTTTTTTAACTAACAGTTCTCACACAAAAATATCATACTGACACAAAAATTAGAGGACCAGAGGCATTTACTCAGAAAAATCAAACTCTTTTTCTTAGTAATGACAGTGACCCAACCAATAAAATAAATTGAGAAAATGACAAAATGAATGCATTTTTAGCTGAAATGAATGCCACCAATAACATTTTGGGAATTTGTATTTATAAGGCCCAATGCCCCCATGTAAGATTAGTTTTTCAAGATATTTTACAGGGCTAGGATATTAAAGTATTTGTTTCTCTATTGGAGCAGCTCTTTCAACAAGTTGCAGGACTAATCACACCCCTTTGCCAATTGCAGTTGAGATAGGCTCTGGGAAGGCAAAGTACAGGATGCCATGCAAGTGAAAACAGAAGTGACTAATGTTATGGATAGATGAAGGAAATTTCTCTGAACTTCAGAAGTGAGACTTGTTGCTAAATAGGTGTTTGGTATATGAAAACTCAGGATGAAGCATTCCTGCTAAAGAGAAAGGCCTGACTGAAAGCTCTGAGCTGGGAACGCAGCAGAGGGAAGCCTACCTTGGAAGGAGGGATTGGTGTGGCAAAGTGCTGGAGAACATAGGTTGTAGGTCATGTGAAACCTTGTAGGGGGTTTGAGCTTCTTGAAGCCTGTGAGTGCAATGAGAAGCCACTGAAAGGGTTTTAACAGGAAATTTAACATTGTTTCTAATTTTTATTTTTAGTAAAATAACTTGCTACTAAGTGGTGAATGGGAGACAAGAATGTCTATGAGGCTAAAGGCTGTTCCTGCTGAAGCCCCAAAATACTTATTTACTCTTTCTTGGTGTAAATGAGATGAAAGATACTGCAGGAACACCACATGTGTTCAATAACTGCGGGAGTGATATACTTGCCTACGGGGACATGAGCAGTACTTGAACAGCTGTTAATGTCTGTTGCCCTTAGGAAATTTATTTCATCAAGCATACAGTGTTTCAACCCTTATTAACTTATTTCATAAGGCATAATATATCTGACTGTGATCTGTTCACCTAATGCTACTCTGCTCTTTGCATGAGCGTGGGACAATCAATTGCTCTCTGTAGTTATAGTTTATAAATGTGCAATTACAGACGTTTATCATATCTCTGAAAATGTCTCTGCTCCCATAAAATTAACGTCATCTCCTTAAAAAGATGCTTACAATATATGCTGGATTATAGTTACTGTTAAAATGTATTCGGAAACAAAAATAGAATTGAAAACTATAGAGGAATTTTTTTAAAGCATAGGCTTTGGAATCAAACTTGTGTTTGAATTCCAGTTCTGCCACTTACCAGCCATTTGCACTTGAGTAAGGTACTTAGCCCTTGTGAACCTCAGTGTTTCATCTGGAAATAAGCATAATAACATCTACTTTATGAAGTTGTTGGTTATTTAAAGCCATCTATGAAAAATGGTTAGACCAGTGACTGACACATATGCATTCCGTAAGTGATAGATACATAAATAATATACATAAAAAATGAATGCTATAGCTGACAAATGAGCTTAAAAAGTCTATAATGCAAATTATTTTTATAAAGTATAAAATCCATGTGACCATATAATATACTAGGACAAGAATGCCTATTAGATTTCAGATTCAAGACAACACACTAAGTTTAAGTGTATTTATTTTTGCTAGGTTAGCTTTATGTATTTGCTTGAATAATTATTTAAATTTGTCTGATTGTACTATGGACTGGCAGGCAATAAATTTCATTATCTAGTGTTAAAATGTGAAGTGAAGACAGCTCAAAGTTCATTTAATTCTCATGCCTTATCTTTCTTGGGGATACAACGTACAACATCAGATAATTCTTTTGCCTTCTTTTCTTTTGTGCATCCAGTAACAGTTACATCATTTTTTTTTCTGAATCAGCCTTTTCACAAAACCATTATGTGATAAGCTCTTGTCTTGGAAAACCTCAACAGCTTCCTCAACACCTATATTTTAAATCCTGCTTAAATGAGATTAAAATACAGCACTCTGTTAAGCTGTAAAACTGGCTTTTTGCTTTTCAGTGGAGTGTTGGTTTGAATGTGTCATTTGACCTATATTGCTGCTCTGAATCTTCCTTGGTTGCCCCAATGATGACAGTTTCAATGATGTGGGTGTTTGCAGCAGAGTTGTTCCTAATAAGGAAGTAATGCTATTGTCTTTCAGACATCATTCAGCCTGAAAAGTACTATTTTTCCCACCTAGAGCTATAAATGTGTGTAAAATCTTTTCTTCTTCTGGTAGCATTTGCAGCAGCAGCAGGAAAGAAAAATAGTCCTAGTCGATTTGCAGCTTTTGTAGTTTTGGGGTGTTGTGGATTCACTCACCCTTCTTCAAAAGTTGTATACAAAGAGTTGATAGCTAAATGGTGACTGAAGTACTTGATTTATTAGTGTCTGGCAGTCATCCAGTATGTACTAGAATACAAGACTCTACGTCAACAATAGCTGCATAAAGAGTAAACTGCTCTGCCTGAACCTAAAATAAGGCCTTCTGCTGTCTGCCTGTTAATTAAAGACAAATGGGCCGGGAGTGGCTGATGATAAAACACAAAGAATAGGCAATTGTCATGCACACAGAGGCACTACCTGTGCCTCTTTGAGAAACAGACATCCCCTGACCTGGTTCTTACTTTGAGAGAAGCTATCCCAGCCCAGTAATACATTTTAGTTCCTTGCATGTGTAATTATGGCCATTGAAAAATAGGATACTACCTTTTTATTGGGTCAGGTAAGAAGATGGAGGAGGAGGGAGAGCAAAGTGCCCTACTTGAGGGTGGGATTGAGTTTAGAATGTAAAGAGAAGAGCAGAAAGCTTCCTTCTTACACAGATGAAGGTTCTGTCGATTCATCTAGAAAAATGAGTAAAAATAAGAAAAAAAAAAGGAGTGGAACTGTAGTTTCTAAAGTCTGTGGAGTTGGGATAAATGGTAGTTATAAAGACTAAGTGTGAACACTCATAGTTCTTTAATTTGATTGTATTACCACTTAATTCATAGTTTTGGAGGAAATAGCCATTACATTAGATGGCACATTAATTTTAAGAAGCAACCCAATTTTCAAAATGTTAAAATGGAAAAGAAAGCTAAAGGGTGATTGTTAGAACAAGCATCTCCAAATACTCTGTGTGAAGGCATTTTAATTTCATGCTATTGCAAAGTTAAACTCAAAAATGTTTCAAATTACTGGGTGTTATATACCCTTCTGGTGGAAGCCACATTTTCTCTTTCCTTTCTTTCCCTGTCTACCCTCCCTCTTCCCCCACTCCCCAAATCTATCAGTAAAGGCCACCTTGCTGTGGGGAGCTAGCTGAAAGAGACCATCTGCCTTAGGAATAAGCCTGCACTAGATTCAAACTACAAAGAAGCAGGTTGGGGGAAAGAGGAGGTGAGGATTTCAAGTCAAGAAAGCATTATCCTGCCTACTCTGGCAAAGTGATCTGCCAGCAGCCTATTTGGATTTAAACTGTGAGTTTAATTCTTTCCATTTAATACTTTTTTGTTGACTTTATAAAACCAAAAAATAAAGGAACACCCATGGCACTGCTGGAAAGAGATAACTGGTTTCTGAGGAACCTGTAGGCATTTTAGCCACTAACCAATGTATCAAAGTGGGCACAACTAACACAGGTTAACAGTTTACCCAAAGTAAGAAGCTTGGTTTGGAGTGAACAGCCCTTGTACTTTTGAGATTTTATTTTATGATCTTGTGAATTGATGTTCTGTGGGGAAAACTTACCTTAGTTTTAATATAATGGTCAATGACTAAGAAATATCAAGGAGTTGGGCTGGGTGCGGTAGCTCTCACCTGTAATCCCAGCACTTTGGGAGGCTGAGGCAGATGGATCACGGGGTCAGGAGATTGAGACCATCCTGGCCAACATGGTGAAACCCCATCTCTACTAAAAATACAAAAATTAGCTGGGTGTGGTGGCACGTACCTGTAATCCCAGCTACTCAGGAGGCTGAGGCAGGAGAATCGCTTGAACCCGGGAGGCAGAGATTGTGGTAAGCCAAGATCACAGTGAGCTGAGATCACGTCACTGCACTCCAGCCTGGCAACAAAGCGAGACTCCATCTCAAAATAAATAAATACATAAATGAGAAATAAAAATCAAGGAGTTGCTTTTTTGTTTTCTATCTTCAATTTCCCCCCACTTCCATGGTTCCAGTTGTAGGCTGGGGGAGGTCCCCAAATGCCAGTGGGACCAAGACACCATCCTGTGTTCAGGCTCTTGACACCATTGCAAGAAGTTATTCAAAGATGAACCAGAAAATAGTGAATTTACAGAGATTTATTTAAAAGTAAAATGTATACACCTAAGAAAGGGCAGTGGAGACATATTTGAGAGAAAGTTGCCCAATGGAGTTTGGGGTTTCTACCTTTATAGGTTTCTTTAACCAAAGGGTGCAATATTTATGAAGATTCCTGGAAAGAGCTGGAGATTTCTCAGAACGGTGGTGCCACCCATTTTTACACCAAATATGGGTGATCCTGGAACTGTCATGGCAGTGGTGGGTGTGTGTTTAGTATGCTAATAAGTATATAAAAAGGTTCTAGGTGAAACCTAGGTCACATCCAGGGCCATGTTGGGTCCAGTCAGTCTTAGCCAGCTTGGCCCACAACCTAGTTTTTCAGGGTCTTATCAACCCCTAGCTTATGCAGCTATTTCAACGGTTACCTTTTGCTAGTCATGTGAACTGCTCCCTGAAATTTTCTATCCTCCTGTAACTGCCTTGTATTACTTCTGTCTCACAAGTAGTCAAGAATGTAATGGCAAACAAACCAAACAAATTTAGAGGGAAAGTATAATGAACCCATATATAGTCATTACGCATCTTCAACAATTTTTTTCCATTTAAATAAATGTGTTCTTTTCTTTCTTTCTTTCTTTTTTTCTTTGAGACAGAGTCTGACTCTGTCGCCTAGGCTGGAGTGCAATGATGCAATCTTAGCTCACTGCAACCTCTGCCTCCCGGGTTCAAGTGATTCTCCTGCCTCAGCCTCCCGAGTAGCTGGGATTATAGGTGCACACCACCGTGCCTGGCTAAATTTTGTATTTTTAGTAGACACGGGGTTTCACCATATTGGTCAGGCTGGTCTTGCACTCCTGACCTTGTGATCTGTCTGCCTCGGCCTCCCAAAGTGCTAGGATTACAGGCGTGAGCCACCATGCCTGGTCTGATGTTTTCTTTCTTTCTTTTATTTCAAAATCTTTTTCTTCCTCGTTTTTTGTTTTTTTTTTTTTGTTTTAAACTCCCAGCATTTTGTTAGGGCGAGGTGGAAGGGTCACTTGAGCCCAGAAGTTTGAGATCAGCCTGGGCAACAAAGTGAGACCCCATGTATTTAAAAAAAAAAAAAAAAAAAACAGGTATGGTGGCACTATAAATTATAACGACTAAATGTGAACACTCATAGTTCTTTAATTTGATTGTATTACCACTTAATTCGTAGCTTTGAAGGAAATAGCCATTACATTAGATGGCACATTACTTTTAAGATGCAACCCAATTTTGAAAATGTTAAAATGGAAAAAAACGTTAAAGGATGATTCTAAGAACATGCATGTTACTTGGTGCTACTTAGGAGGCTGAAGCAGGAGGATCACTTGAGCCCAGGAGTTTGAGGTTACAATGAGCCACGGTATTCTGTCCTGGATGACAGAGTGAACCCCTGTCTCTAAAATAATAATAATAATAATAATAATAATAATAATTATTATTTAACTAAAATAAACCTAAAAAATAAAAAAAAAAAAACGCAGTGGTTAGTGAAATAGCACTTTTTTGAGGTGAGCGGTAATAGCCCAGCATATATATGGTTCAAGAAAAGGAAAATGGTCTTAATCCACCTTGTGTTAAAGGAATTTTTAAAAAAACTACTTTATTCAATAAAGATTCATTATTTTAAGGATATGTAAACTTTCAAATATAAATTAAGTCTACTTCTGTCTTTAAAATTTCATTGGATATAAATTATGTTCAGTTTCAGTTACTACCTGTGTATGAACACATTGTAAAATCTCTGAATACTATGTGAAAGCATTTTAACACTCATTCCTTTATACTTCAAAATTTACATTTGTACGTACTTCCTTGTATTTTTATATGTGTTCATTTGACCTCATCTAAAATGTGGCCACGTAATATTTTTATATGCCCTTTCGTGCTTACCACAATACTGTGTACATGACAACTATTCTGTACATATTTAACTGTAAAAGTCTTATGTATGGCATCTGTATCTTTGCTGCCTTAAAGATACGGGATCCAACTAGCTTTCTAGAATTGCAAAAGAAGAAAAACTCACTTTCAGAAGTCACGCGAGATTGGAAAATCATCCTGGTCTTACCCAAGGAGGTATATTGTTGAGAAACTTACATGTCCATCAGTTTCTTGTACTGTAGTTTGAAATCAAGAAACGACCTCCGTTTCTTGTACAAGTAGTTTGAAATCAGGTTGTCAAGTTTCATTCTACCCTGCTAGAATGTACAAGAATCCAAAGCAATAATGTAATTTATACATTTCAAGAGGCTAGTGCCAAATTGTATCAGCAAATTGGTCGTAAGTCTCCAACTCGAATAAAGTGAGTGATTGTTGGGCAATGTAGTCCTGCAGTGCCAAATTCTTGTATGCATTCCTTCTTAAAAAGAAGCAAAATAAGCCTTTCCTATAGAATTTCCACTTCAAGATTCCATCATCGGCACATATCAAATACTGTGGGCAATGCTGAAAGTAAAAGCAAGGACTCGTATAAAGTGTTTTGTTGCTGAAATTAAAAATAGTTGTCACTATTTTCAGTATCAAAATCCTATAGTTTTTGACAGGTTTAAATTCTCTCTTGATTCATTTTAGAATAGGGTCATCTTTCTATACTTCTTTGACATTTTAAAAAAGAAGTAATTTGGCTAGGAATTGAGTGTTTCAAGCCATCTTGGCCGTTTGCACCCTAAAATTTCAGTAACACTGTCAGGTGAATCAGTTCTTCGGAGCTGGAAACACAAAGAAGAAAATTATCAAAGAATTAATTAAAATCTTTTCTTGAATGAGAAAATTGACATTATCTACTACTTATATAAAGAAACTACATTGTGGATTAACCCTGAAATTCGTACTTGGAAAGTTTATTCCAGTGTGTTTCACTGAAATTTAAATTCATGACATTTGAAAAATGTAAGTTATAATTAAACACTGAGAGTAATTCTTGTGGTTATTATATATTTGTTAAGTATTTCATGGCAAATGTGACCAGCAAATCTGTTAAATTAAACACTTGGGAGTAAATTTACTTTTACTTTCTGTGGAAACATTTGGATTACCCTAACAGTAAAAGTAACAGATTGAACATATAATATTATTTATTTTCAACTTTTATTTCAATATATATGCCTGTCAAATGCCAATGAATAATAATCATATTTGATTGTCAAAGCTCATGGAATGGTACACCTAAGATTTGTACATTTCTTTTTCTTTCTTTCTTTCTTTTTTTTTTCTGAGACGGAGTTTCACGTTTGTTGCCCAGGCTGGAGTGCAATGGTGTGATCTCAGCTCGCCGCAGGCTCTGCCTCCCGGGTTCAAGCAATTCTCCTGCCTCAGCCTCCTGAGTAGCTGGGATTACAGGCATGCACCACCACACCCAGCAAATTTTGTAGTTTTAGTAGAGACAGGGTTTCTCCATGTTGGTCAGGCTGGTCTCGACCTCCCCTACCTCAGATGATCTGCCCACCTCATCCTCCCAAAGTGCTGGAATTACAGGTGTGAGCTATCATGCTCGGCCTGTATATTTCTTTATATATGAAGTTTGCATTAAGAGAGCATGAATTTTGAACTCTGGTGAATGATATGTTTGCTGAAGTGTTTTAAGGGTGAAGAATACTGATGTCTGCAACTTACACTGAAATAAAATGGAGCGATATTTGGATAAAAGGATGAATAGATGAGTGTGTGTGTGTGTAATAAAGCAAATATAATACAATTTATTATTGAACCTTGATGGTGGGGTGGGTATATGGGTGCTCACTGTAAAATTCTTCCAACTTTTCTGTATGTTTGAAAATTTTTCATAATAAGATGCAAGGAAAAAGCTTCAAACATGCTTGAATTATAATTCTATAATGATGTATTAATACTAAAATACTGGAAGTACTCCTGCTTTATCAAAGTTACTTACATTCAAAAATATTGGTTTTTGTCATCTTCAAAGCATGTAATAAGAATTTTTAAAATTAAGTATTAAAAATAAAACTTTTAATATTTGAAACTTAAATCTCACAGGGCACTGTTCCTATTATGGATTTTGGGGGTTAGATCTGTAGCTACATAATGGTATCTTCTTTCAGTGGCTCATACATACAGGACTTCAATTTGTAGTTCCCTCACTAAAAACAAACAGGCTGTGATGAAACCTATCTTGATAGGGACATCTGAAAGTGTTGATGAATGCCAAGGACTCTAATGGAAAACAAACAAACAATAATAAAAAATACTGTTTGTTTTAAAATTCTAGTAAAATGAAATTAGACTACATGATAGCATTAATCCCATTTACTATGCCAACATTTAAGACGGAATCTGTGGTTTATTATCTGGTTTGCCTATTTTTTGTTAAATATAAGGAATATTTTAGTACTTTTTAAAGGATGACATGCAATAATAGCTCAAACTTTAATACCCATTAATGAACATCCATAAAGAAAACAATTCAGTACCACTTAAAAATAATTTGAATATCAGTCATCCATAATATGATGAACACATTTGATAGAGAATATGTGAATAGAAGTATATGTGAATCAGTTTTATTCTATCTACAGATGCTGAATGGCATAGGGAATTGTGGGTCTCATGAAATTTTCTCAGAAGTACCCAGAGGGTCTTCACTACCAGATTGATAAACACAATTTTTTGGTTCTTTGCCCACACAGGGAACTTTTCTAGAAAAGTTTCAAAGAATACATGCCTAAACATGAATCCTGGAAAAGAAAAGCGATCTTCTAAATTTGAAAAGGAAAGGTTTATGTGGCTCTCACGTGAAATACCCTCTGGCAAGGGAGTAGGTACATGATGGAATACATGGATTTTCACTGAAGAAATGAAAATATAAATTGCAAAGTAAACTTCATTTATACTATTGAAATATTCAACTGAGGAAAATACATTACTTTTAAATTGGAAGAAGCAAAGGCACATGACAGTTTTTTACAGGTCATGTCATTCTCTCATTTCCTTTCTATTGAAATTAGTTGAGCTTTTCTTTGTCATAATGAGTGTTGCCACAGTTTACACTTGCCATTCTGACTTTTGGTAGACCGCCTGTTGAGAGGAATTTTTTTTCATTCTGTTATCTACATCATGGAAAAACTTAACACAATCCATGTGAAGAAGAAACAAATATATACTTGTAATGTTCACATAAATATAAAAATATAACTTAGGAGTCCACCTAATGCTAGAATTTTTATCGCATTTTAGTGTTATGGAGTTTTAAAATTTCCATGTGACTTAATAGCTGGAAGGAAGCATTAATATTTAAATATGAATTTCAATACCAAAGATAAAGCAAATTAATACTTTTGAATGAATATTTTAAATTCCCTAATGAGAAGACAATTGCATAAAATTAAGTATGTATTTTAGTTTGAAGGACTAAATCATTCATGATACATGACCGCACTACCTACCTTATTCATCTTTTTGCTAAATATTTCCAAATTAATTCTTGAAGTCAGTTCTCAGCACATATCAACTTTTACTGTTGTGGTTGGTGAGAGAGTGGAGAATCAAGCTTTAAGGTGAATATATAATTTACCATGTGAATATTGCCAGGAGTTAAAATGACCTTTAAACTTTGTGTGAATTGCCTATTTCAATATTTATGGATTTTGTATATGCAACCCTGTATAGTAATTATCAAGCATACTAAAGTTTTAGAACTACCAAGTTAAACTTAAGAACCCAAGGAAGTCTATTTTGCAGATATTTAGACATTCGATTATTTGCTTTACAAATAACTAAGAAATATGTAGTGATAAATAAGAGATGGATAGGTGATTCTATAGCTAAGCTGTTCAGTACTGTAGCCGTTAGCCATCTGTGGCTACTTAAATTTAAGTTCATTATAATTAAACAAAATGGAAAATTTGATTCATCAGTCACAGCAGCCAGATTTCAAGAACTAACAGCCAGATGTGCCTAGTAGTTTCATATTGAACAGCACAGAAAGACATTTCTATCATTGCAGAAAGTTCTACTGAAGAGCATTGTTCTCAACTGTTCACCTCCCTGTGATTTTATCTATTTTGTTAAAAGATCAGACTTCTAAAAATGTAACACATTGTTTTGAGAATTATAGAAGCTATTTGAGATTCAAGTTATCTGATAGAAAAAGTTGAACATATTTTCGATATTGTATTTTCTAAAAATAGCTAGTATTTTTAAAACGAGTACTTAATAAGAATTATTGATATGGTACTACACATTCTTTGTCATTAAAAAAGTGGTCAGCACATGGGGAAAAAAAATGTATATAGTTTAACTAAAAATCACTTTTCCTTTCCTAAAATTATTCTTTAAATTGTGGTTTACAGGTTTGATTATAACAACCATCTCAATGCCTGCATGCAAATAGCTAAATATTGTTGACTGATCTCATTTTAAATTCATAGCCACAATAATTCTCATAGGAGATTCAGCCTCTCCAAGCACCAAGCATCCTATTCCATTTCCATTTCCTATTCTCTAAACTGATTTCACACCTTCTACTCTCTTAAAACCTCCCTCTCACAACAGTTTTGTCTTCTTTTTACTTCACTGAGGAAAAGAAATATGACACCCCATTTCCCTCATTTTTTCATCTGCAAATCTACCAGCTCATCTGGGTCCAAATCTACATTCTCCTCTTCCCACTTTTTTTTTTTTGGAGAAGGAATCTCCCTCTGTTGCCTAGGCTGGAGTTCAGTGGTGTGATCATAGCTTACTTATTGCAGCCTTGAAATCCTGGGTTCAATAAATCCTCCCACCTCAGCTTCCTAAGTATCTAGGATTACAAGTGCATGCCACCACACCTGGGTAATTTTTTAAATTTTTTTGTAGAGACAAGGTCTCACGTTGCCCAGGCTGGTCTTAAACGCTTGGCCTCATGTGATTCTCCTGCTTCAGCCTCCCAAAGAACTGGGATTACAAGTGTGAGCCACTGTGCCCAGTCTAAATTTACATTCTTGGCCTGCCTTTCAGTGTTACTGGAATTGACAGGTTTACCTGTTCTCATATCACGTCCAGCCTTTCCCCTTGGACTCTGGATTTCATTTACTTTTAATTTATTCATGCATTTTCTTTTGAAATTATCTCTCTCCTCCTTCAGTATCAATTTTTTGTATGTGTCTATAAATATGTTCTGCTGTTTTCTAACTTTAAACCCAAACAAAAATAAGCTCTTTTGATTCTCTTTTCTCTTTCGGGTATTACCTTGTTTTTCTACTCTCCTTGCTACATGCAAACACACATCCAAATCTAGAAGGAATTATTCATACTTTTCATTGCCATTATTTACCTCATATTCTCTTTTCAACTTAGTTCATCAGGGCTGCCATGACATAGGTTGGTTTTCCTTCCTTCTTTCCTTCTTTTTTTTTTTACTTTCTTGTTTTTGTCCCCTATGGTCACGTGACTATTGGATTGCCAAATTGAATGGCCATGTCTCTGTTCGTCCCATACTTGATCCCTCCACAGAATTTGGCACAGTTGACTACTTGCTCCTTCTGGAAAACTGTCTTCTTTTGTACTGAGCCACATAAAATCATCCTGGCTTCCTCCCCTTCTCAGTTTCCTTTTTTCATCATTTCTGTACCCCCAAATGTTAGTGTCAGTCCTAGCTTCATACTTTTTTTAGATTAAATCATCCAATCTAATGTTTTTAAAATGCTAACTATATGCAAATGACCCTCAATATACTTTTGTATTTAATTCTAACTTATCTCTTCAACATGAGGCTTTTTTCCCCTTAAACAGCTTACTTGACATACCCATGGGAGTATGTATCTAATATGAATGTCAAACTTAACATAAACAGATCTTTTGATTTTTTTTTCCATCAGACCTCCCAGAATAAACAACAAACAAAACTGCTGAGCCCTCACTGACTAATTGGTTCCATTATGACCCAATGACTAATGTCAAATTTATAAATGCTTTTGTAAACTTCATGTCTAATCATCAGTGAATCTTGTCTCCTGTACCTCGCATTCCCCAAATCTGTTTCTTCATTATCACTACCTTATCTCAACCCCTATTACTTCTCACCTAGATTGTTGCAATTATTTCCTGTCATGTCTTTTTTCTTTTGTCACCATACAATTAAATCTCCCTTCTTCCTCTACAGATACACTAATCTTTGACAAGGTAGAACAAGTAATTTTACTCCAATGACTTCCCATAACCCTAAGGCAAAGATCTGAATATTTTAACCTGGTCTACAAAATCCTTCATGTCCTAATCTCTGCCTAGCTTTTTACTCTACGTCATTCCTTTTCCCACTTCCATCTCGGGCCAACTCCTACATTAGTATCTTTATGTAGTTAGTAGATGTTTCTCTGCATGAAATGTTCTTACTTCAGATCATCTCTATGCGGGCTTCTCCCTTAATTGATACTATCTCAGAAATCTTAATTAAGTGATACTTTCTTAGAAATGCCTTTCCTGACCTAACGAAAGTAGGAACAGTCACTCTCAATCACTTCAGCCTATTACAATTATCAGTGTGGAACTTATGCCCTCTAAAATCTTTCTTATTTTACTTATATACTGATTCATTATCTATCTTTATCTGCCCAAAATAATCTCCATTTTATCTCCACTGTCTGGAGCTTTGCCTGGTCTAGAATCTGAAGTCTTTGTATGAATTAAATAAGGATGAAAAGAAACTGTACTGTTTTTTGTTAGAATTATCAGGGAATATTTAACTATTTGAAGTTATGGGACTACCAAAGATACTCCTTTTGGTTGACACATTACTGAGACAAACACCAGTGATATGAAATTTTCATATAGTCATGCATCACTTAACAACAGGCATATGTTCTGATAAATGCATTCTTCGACAATTTTTTTTGTTGTGCAAACATCAGTGTGTACTTACACAAACATAGTATAGCCTACTACAAATCTAAGCTATATGGTAGAGCCTATTACTCCTGCCAACATGTTACTGTACTGAATACTGTAGGCAATTTGAATGCAAAGGTAAGTAATTGTGTATCTTAACATTTCTTAACATAGAAAAGGTACAATTCAAATGCAATATTATAACCTTATGCTACTGCTATCATATTATGTGGCCTGTTATTGACAGATACATTGTCATTCTGTTCATGACTGTATTGGCACCAGGTTGTGGCCGTTTCCAATCTATTGTCTCCCACTCCTCTCATTCTTTACTGAAGTCACCAGGGTAGTAGCAAATCACTGGAACCAGACCTATAATATATCCCACTTGCTATCTGTGACTGTTCTGAGAAACATGTGTTGAAAGGCAGCTAGGCTGCCTGATGATTATTTAGTAGCAGTCTTTCTTCACTGAACAACAGTGAATAATATCTTTGATCTCTGCCACCAAGAAATAAACAGAACCCATCAGGAATTTAATCCCTGGGAATGATTTTCACATTTCCTGGTATAGATGTTTGATTTTGAAGCTCATATGGTTTGCACAATAAATATTTACCTCTTTATGTCAAAATACATGTTAAATCATTTTTATGGTTGGTATGAGGAATTTGTGAAGCAATCCCATACTTTTGTTATTACTGTGTTGTTGGAAGAGGACTTCTCACACCTTAACCTCATTAATAGTTTTTCCTGTGTGTTAATGCAACAAAATGGAAGTAAAAAGATATATTTTGTTTTCATTTATTTTATTCACCTGAATCTATCCAGAGGGAAAGCACTGGAAGTGTTTTCTTTTTAAGAGTGTTAACTTGTATTCTTGGCAAGATCTCATCAAAAGCTTAAATAACGAAGGTAAGAGTCAGTATTCTGTGGACAGCTTAGCTCTACACTAGACCTTCTTTCCGTCTTGCTAGTTATTTTCCAGTTAACGGAAATCTTATAGACAGAAAAGCTCGTGTTAACTTCTCCCGTATGGTATTATGTCAACAATCCTTACTCTAATCCTTGATGCAGCTCTTTACCTAAATGTGAGAGAGATGGAGAACCACAGCTGCCAACAATTCAAAATATAACATGCAGTAGCTATTTTTTAAAAAAGCATTTTTACTTGATCTCATAAAAATATCATCTTAAAGGGTTTTTGAAAATTTGTGATTTTGTCTCTTTTTAAAAATTATTGAGAAAACTATTGAGTCTGAAGTAGGTCTCTAAAATACATCTTGTCTTACTGTAAAGTAATGTGACTGACCTTTTGTGTGAATTTTAGAATTAATTTTTTCACTTTATAGATTCATTACATAGTGGCACTTTATTTAAGCATTGCATCATTACTGTAACCCTTTATATTTCCTTGGGGCATCATGTATAGAGTGTCTGTTAGCTTTAACTCATTTCTAAAAGATTAACTTCTTAGAATAAGAAAAATACTGAAAACTCTTGAAAGTAAGTTAGAAACTTGACCATGATTTTTTTTCATTTTTATTTTTTATTTTATTTTTATTTTTATTTATTTATTTTTTTGAGACTGAGTCTCACTCTGTCACCCAGGCTGGAGTGCAGTGGTGCAATCCCAGCTCACTGCAAGCTCCGCCTCCCGGGTTCACACCATTCTCCTGCCTCAGCCTCCTGAGTAGCTGGGACTACAGGCGCCCGCCACCACGCCCGGCTAATTTTTTGTATTTTTAGTAGAGACGGGGTTTCACTGTGTAAGCCAGAATGGTCTCCATTTGCTGATCTTGTGATCCACCCACCTCGGCTTCCCAAATTGCTGGGATTACAAGTGTGAGCCACCACGTCCGGCTGATTTTTTTTTTTTTTTTTTTTCCCCCCTGCAAAACCAGCTGAGGGAGGTCTTTGGGTTTCCAAGCAAATACCAGCTATAAGCATCATTGGATGTTTTGGTGGGGTAGGTTTTTTGAAAATGTGTATGCAGGTAATAATGAGCGATATTACATATGTATTTTAACTACTTAGACTAATTGTTTAAATTTGGTTAACAAATCTATTAAGGAAATGGCTTGCATTATTCTGTCTTTTCTTTTCTAAACAGTGTTTCCTTAACAATTAATTCTAACAAGTCTTGGAACCATGAGCACTTTCTTTCCTCCTGTCACCATGATTGATCCCTATTTTGTTGGAAAGTGAAAATTGAGCAGTTTTAACTCTAAAGGCTAACATTATAGAAAAAAATTTCAACTCAATTTGGTGGTAAATGCTATGTATGAAAATATTTAGAATTTAAGTACTTCTCTTTACAGACAAAATAATTTATTTTCAGTGTATTATGAACAAACTTCCTAGTAGGGTATGTAAATGATTCACTTTTAAATTATGATTATTTTGTTCCAAATTCCATTATTAAAATTAGTAAGTGTAAAGTATGACTTTTAAGCAATATTTCATTAGCTATCATTAACAAGTATTTAACCACCTTGTTTCAAATTAGTTAGCTAATGAGGTATAAATTATTAAATCAAACTTGAAAATTTTATTTGGACAAGTATTGTATAGTTAATTTAAAATGATTACAATGTAATTGAATTGTTATTCAATATTTAATATTTTATTGCCTATAAAAATAATAGCCATACAAATTCATTTTTCAAATGGTGTTATCTGTGCTATATTTAAAATAGGCTGGGCGCGGTGGCTTACGCCTGTAATCCCAGCACTTTGGGAGGCCGAGGCGGGCAGATCATGAGGTCAGGAGATTGTGAACATCCTGGCTAACAGGGTGAAACCCCATCTCTACTAAAAAAAAAAAAAAAAAAAAAAAAAAAAAAAAATTAGCCGGGCAGGTAGTCCCAGCTACTCTGGAGGTTGAGGCAGGAGAATGGCATG